>NC_046327.1:35396784-35712168 GCF_009819535.1 Lacerta agilis | reverse complement strand
TATTGTTTATGTTTGTTACTATGTGATGCATTTTTTTGTGTTTTTACATTGTAAACCCCCCCTGTGATCCTCAGATGAAGGTGGTATAGAAATTTAATAAAAAATAAAATTATAAAATGTTCTCCCGTATATGTCCACCCACAGTGCTATTGGGGTGTGGGGGTTCACCCCCCCATTGGTAGGATTGCCTCCCACCTGTTTTCAAACTGACACACTGTACAGACTCAATGCGCAACGAGGTTTTATTTTTGGACTGAAACCTGTTTCTCAAGTAGCACTATTTGGGGGCCAAAAGATATGCAATAGATCTAATTTGTGTTTGTGGACTACATAGAAGAAACAATTCTGCACTGTCAAAAGCTTGTCATGTGCGTGCTGGTGTGTTGGGACTCATACTGGCTGACCATGTTTTGGCAGGGGTGGGAATCCTCAAGCCTCAGGGCCAAATGCAACCCTCAAGAACTGTCTGTCTGGCCCTCCAAATCCTCTTCTGGCCGATGCCTGACCATTTACTAGGTCTTGGTCACTTTGACATCCACATAAGAGCAGAATATATGTCATAAAGAACTAAGAGCATACAAGATTATTACTCTTATTTTAATTGTAGCTCACCTTTCCTGCAAGGAGCTCAAGGGAGTGTACATAATTCTGTCCCCTCTCTGGTTATTCACAACACCCCTGCGAGGTAGGTTAGGCTGCAAAACTATGACTGGCTCAAGGCAACGCAAGAAGTTTCATGGCTTGGTGGGGATTTGAACGTGTGCTAGTCTGACACTAACTACTATGCAACACACTGACATCAAGATGATACATGGTTTAGTTATTTACAAAGTCTTTCTTCATCTTCCTGTCAAGCACTTCAAATGATTATGCAATCATCTTGTCCTTAGCAAAAGCAAAACAAAGCGGTATTTGCCCCTAGATGAAATCATTGTCCCAGTTGCAGGTACAGGTACAACAAAACAGATGTATATCTTTTGCTACCTGTCTCGTTTTTTTACTGTTTGCAGGTGTGAGTTGGCCATGTGCAGCAAACCCCCTCCCCATCCCCAATTACTTAGGCAGTTTTCTAAGATGAATGAAAGTTCACAAAAGAAGGTAGGGAAAGGATTGCAAAGGCCTTCTCGGTAGTGGCACCCGCCCTGTGGAACGCCCTCCCATCAGAGGTCAAAGACATAAGCAACTACTTGACATTCAGAAAATACCTGAAGGCATCCCTGTTTAGGGAAGCTTTTAATCTGTGACATTTTAATGTATTTTAATATTTGTTGGAAGCCGCCCAGAGTGGCTAGGTGGACCTAGCCAGATGGGCGGGGTACAAATATAATAATAATAATAATAATAATAGTATCAGTAAGGTAAAGGTAAAGGGACCCCTGACCATTAGGTCCAGTCGTGTCCAACTCCGGAGTTGCGGCACTCATCTCGCGTTAATGGCCGAGGGAGCCGGCGTACAGCTTCCAGGTCATGTGGCCAGCATGACAAAGCCACTTCAGGCGCATGAAAACACCGTTTACCTTCCCGCTGCAGCGGTACCTATTTATCTACTTGCACTTTGACGTGCTTTCGAGCTGCTAGGTTGGCAGGAGCTGGGACTGAGCAACGGGAGCTCACCCCGTCGCGGGGATTCGAACTGCCGACCTTCTGATCAGCAAGCCCTAAGCTCTGGTTTAACCCACAGCGCCACCCGCGTCCCTTATAGTATCAGTAAGAGGGGCAAAATAGATGAGATGCCAGAGATTGGCAATGAAGATCTCTCCCCCCCCTTTTTTTAAATCTTAAAAGCTGCCACAGGGCAGGCCAAATCCATCTGCACTCTCACCAACTGAGCTGTCTCTTATTCTCCTGATTTAAAGCTCTCACCACAAGTTGCTCTTTGTCCTGCAAGTGCAAGCATTCTTCATATGGGTGATTTATATTTTTCCACTGCAGAACAAATGGGCGAGGCAGGGTAGGGATTGAACTGGGAAGATGACCAAGATGAGATTTTACACCCATCTCTCTCAAGTCTATGAAACCAGGCATGGAGGAAACCTCTTGGCCACCCAAGGGTGGGGGTGTCGTGACGTCACGGCGCACGTTGGACGGACTGCACATGTGCGGAAATGCCACGCATGCCGAGTCCATCTGGGCCGGCTCTGCTGTTCCCGCGGTGACCGAGCGAGCCGCTAAGCGAGCTACGGCTCGTGGGGCTGCCCTGTCCGTCCGTAAAGCAGCACGGATGGGGTGCCAGGCGGCAGGGCTCGGCTTGGGGAGTGGCGGGAGGAGCCGCTGAGTGTCACCCTGGAACCCGGGGCGCCCCGCCCCATCACCCCTCCCTTGCTACACCACTGTATGAAACTGATCTGAAGAGGTGAGGGAGCATGCTGAGGCTGTCTTTTAAACTTTTTAGGAAAGTCCTAATCTCAGATGTGGTTCTTCCTAATGGTGAATGTGTTCAGCAACCAAACTTCCTTCCCTGCCCCTCTCATTAGTTCACTGCCCCAGTATCACAAAAGCCCAGCCATTAAAACTTAGAATCCATTTATTCCTGGGCATCCCAAACGCAGCAATAACAACAGAACACACTCACAGTTGCAGTTGCAGTTCAGGATTTAGTTTCCCATGGGTGAGAGTGCACTGGATATTTATGCTGTCTTTTCCACAGTTGTGGATTCACTGACAAAATTAAAAGTGGAGTGCAATGGTAGCAATGTAAGACTCCTAACAGCAGGAAGTAGATCGACTAACCCACCCTCAAATTCTCAGAAAGAGGCCACCCCAAGCGCTTTCACCTTTGGCTAGCTCCTATCTCTGACCTTCTCTTTCTCTAGGAGGAATCTACACACATATAAAAAAACGCTGTGAAAATGTGTTTTTTGTAAAAAACGTTTTGAAAAATATATTGAAATTTGCAAAGCTCACTGTGGCCATCTAGCATCACATTTGCATATTGCATTTCACAATACATTTAAAATGTTTTATTTGCAGCTGTGTAGATGAGCCCATAGGATCTGGCTCCGAGCAGTCTGCCTCTCTCTCCCTCTGAGAGGTCACCCTCTGAAAGCAGGGGAAAGATTCTCCAACATTCAAACCTGGGGTCAGCAAACTTTTTCAGCAGGGGGCCGGTCCACTGTCCCTCAGACCTTGTGGGGGGTGAGTTGTTTCTGCTGTGTCCTCCACAGCCAGTTTCAAACAGTCTGCTGTCCTGGTGGCGCTGAGAGTGGATCTGTGTCCCCCTGAAATCTGTGACAGCCACTTCAGCAGAGGGCTTCAGGGCAGGCATCCCCTTCAGACATACCGGTATTTCTGGGAACACTTTAGGATTGGAAGGTTCCCAAGGCTTTGGAAATTCATGCTGAATAAACCAGTTTATGAGGTGGCAGGCAGGAGCCTTTCCTAGAAAACCAATCTAACCAGCAGGGCAGGAGTTGTCTCTGGCCGTTGAAATTGTTGGCTTGTGTGCTGATTTGTAAGGAGGTATTTATCCATATCCTCACTTTAGGGCATTCTGACTTCCGTACAAACTCTTTAGTCTGGACCAGGATGGTGCAACATGTGGCCCCAGGGTTGCATGTGGCCCTCGAGGCCTTTTTGGCAGCCCTTGGCAACATTTGACACCCCCCAGCCCCAGCCCTCATACTGCTGCCTTCCCAAAGCCGGGTGAGGCACTGGGCTTTGGGAAGATGACAGGGTCCTAGAGTCCTCCCACTGCTTTCCCAAAGCATAGTTACATACCCTCCAACATTTCTCCAATGAAAATAGGGATGTTCTATTCCATAACAATTATTATTTATGTCCTGCCCATCTGACTGGGTTGCCCCAGTCACTCTGGGCAGCTTCCAACATATATTAAAACATAATAACATAAAAACTGTTCGCTGTTTCCCTGTTGTTACACGGGACTGTAAACTGGATTGGGGGATTTCTTATCACCTGCAAACTACAGCTCACTTTATCGCTCTTGCTTCATTCAGTGAGTTCACCAGGCCTAGGCAATGATTTTTCCATCCCTAAAAAGGGTTCAGAACCTCGATCATGAATTATGCAGTTTGAGGAAGCAAAGACAATAAATCAAAAGCAATTTTTAAAACAAAATCAGAAACTTTTAATTTATAGATTTTATAAGATTTTATTTCCATTTTTTTAAAAAAGAACATTTCCTATGGCATAACTGCACTGCCAGACATATCTAAAGCAATTTCTTGTGTCGCCGACATTCCCACCTCCACCCGAATGGCACCTGCACAATTATCCAAAGCACAGGAGCCCTGTTCCTCCTCTTGTATCAGCTTAGCCAAAAGCCAGCTATTTCCGCATCTGGAACAGTAGAAGACCCAACCTGAGTCCTTGCAAGTGGGGGTTCAACCAGGGCAGGTCATAGAGCCTTAGGCTCTTATGTCATGCATTGCTTAAAACTGTGGGTTGGGATTGCAGAATGCTTCTGAGCATGTGAAGTGAGCCTTTCCTTCTCACCTCTGAGATGACCCACTCCTATAAATGCACCAGGAAATAGGTACCAGGAAATAGGTACTTGCAACCTCCAGGAAGAATTGTGACCCAGCACCTCTTTGTGTGGGTGGTAGTATTGCATGGGAAGATAGCTTCTGGGGCTTTGCATGGTGGGTTTCAAGCTTGACTGCCAGGTCCTCTGAAGGCCTCCTGAATGCAATGGGGCTGGGCTTCTGAGGTGCGCCATGGCCTTTGACATGCATATCCCCATGGGTTTGTCTTACATGTGCCCATTTATGTGAATCCCCCACCCCACAGTTGTATAAAGCAGAAGCCCTGCCAAGAGCTCATCCAAATGCACCCCGTGGACACATGCACATTTCATGTCAGTTCATGTTTTGCATACAGCATGCAATGCATATGACCTCCCATGCCCCCCTCCCCAGACAAAGGGTGGTGACACAAGGCAGAATTTTGGCCTGTGTGCCCCAGGATTGTGCTAGCACCCCCTTCGGATATGCTGCGAAATGTCTGCAGAGATATATATCAGAGAAGGAACGGAGAGCTAAACAGGAGATGCAATGTGAAACCACAATCTTTTTTTAAAAAAAAAAAGTAGCGAGAAATTTAGATTGTAAATTTCTCTTGGTTTTATTCCATCACGCCACCTGCAAAGAAAACCTAGGAGCGTGCCGTCTCACTTCTTTACCCCACAATCCTTTACCAACACAACAACCCCATGTTTGCTGTGCCTTTTCAGCACAGAAGGCCAAACAATGCTCACTAGTAGGGGCAAACGGTGCCCATGATTGATTAGGAGAAGCTGAAATAACTTGCCCGGGACAATACATTCTCCTTCGCAAATTAACAAGAATCTATATATTATACTCGTTTTCATAGCATCAGGTGGTGGCATGTCTGGGTGTGCACATGGCACAGAAATACATGGCTCTTCTGAGCCACAGGCATCCCGTATGGCATGCGAAGCCTGCGCTCTAGCACAGGAGGGCTCTCATGCACACCGTGGTTGGCACTAGCAGAGCGAAGAGTACCATTGCATTCTGAGCGGCTGGGGATGGATCACCAGCTCATGCAATTGTGGGGTGGCTTGAGGCACCAGTGGAGTGGAAAGGTCCGTGAGGCTGGTGGACCACTGCACAGCCTGAGGGAAGGAGGAGAATGAACTGTGGCTAAGGGGCAGCGAAGGGGAGGTGGTTCAGCAGCAGAGTGGCACGGACCACACTGCACAGCCTTGGAAAGTGATGTGATAAGGACACTAGGCCGGTGGTTTTCGAATCATGCTCCAGAGGTTCTCTCGGAAGCATGTGAGTCTTCTGGGAGAAGATCGGTCATGGCAGAAGAGGCCCCCCAAAACTGCCCACTCCAACCAATTTTCAACTTCCCGGCAAGGGAGGAGTGTTGGGCATGTTCCAGCAATGTGCTTTGCTTGTGTGGGACAACTGACTGCATTGCCCTAAAGTAATTCTACAGAATCATCTGAAATATGTGGGCTTTTCAAAAAACAACAGCAGGTGCTTAGGGGTTCCTTAGTAGATGAGTCACTATGGAATGGGTTTGTTTGTTGATCTGTTGCAATTATACCCAAGGAGCTCAAAGCACCATACCTAGTTCCTCCCTGCTATTTTATCCTCACAGCAAGCCTGAGTGAGAGGTTAGGTTGAAAGATAATGAGTTGCTCAAGGTCACCCAGAGATTCGAACCCTGAGCTCCCCAACACTGCTACCGAGTCCCAATGGATTTTGTGAATGGAACATTTGGGTCAGCGGTTTTCAAACAATCAAGTCTCAGGGAAACCCTTTTCCCATTAACTAACTGCTGACAGGCTTCCGGTGTGCCTCCCACCCACAGAACATTCTGGGCTTGTTGTTGGCAGCGTTGCACCTTCGGTTTGTGCCAAGTACCAGTGAGACCCGTTGGACGCAGTCACTGCCTTGTGCAAATTGAGAGCAAACCCTAGAACAGCAGCAGGAAAATGGATGCGGATGGAGGGCCAGTCGCAGCAGCCACCTGGTGTCAGGTGATCCAGAGGTGGCATGCCCCCTCCATCAGCCGCGTTGACAGTGGCCAGCTCCACCCTGCTGTCAGTCACCTGACGTCCAGTAATATTAATTTTGAAGGGACGCAGGTGGCGCTGTGGTCTAAACCACTGAGCCTCTTGGGCTTGCTGATCGGAAGGTCGGCGGTTCAAATCTCTGCAACGGGATGAGCTCCCATTGCTCTGTCCCAGCTCCTGCCAACCTAGCAGTTCGAAAGCATGCCAGTGCAAGTAGACAAATTTTGATCAGGGGCCACAAAGGAAGAATAAGGAGTGTACCCTAAGTGCACTTCCAATTCCTGCCTTTGCCGGCAAAAGTTGACCTTTTAAAAACCTGGTGCTGTCTTCTGTCGCTGTAAACCATAGTTTGAAGTTTCCTGTGCCTGACATCATGATAAAGGGGTGTGTGGTTCACTCAGCATGGCCTGGCGGGCCAACCTCCAAGGCCTGGCTGACCATATTAGGCTGCAGGTTCCCCACTACTGCCCTGGGTGGGCAATAGCGGGCAAGCCCATTTTCTGTCTGCCATTATGGATCTTCTCCCTGGATAAAACGTCTCATAGCCCCCCTGGGATCTTCGCAACGCAGCTTCAGTAGCACTGCAATAGGTTACAGTCCACCCAGGGCAGGAGGCTGCATAAGGGGTGTTACCACCGCAGTCCTTGGGAGCGGCGGAAGCAGCAGCAAAACGTAAGATTGCCTTGCAGAATCCCAAGGAAGGAGGCTTGTGTTTGTGTTTAATCATTGCATAGTATGGATGGGGGGGGGCCAGGGGGGCAGGGAGCGCAAGAAGGAAGCTGCCATTGCATAGTACGAATATGGGGAGCGGGCAAAGGAAAGGAAAAAAGAAAATCATATTGCATAGTCCGGATGGGGGTGGGCAGGGCCATTGCCCCAGGCACTGAGTAGTTCCCGACACGGCTGCGTTGCGGAGCCGCAAAGAGTGCTGGGTTTAGCTGCGCCTCTTCACCTCCATGCTTTTCCCTCTCCCCGAGTCACCCTTTTGCTCTTCCTCCTCCCCCTGGCCCATGCAGACGCCCCACAGAGCCCGGGACAGGCGCTCCTTGCTGGGCACGAGCCAGGGACCAGGGACCAGGTCTGAGCGCAGCTTCCTGCTCGGCCTGGGGGAGAGCAGCTTGCAGCTGTCCCCCCCTCCCTCCACGCCCTTCCCTTGCTCCCGCATCCTCCAGCCCCCTTCTCCATCTTCGTCTTCCTCCCCTAGAGCCTTGGTGGAGCTGCGGTGCGGCCAGCTGGGCTGGCGGGCTTTGGGGAGCTGGAGCTGGAGCTGCTGCCGCGGCTTGTTGCTGGGCGATGCCTCCCGGCTGCCCCCGTCACAGGGGGGCTGACCCAGATACTGGGGACCCCCAGGCGGGTTTGCTCTCCGGTGCCGGTGCCTGCCTTTGTCCTCGGTCTCTGGCGCCTGCTGCAACCTGGCAGGGCTCTGACTGTAGTCGCGGTCTGGGGGGAGGAAAACAAGAGGGGTGGGCAGAACAGGAGAGATTAGACCCTGAAGACATCCTTCCTCAGTATAAGGCATAGGCAAACTCGGCCCTCCAGATGTTTTGGGACTACAACACCCATCACCCCTAGCTGACAGGACCAGTGGTCAGGGATGATGGGAGCTGTAGTCCCCAAACATCTGGAGGGCCGAGTTTGCCTATGCCTGGTATAAGGCAAGGTGGGCTGCATGGAGGGAGTGGGTTTTTGGTTTTGTTTTGAAAAAGAAAAGAAAAACTTCTCATCTCAAGCTACACCTTGCCTTGGGGGTAAAGTTGCCAAGGTTTGATTTCAAAATGCTGGCATTCTGGGCAAGGCCAGGCAGGCAGATCCTGGTGGGGTGGAGACAGGACAGAATGTGGAATGCGGCTGCCTCTCTGTTACCTAAAATAATCACCAGCTGTATTTTAAAAATACTCCTTGGAGCAGGCTTCCTCAAACTCCGCCCTCCAGATGTTTTTGGCCTACAACTCCCATGAACCCTAGCTAGCAGGACCAGTGGTCAGGGATGATGGGAATTGTAGTCTCAAAACATCTGGAGGGCCGAGGTTGAGGAAGCAACGCTGTGGAGCTCCAGCGTCCAATTCTGCCCAGGAATCCACATCCCTCAGGATACTCTGGTATGATCCCTCATGTCTGAAACCTTAGGGCAGCCTTCCTTGACCTTTGGTCCCCAGGTACTGTTGGACTACATCTCCCATCATCCTTGACCATGGGGCCATGCTGGCTGGGTGTGATGGGGGTTGTAGTCTAACAACATGGGGACTCAAGATTTGGGAAGGCTGCTTTATTGGGGGGGGGAGATCTGCTGCTTTCTGGGTTTCTTCAGTCTGCTGCCCCTTGAGTCCTAGGCTCTAGGAGTATGGGAACTTGCCTCTGGAATGTTTTCCACTGAGAAGGCCTCTCTGCCCCACCAGTTTAAAGTGGTTCAGCTGTTGTGGCTTCCCTCCAAGGATCCCTGGGCAGCATCCTCACATCTCCCAGGCTGCTTTCCTGCCCTTTGGGCTTCTAGAGCAAGGATCCTATCCAAGCTTCCCTTCTGCCTTGGGGTGCCACCACAGGCCAGCTTGGCAACATGGCACTTGGGCGGTTTGTGTAGCTGGGATGGAGGGAGGCTTCTAGAGGGGGAAGGAGCTAGGTGGGGGCAGCGAGTTGGAGTTGGAAAGAGGTTTGGGAAGGAATCCAGTATTACAGGTACAGGTCTATAACGTCTCACAATGTGCTAATATGTGGAGGAGGAATTCCAGACAAATCAGTGAGAAATGGAAAACGGGGGAGGCAACCAGAGGCAATGGTAGCTATGGCCAGGGCACATACAAAAAAAAAAATCGCAATTCTGCACCATGAAAGCTGAATTATGCAAGCGTGAATATTTAGATTGCATAATTTATTCTGCTTCTACTAGTCAATGGCCTCCGCAGGTCACAGAAGTATCTGCCTTTTAAGTTTTTGTTTTTTTTAGCAAGCACTGTCCGCATGCTTTAAAGACGGTCTTCAAAACCCCAGGGGTAAGAAATTTGCTATTAAAAGAGAAATTATAATGTGTCACTCAGCCAAGACTTGCAATTTAACAAGTGACTGCATGGGGGAAATTGACTCTGTGACGTTACAGCCACCAACCAGGCAGTGCTGCTCGTGGCTGGCTTCTGCTATTTGAGCACTTCCAGCCCTGCAGAATGGAAGTATTTTTGGACAGAATGCACATGTGTCCCCTTGCTACGAAAAAGGGCACATCTTTCTTCAGCCCGGGAGTCTGAAGCGGCTGCGTTATGCAGCTCAAACCAAAATTCTGCTCCTTTTCTGTACTTGTGCAGAACTGCAGAATACACACAGCCTTGGCTTGGGGGGGGGGAGGTCTGTTGGGGTGATGCTGGGGAAACAGAGGCAGGGAGACTAGGGAAGGGGTCTAATGTGGTGGTGGGAAGTCAGGGGAAGGAGGAGAGGGGGCTCCACCTGCTGCAGAGTTCTTGTTGTTCTGGTTCTTTGAGGATGATTCCCTGGGAGACTATGGGAGAGAAAGGGACTGGGCTGAGTGGTTCTGCTGGTCCGACTGGGGGCTGGACACCCACCATTTATGTTCGACCCGTCCCACGAGGCAGAAGCAGGGCTCCCCCCGGGGGGAGTTGGTCACGCAGAGAGCCAGACTGGCCAGCGGCTGCCCTGTGGGGCGGAGACAGATGGAGACTTGGGGGGGAGGAGAGGAAGTGATAGGGAAGTTACAAGGCCAGCACAGACCGGGAATAGGGGATGATGGAGCCATCACAGACCAGGAAGGCAAAGCAGACCAGAAAGGTTAAGGCGAGGTTGGCACAGATTAGGCAGAGAAGTGGGGAGGGGGGGGAATAAGACAACACCATGGGTGGGTCGGGTGGTGTATGGTGGGTCAGACGGACGAAGGACGGCAGGGCAGGAAAGAAAAAAGAAGAGGAGAGAGGGGTGAATATTGCAGACCCAGAACCTGCCTCTCTGCAGACACCCTCCAAAGAGAAGAGACGGGGAGTTTGGAAAATCTGTTTTGTCCTTAGTTTTGTCCTTACTTCTTATTGTTGCAAGCCCCTCAGAAAAGCAGCAAATAAATATATATTTTTAAAGAAACTGGGAGAAGTCCATTACAAGGCCTATCAACCTGGGTAATGCCACCTCTCTTGCAACAGAGAAGCTAACCATGGTTTTCCTCCTCTCCCTTAGGGGTCAAGGGAAGAGTTGCTGGTGGGGCGGGGGAGCGTGCCAGACTATTCCCACCTGGGGCATCCCATCTTCCCTGCGATCATTTTTCACGTGCTGCATTAACCGTGGGGTCGGCTTGAGCCTGACTACTGTATCTCTACTGTGGAAGAAGCGAGGGCAGAAAAGACCAGGTCCGTGGACGTACCATAATCAGGAACGAACCCGTTGCCCCTCTTCAGCAACAGGCGTATCCGGCTCCCCCCGTTGCGGATGTGCTCCACAGCTTGAGCATGCGTCATTCCTGCCGTAGGCTCTCCGTTGATCTCTACCAGCTGGTCGCTCACCTGCCAAGGTGTAAAACTCACCATCACTGCCAAGAGCTGGCTGGGGTTTTGCTTTGTTCTGGAGATTTCACAATGTGTTAACACACATTGGATAGGCATGGTAATGGGCCGTCTCGGTAGCGGCGCCCGCCCTGTGGAACGCCCTCCCATCAGACGTCAAGGAAATAAACAACTATCTGACTTTTAGAAGACATCTGAAGGCAGCCCTGTAGCGGGAAAATTTTAATGTCTAATGTTTAATTATTTTCCATGTGCTGTAAGCCGCCCAGCGTGGCTGGGGAAACCCAGCCAGTTGGGCGGGGAATAATAATAATAATAATTGTAATGCTGGATGTAGGGGCGTGGGTGGCACAGTGGGTTAAACCACTGAGCCTAGGGCTTCCTGATCAGAAGGTCGGCGGTTCGAATCCCCGCGACCGGGTGAGCTCTCGTTGCTCGGTCCCAGCTCCTGCCCACCTAGCAGTTCGAAAGCACATCAAAGTGCAAGTAGATAAATAGGTAAAAGGCGTTTCCGTGCACTGCTCTGGTTCGCCAGAAGCAGCTTAGTCATGCTGGCCACATGACCCTGAAGCTGTACGCCGGCTCCCTCGGGCAGTAACGTGAGATGAGCGCCACAACCCCAGAGTCGTCCGCGACTGGACCTAATGGTCAGGGGTCCCTTTACCTTTACCTTTAATGCTGAATATAGAATATGCACAGCTCCACATAAAACACGCACATATTGGTGCCCATTCAGGGAACCTGATAATCCTAGTCTGTGGCATTAAGGTAACACTTTTTGAGTGTTCAGAATGTTCCACATGCATTATTCTTGTATATTCTTTTTAAAGCATGACTGTTAGGCCAGTATAATTATCCCTGGTGGAAAAAAATGTGTGTTGAGGATTAGTGTCTTGCTTAAGAGTAGTTAGCAAGTTCATGGATGATGGTAAAATTTGAGCTGGGCACTTCCTGACTCACAGATCACATTTTTAGAGCAGAACCACATTTCTGTAATCTTCCCAGGTGAGGCTCTTCTAGTGGTTTCCCATTCAAGGAACCAGCCAGGTTCGCACTTGCCCAGCGCCAGCATCACCGCAGCACTGGGTGTTCCCAGAGCGCATCACATACCTGAATCTTGCCACACTGCTGGGCTGGTCCACCCTCCATGAGGGCCAAGACATAGATGTCCATGTTATATTCACTTCCGCCTCTCAAACTGAAGCCAAAGCCGCTGGGTCCTCGTAGCAGCTCCACTGAATATTGGCCAGTCTCCTGAAGAGCAGAGAGCCAGAAACCACAAAGGCAGGTGTCAGGTCTGCGTTTGGTTGCTCACACGAGTAAGCAGGCATGAGTCCAAACTGTCTTTTAACAGTTTTATTGTGCAAACTATTTACAGTGGCAGGGGCGTTGCGAGGGGAGGCACGCTGGGGGTGGTCCGCCCCGGGTTCCAGGGGAGAGGGGGGTGACACATGTGCCAGCCCCGCCCCATGGGCGGAGCCAAGCAAGCCATGGAGCGAAGCCACTCCGCCCCACGGCCCGTCCGGGGTCCATCCACCGGCACCGCTATGGGGCTGCCCCACGCGATCCTTCCGACTTGTCCTCTCTATGTAGAACTCAGGCAAAACCTTATAGCTCCACTTTAACATCAATTTAGCTTTTTATCCAGAGAAAGACAGGTTTTATACTTACTGAACAATGTCACTGGAAATACAGCCTCCCAGGTGGCTAAATTTCTTTTTTCTTTTTTTAGCTTTTAAGCGTCATAAGATTTTAACTGATTGTATCGATATGGGGCTATCTGTTTAGCTCCATTCCATTGTGGGTTATGTTTTTACTTTTTTTCTTCAAGGTTCCTTCAGAGGTTTTTAATTCTGTACAAATGTTATTTTTTCTGACTGACTGTCGGATAAAAGAATGTATGTGTGTGTATGCGGCAGCCACGGCTGCTTTCGAAAGCTCACAAGTGTATGCACCAAGTTACAGCTGACTTTGGGGGGCTCATTGTGTGTTGGAAGGCCTGGTTGGGCCCTCCGCTACCGTGGGGAGTCCCGACAGGGCTTTCCACCATCGCAGCCCAGCCCCTCATGATTAGGGGAGGCTCAGCCCTGTCCCCACATACATTGGGGGGGGGGGAAGAGCTGAGGTGTCCTGAGCCCCATAGAGTTGGCACCTATGCTCACAAGGAGGGTTTGGAGGTGGCAGTCATCCCCCTTCTTGTTGCCTCCCCTCGTCTGATACTCAAAGAGGAATACTGCCCTAGATCACAACTGCTTCCACTTGGTTAGCTTGGGCAACAGGTGTGAATAGCTGCAAATTTCCCCAGTCCCTTTTCAAAACTATCTAAAGGGCCTGTTCACGCCTGAATGCAGGAGATGATGGAAGGTGCCTGCCTGTGGCAATAGGTTTGCAATGGTGCATTCACACCTGCAAGTCACCAGTGCAGTTATGTGTGAGGGGCCAATGCCAAGGCATTGCCACACCTTGTGGTGGCATTCCCACTTGGCTCAGAACTAAATCTGAATTATAGTGACACCCAGCAACCTAATCCAAACTAGAATTTAGTGGCTCTTGAGACATTATGTTAAAACTGAGCCATTTGCCCCTTTCTTCTACAGATTAGAGAAGCTTTCTCTTTCACAACCCAGACAGAAGGAAGTGAGGGGCAAGCATCCTTTGTAAAATATGACCCAGGATAAGGAACCGTGTCCAATTCATGAAAGAGATGAGCTGACTATGGTTTAGGCTGGCACAACACCCAATCAGATCACTTCATCTCTCGACATACTACAGTATATTTCGCTCCATAGGGTGCACCTCGTTTTTAGAGGAGGAAACAAGAAAAATAATAATCTGGTTTTCCTCCTCTAAAAGCCCTGCTTTTTTGAGGATCAGCTAAAAGTTTTGCAGCTTTTTTGCAAAGGGAGAAAAGCAAAGCTCCCTTTGCAAAGGGGGAAAAGCAAAGAGGAAAAGCCCCGTTTTTTATGGGGTTCAACTCACATTTCTGCAGCTTCTGAAAGAAAGGGAGCCATTTCTACAGTTTCCAGACAGATAATCTAATCAGCCAGTCACACGTCGCTGGGGAAACAAACAACCTCCCTCTGCAGCACATTCAACAATGGAGGGTGGGGCTGAAAAGGAGCCCAGACTCTTATCTCTTTCCCGATCTCTTGCTGATCAGCTGCTAAGCGGGGTCCTTTCAACACCCCCTTTTCTCTTTGTAAAATAAAAAGCATGATCCTCTTTTGGCCCCTGGGCAATTCAGCTCCAGGGACCACCACCAAGTCTGTCCAGCTCCACCAATCCTGGATCTCTTACAGGCAGCAACAGTGGAGCGGGCAAAGACAATGGAGCCCACAGGTCATTGTAGACACGAGAAACTGAGTGGCACAGGGGAGGGAAGTAAATGCAGAGCCTCAAGGGTGGGATCGGAAAAAAAGGGGTGCAGGGCCAGTCCTTGCCTGGGGCATAGTCTTGCCAGCCAGCCCTGACTCACCCTTCACTCTAGTTCCATTCCTCCCCCACCCCCACCTCTGACCACCTTTCAAACCTAGCACCCAGACAGCCCCTTCCCCATCCAGGGTCCCCAGCTACCCATTCCCAGGGCCTTCAATACCTGGGGCTGGGTGAGGCGGTAGGTGGGGCTCCGGGGACATTCACCTACATCAATATCAGCTGTGTTCAAATCGCTGGAAACTCCTGGAAGTGAATCGAAAGAGTCAGCATGAGGAGGAGATAGTCTCCACCGCCCTTTCTCCCCTTTCTCCCCTTCCTTCCTTCCTTCCTTCCTTCCTTCCTTCCTTCCTTCCTCCAACCCCCCTGCACCTGTCCTTCCTCCTCCCTCAGGCCTCCAGAAGAAGAGAAGAGTTTGGATTTGATATCCCGCTTTTCACTACCCGAAGGAGTCTCAAAGTGGCTAACATTCTCCTTTCCCTTCCTCCCCCACAACAAACACTCTGTGAGGTGAGTGGGGCTGAGAGACTTCAAAGAAGTGTGACTAGCCCAAGGTCACCCAGCAGCTGCATGTGGAGGAGTGGAGACGCGAACACGGTTCACCAGATAACGAGTCTACCGCTCTTAACCACTACACCACACTGGCTCTCCAGCTTCTGCAATGCTCCCACAACCCCCCCCCCTTTTCTATCCCTGCTCACCTTTCTTTCCTAGGCTCCTTTGCTCCTCACTTTATGCCCCTCGCCACCCCCTCCCCCCCAAACGCCCGCTGCAATTGCTTACCCGCGTCCTTGCGGTTCCGGACCCTCATTCGCACCCGGCTCCCCGCCTGCCGGAAGATGCCCCCGACATCGCCATGGGATAGCCGTGCTAAGAGCCCACCATCTTCCTGATGAGAGGGACCCTCTTCTGGATGGGGCAACAGGGAGCTGGCTGGGAGGAGAGAGAGCAGATGGATGAAAGCGCAGCCTCCCACTCTTTAGAAGGGCAGTAATTTGCCGTTTTCAGAACTGGGAGACACCATTAGCCCCAAGGTCCATTTGGGGACTCATTCTTCAGCCACCGTGGTGTGGCTGTTACCGGGAAATTGGAAGGGGGGGTGAGAAACTTCCTCCCATGAACCTTGCCTCTCCATGGCACGAGGCAAAGACAAAGAGACTCCGCTGCCTATTACCAAATGTAGCAATTCACTGATAAATGTATCTGTGTACTGGCTCAATGGGAAAACGCTAGAAATTCATAAGAAATCACATCGTTGTATCGATCTTCTCAGTTCCAATGGCATTTAGAACCCAGGGAAGTGATGTCTAAGGGGAGGTTGGTGAGCCCACCTTAATCCCCACATCAGCAGGGACTTCCCAAGGAGTCACACAGATGATATCCTGCCCCAAAAGTGCCAGACAGATAACCTTCTCAATCACAATGGCTACCCACCCCATAGTGGGATGAAGACCAGACAAGACAAAGGGGTGTATTTGACTTGACTCAGGTATGTGTGAAAGACTATATTTGAGTGACAGGGGCATGCCTGGATCTCAGGTTCTACCTGAGGCCACACCTTTTCTGTCACATATCTATGATGTCTTGATGATGCATCCGGAGGTGTATTATGGGGAACCTTGGGAAACTTTAAAATACGGATGTAAACCATCGCTCAGGGCTTCTGGCTGCTTCATCTCTATAGTGGTGGGAAGCCTTGTTGCAACAATAAAGATCATGCCTACAGGCCGCTGTTTCGCTTCTATCTCCTGGCTGAAGTCTCTTGCTTGTGACCCCCAACCTGAACCTATGGGAGTCGAGTCAAGGTTAGGCAATTGTGGGGTGCGCCAATGACTCCCTTATACAGGCCTACTTTGGGATAAGTAGGTGCAGCAGCGAGTGCTAAACTGAAGACGACTGCCTTGGAAAAAGACCCTCCTTCACCAAGAATCCTAGAATCCTAGAGTTGGAAGAGACCACAAGGGCCACCCAGTCCAACCCCCTGCCAAGCAGGAAACACCACCAAAGCATTCCTGACAGATGGCTGTCAAGCCTCCGCTTAAAGACCTCCAAAGAAGGAGACTCCACAACACTCCTTGGCAGCAAATTCCACTGCCGAACAGCTCTCACTGTCAGGAAGTTCTTCCTAATGTTTAGGTGGAATCTTCTTTCTTGTAGTTTGAATCCATTGCTCCGTGTCCGCTTCTCTGGAGCAGCAGAAAACAACCTTTTCACCTTTTATATATTTGAACATGGCTATAACCCAGCTGCCCCTCAGATTATGGCCCCTATACCAGAATCTTCTGCCCGTGAAGTCACATGAGTTGAGTCTGCCAGACTAGGAGTTCGAGAGGGAATTCACTTAAGAAATTCATTAGAACCAAGACAACTTATCTGATGTGGGACAGACCCAGTAACTGGTATAGAGGCATCATGCCTCTGGCAGGGAAGGCAGAACACAGCTCCCAGGGCTAGTAGCCTTCAACAGCCCTCTCCTTCAAGAACCTGCCTATTTTAAAGCCATTCCAGTTGGTGCTCATCCCTGCCTCTTGTGGCAGTGAGTCCCACGGGTTTAGCATTGCACTGCGTCCGCCCAATAACACTGGTCTCAGTCCGCCAGGAAATTTTCCTCACCCAAAGCTGCTAATCATACATGCATTTTGAATCACCTCAATTATCACCCGGGAATCTTCCCTTGCATCACCAAAGCTCACAAATCGCGCCTTTTTCTCACTTTAAATATCTTTACATCCCCTTGAGCTTATGTGGAAGAAGATTCTCCCCAATATGCCTGCTCTGGATGCTGGTCTCCACTGCCTTGTGACTTGACCCAGATGCAATCGGATTCTCTGTTCTCCATTGAAACTGGCAGGAACAGGAGAGGGACTTGGCAGCTTCACTGATGCCTGAACACTTGTTTTTTCTTTTCTTTTAAAAAGATCTGTGCAATGCTGTGTGCACCAGCAAGGTTATGCATGCCTGTCCTTGAAGGGTCAACCCGCCGCCACCCCGTCCTCCTGGGCATGACAGCCACAATGGTGGCAGGGAAAGGGGTGGAAAGCAGGTGAGAGACAAGGCTATTCCTCCAGTCTTGTTCAGTTCCTAGGAGAGCAGATTGGGGGAAAGTGAAAGAAATCAGGATAGCTGGAACACTATCTATTTTATAGGGAGATAAAAGTTAAAATGTGTTTTGGGAACAAAAAAAATATTATTTGTTTTCTTAAATTGCCCACTCGGATTAGACTAAACGTACATGCCATTCTTAAGTACAAAAATGAATGTGGCTTAGGTTTTTCCAGTCCAATGGAAGCTAGTTTTGGGAAAAGAGCATTAAATAGCTGTGTTTTCCAAGGAACTACAGGATTGGTATGGACTGTGGCTCACATCATGAGTGTGTGGCTTCAAAAACAAACAGTGGGAGCACACAAGATGTGGAGTATGGGGAAAGGTGAACATACCTGTAGTTCTTCTCTCCCCAAAATACTGAGAACGAGAGCTGGCTTTGAAACAAAAACAAGCATGTTCCAAAAATGCGCTTCCCCTTTCCACATACCCTGTCCTGGGTGTTTGTCTGGTCAATGTTTACGTGCCAGAACCTGAAAATTTAACTCAGCGCTGGGGCTCTCTCACAAGCAGGCTCACTTATGTCATGGAATCATAGAACAGAAGAGTTGCAGAGTTGGAAGGGACCCTGACAGCCATCTAGCCCAACCCCCTGCAATACAGAAATCTCAGCTAAAGCCATTCAACCTCTGCTTAAAAACCACCAAGGAAAGAGAGTCCACCACCTCCTGAGGGAGACCATTCCACTGTGAAACAGCTCTTACTGTCAGAAAGATATACCTGATATATCTCCTTTCTTGTAACTCAATCCCATTGGTTTTGTGTCCTTCATTCACATAAGTATATGCATGTACACACACACACAACCTAAGACACAGTCACTCTCTCTCTCTTGTCTTCAGTACAAACTTCATGCAACCTTTAAACACTAAAGGGATTCTCCAGGATGGTTCCGGCTGCTTTCTCATCTACACAACAGGTGATGCTGATGAACATTGCCAACAGAAAAATGGACAAGACCCAAGTTCACATCAAAGCCATGTTCTGCTAAACAATGTAGCTTTAATGATAGAAGTCAGAAATGCCATGGGCACCCTGCCCACAACTCCCCCCTCGATAAAGCTTTCCGTCTCATCTGGCCTCTAGGATATCCTCCATTCTTAGGTGGGTTCACATAACACCCTCACTGGCTCTTCAGCTTCACTCCCCCCCCCCCAAAAAAAATTAGTTGACTTGCCTGAACTCGAAAGACCAAGGGCTTTCGCAAGGCTGAAGTCGTGACTCCGATTCGTTACAGATAAACTTCACCCACCCATACGCACACATTTGCAACTTGAACAATATGCAACCACCCCAACCTGCACAAATCCTTCCTCTCCTGCACAACAAACCACAAGTCCTCCCCCGACACCCCGGTCTCACCCTTATAAGTACTGTAGAGAGCCCCCGCTCCCCCCCTTTGGCAGGAGAGACGAAATCACTTTGAAGTATTCCTCCCCGTTGCGCACCTCCCCCCCCCCGCCACACTTTCTACAAGGTAACACTTCCCTCCCGCCCTTCGACTACAAAGCAGAAAGTGGTTGCAGGAGTTAGGTATTTACGCTTGAAGTCCTGGATATGGCGCAGAAAGGTTTGGACTTGCTCAAACATTTCCAGGGTAGATGCAGAACTTAGGGAAGCGGCCAGGTCCAGGGGGAGAGTGGGGAGTGCTTTTTCCAGCAACCCTTCCCCACCCCTCTCTCCTCTGCCCCCTTCACAGGAATTTCTCCGCACAAGGCTTTGCCTGATAAGCCAAGGGCTTTTGGGGGAAGGGGTGGAGTGAGTGGCTGAAGCTTAACCTGTTCAGAGCCACGAGGGACATTTTGTTCCCTGTGTGTACAATGAGAGTTCCTGGTTACGCCACTTTCAGCACTTCCTGCTCCAGTTTCCCCAAGTACAGGGCAGTGTGAGAGACAGGTGCTTCTTCAAAAGCAGCAGAAACTGCCATTTCCCCATCATGAACTGTGGAGGAGAGAACTCTGCCTTTATTCCACCGGGACAGAAGACAAAAATGTATGTCTACACTGTTGCATATGCTTTTATATCAGTTTCCCTGTTGCAGCTTCCGCCAAACTATTCCAGGAGTTGTGAGGAAGGTGCCTGACAATCCTTAGCTATCCGATCCCAGCACCCAAGAGCCGGAGTTCTCTGAGTTCCATGGGGAAAAGGAATAGATGTCAAAACCAGCCCATCAAAGGCATTTGTGGCACCTTAAAGACAAACAGGCTCATTTGTCAGGTGCACCCAAACACTCTGGAAAATGACACCAGTTTTAAAATCTGTAGCATATATATGCCCAACGGGGATGGCAAACCAGCAGTTATGCCTGGCAATGTTATAGGAATTTTATGATCTTAGATATATAATAAATGTCCATAAGTGTATCAAGCAAACACATACATGAATGTATAGGCCGCATGTCTGAGAGGACAGTCCTGAAACCATTTTGACTCCTAAAACTGACCAAATGTTTCTCTGCAAGGAGGGAGGGGGTGAGGGAACCTTCCCATTGTCTCAGGAATGAAGTAATTACCACCTCAAAGGAACGGCCAGACTACCAGGAAAGGCAATCAGATAAGGCATTATCATATAACCTGGCAGACCGGAGATAAACAACGCACTCAGATTTCTGTTCTAGACACCCCTTCTGTGATGTATGTATGATGTTTCTGGGGGTGATCTTGAGCTCCAGGGCAGGGAAAGTAAAATGTCTATATAAGGGCAGACACACCTTTGTTTTGGGTCCTCCTCCAAACTCCTGTGCAACAGCTTTAATAAAGATCAGGCTTACTAGCTGCTTTGCTTCTCAATATTCTCTGATTGGCCTCTGTTATTTTCTCCTACTGATGGAGAACCTACAAGGGGCAGATTTTTGTTTATAACAGCAACCACTTGGCAGCGATGAAGAGCGGATGACACCATAGATGCAGACATTAACAAGTGATAGTTATATATTGGTGTCAACATTGGCAAGTGAAAGATCACTTGCCACACTGTGTTCAGGAGAAGCTTCATATTCTGCTTTGTGGGTGACTCTTTGCATTGTCCTATTCCAAATAAATTAGCTAATAAATTTTACTTCTTGGACCTTATCCATATGTTCACATAAGCAGCTCATTTATAGGAGTGCAGGAAGCCAGTGCCTCATACTGTGTCATACTGATTGGCAGCAGCTGCAGGGTTTCAGACCTGGAGATGGCCGGGATTGAACCTGGCAGCTTCTGCAGGTAAAGCGAATTCTCTACCACTGAACTCTGACCCTTTCCTTTCTATAAAGTTAAAGGGACCCCTGACCATTAGGTCCAGTCGCAAATGACTCTGGGGTTGCGGCACTCATCTCGCTCTATAGGCCGAGGGAGCCGGCGTCTGTCTGCAGACAGTTTTTCTGGGTCATGTGGCCAGCATGACTAAGCCGCTTCTGGTGAACCAGAGCAGCGCACGGAAACGCCGTTTACCTTCCTGCCAGAGTGGTACCTATTTATCTACTTCCACTTTGATGTGCTTTCGAACTGCTAGGTTGGCAGGAGTTGACTTCCTTTCTATAGGCATAATTAAAAGCCTAAATCCCTACATAGTCCTGCTAGGTTTCCAGTGTACCTGTAATGTATGATATGATGTAGCTTCGATGAGGGGCATGATCCTTAAATGCTCAGGAAGATCTAAAGCATGCATAGGCAAACTCGGCCCTCCAGATGTTTTGAGACTACAACAGGACTGGTGGTCAGGGGTGATGGGAGTTGTAGTCCCAAAACATCTGGAGGGCCAAGTTTGCCTATGCCTGATCTAAAGAAAGGGTGTATGAACAGTTCACATAATCCATAGCATCTGATACCGTAGCTGTTCAGCTTTCTGAAACTGAATAGCAGGGAAATTTGGAAAGGCACAGGCTGTATCTGCTGACTCACAAATCAAAGGGGAGCTTGGAAGTTTCCACTGAATAGGGATTCTATTCAGTGCATAGCAATCCATAGTTTCCAGGTTTTCTGGGTGCCACCGCTTTCTGTTCAGCTTTTTACCATCAATCACTGTAGAACATCTTCTAGATGGGACCCTGCTTTAACCCCCCCCCCTTCCTACCCAACTAGACTGATGGCAACAAGTAGAAGGCCCTTTGCAGCACAGACTGCTCTGAATGGCCCTCCCTCCCAAAGACTTGCTGTGTTTTAACTTTCAGTCTGATTCAGAGGGGGGCAGCTTTTCATTTCAGCTGGCTTTTGAAGCAAGAGAGAGAGAGGATGGCTGATTTAAATTTGAGGTGATGCGGTTGGGCTGCTTTTAGGTTATTTAAATTTCTTTAGCATGCTGCCTTTAAGAGGCTGAATTTGACGTGGGATTTTTGTGATCTTGTGTTTTTCTGTGTCCCTTGGCAGTGGTGGACCTCGGCGTCTCAAATTTCAATTGGCGCCCTGCCTGGCACCAAAATCCGGTGCCCCCCTGCCTCTTGCCTTCCGTTGGATGTCATAGTTGTGGTGCCCTAGCCCAGAAGCTCTGTACCCCATGCACCCAAACGGGTCACACTCCCCTAGATTGGCTTTTGCTCTTGGTATGTTGTGAACCACCGTGAGGGATTTGTAGAACAACACAGTGGGGTTTAAAAATAAAGATAAGAGAGCAAACGAGCCATTTTTTTCCTGATTCTGTATTAAAGCAATTACTTCAATGAATAGCACATTAAAACATGTCACTCAAATATGCAGAACCCATTTGGAGCAGACTGAATGCATAATTTGGAATGGGGGGGCAGTGGTAGGCGCAAACTATTCCTCAGTAGAGATAGGTCCATTACGGTGAATGGGATGCCACCAACATGTGTCTGCCCTCAGCAAGCCCCCACATGCCTGCCATAGCTGTCAACTTCTCCCTTTTCTTGCGAGGAATCCTATTCGGAATAAGGGAGTTTCCCTTTAAAAAAGGGAAAAGTTGACAGCTATGCTGCCTGCCTTCTTACTCAGTCACCCCAGAGAGTGGCTCTGCCTGTCTGCGTCCTCCTTTTGTGTGTGGAATCTATTCTACACACATATAAAAACAGTTCTGAAAATGCTTTTTTTCTACCAGTGGTTTTTAAAATACACAAGGCTCACTATCGCCATCTAGTGTCACATTGTGCACTGCGCTTCAAACACATAACATTTTACATCCTTGTGCAAATTAATTGAAACAACGCATGTTTGTGATTGCCACATCGATCAGTCTGTCAAGCACCCACAAAAGAAGATGTTTTGTAGATGCTTCAGTTATTATGGTTTCGGAAGCCTGCAGCCAATAGAAGGAATGATGTGCTCACCACAATATATTGAGGTTCTACGAAAGAGAGCTATTCCAGAGATGGAAAAGATGTATCCTGTTGGTACTGGGATATTGCAGCAGGACCTAGCCCCCTGTCACACATCGAAAGTGGTGAAGAAATTCATGACAGAGCAGCAAATACAGGTACTTGATTGGCCAAGGAATTCCCCAGACGTAAATCCCATTGGGAGACTCTTGAGAGTCCCATGGACTGCAAAAAGATCAAACTTATCCATCCTTAAAGAAATCAGCCCTGAGTGCTCACTGGAAGGACAGATCCTGAAGTTGAAGCTCCAGTACTTTGGCCACCTCATGAGAAGAGAAGACTACCTGGAAAAGACCCCGATGTTGGGAAAGATGGAGGGCACAAGGAGAAGGGGACGACAGAGGATGAGATGGTTGGACAGTGTTCTCGAAGCGACTGGCATGTTTGGCCAAACTGCGAGAGGCAGTGGAGGATAGGCGTGCCTGGCATGCTCTGATCCATGGGGTCACGAAGAGTCGGACACGACTGAACAACAACAAATCCCATTGAGAATTTGTGGGCTATATGCAAAAGTTGCCTCCATGCTGTAGACTGTACGACCATGGAGAAGCTCATTCAGGAGCTGATTCAAGTGTGGTACAGGGATCTGAAAATCAACAGTGACTGTTCGAAACTAGTAGACTCCATGCCAAACCGTGTTCAAATGCTGCTTAAAAACAGCGGAGCTCATGTCCGTTACTAATGTACGTATATGTGAGTTTTGTACTACTAAATTCATTGTTTGTTTCAATTAATTTGCACAAGGATGTATTTGCAGCTGTATCTCTGAGTCCTTAGTCTCAGTGTTGACTTCATGGAACTTAGTGGGGAAGAGGATGGGGCCAAAGCCAGAATGAGTTGGCTCTGCCTGTCATTTGGGCTCCTCTCCTTCCACCCAACCAGTCCCAATGGGCAACTGCCACCACTGCTCTTCCCTGCTGCAAAGGGACGTGCCTCTTACCACAGCCTCACCTGCTCTCACAGCTCCACTTCCATCTGTTGCTGTGGTGACGCCGCTGTTGCATCCATGGTCTTCTTTGGGGCCATCCACACCTCCTGTGGGCTCCCCAGCCCCTCCCGCTGGCCGGGGCCTCCTCAGCCTCTGGGAGCAACGAGCAGGACACACAAGTACATCCCGGGGCTCGGGGCCCACAAAACTGGTCACAGCCAAAGTGTCAGCTTGGGGGGCTCCCCAAGTGTTAGGAGTATCTCGGGAAACTCCTTTATTGTGACAAGAGTCAGGCAAGAGGTGTTCTCGTCTGAAAGAGCAGTTTTCCTGGGGATGTCTCCGGGAATGATGACCTGCAGGGACAAGAAGGTAGGGTTGAGTAGGTCTGAACTAACACCAGACCCCGTCACCTACCACAGCGATCTATCTGGGGCTTGCAATGGTTAGCAAGCCCTCACCTCAAGCTTGTATATCCACTTCTAGCTGTCAGAATCACATCATATTCCTGATAATTCACATTTGTTTCAGTTACGGGTGTTTTTTTGTGTGTGTAACTGCTCTGTCCACTTGGCAAATTGCTAGGAAAAAAACAGGTCATGGCTTTCAATAATGCTACTAAGCATGGCATTCATTTTGTAAGAGGTAGCGTCTTTCTGTTACAGCTGAAATGAATTTGCACCTCTAAAATTATCCCGTGTGAATTTTGACAGGCAATAGTTCCTTCATTACATTTATAGCCTACTTTTCTTCAGTTAAGGTGGGATCTGTGTGGATCCCAAGTGGTCTGCCATCCAGGTACTGACTGTGGGAGGATCTGCAGGCAAATCCCAGATTTCATGGTCTGTGACAAAGGACTCTAGGATGTTTAAGGATTGTTCCCTGCCTGACTTCCATCACTGCATCTGTTGAATCCTGGCAAGACTTTTGATGTGAGTAAACCTTGTATTTTTCTTGTTTACTAAATGGCCTGACAGTGATTTCTTTCATAAAAGGGAAACATAAAACAGGAAAAAGATAATCCAAGTCTGCCTATATCACCCTTGGATATCGTAATTGTTCTAGAAGGTTATGCAACCTTGTCCTAATAGCTTCTAGAGATAAGCTGTGCATTTTAACTCTGCTAAAATAGATATTTGCATTCTCACAAAAATGAAAAAGGAAGGGTAGTTATTAAATGGAATATCTGCTCCTACTCATCTAAATCCATCTAACACTGACCAGACCCAGGCCTGCCTCAGCAAAGTTTATGACTTTGCTCAGATCACAGCCCTCTGCATGTGTGCACGTTCACTGAATATTTGATATTTCACATTAGCGTTCATCATCCAGTGATCTTTTCAGTAGCTGTCAGACTTACAGTATCCATCAGGATTTGGCAGCTGACATACAGGAGGAGACAGTGCCTTGACAGTATCTTACATGTACCAATCAATATTTGACAGTATCTAACAGCGGGATGTGCAGTGGCATTTAATACATTTTGTACTAAAATAATTCATTTATTTACCCAACCATGGAAAAAAAATCCCACCCTTTGATAGATTTAAAAAACACATACACACTAAGCAAAACAGTTAAATTGCAAGTGTTGGTGTAAAAAATTGAGTTTGAAATTCAAATGTTGATGGGGGGGAGGGAATCAGATGTTGAAGTCAGCATTTTTAGATTCGTTGAACTTCAGTTAAGAAAAAAAGATTTCGTACTACTTTCTGTATAATCAGATGGTGTTGGTTTTGGGGTTTTTTGCCCAGCAAATTCCCATTGGTCTCGCTGCACATCTTTCTTTCAAGGTGCTTACTTTGGTTGGGAGATGGAGCTGTCTCCTGAGCATTTACCCAAGGGCACTACTTTGTACCTGGGAAAATGTGAGCCTCCTTCAGAAATCACTATTGGTTGCGATTGCGATTAGTGCATGGAATGAGATGGTGCAGGTGCCACAGGCAAGCTGTTTATTTATTTCCCACATCTATGCCCCACCTTTCCCACAAACCTGTGAGGTCAACACTCACAATCAAAGTAAGATGGCTTACAATCAAATACTGGATCTGATCTCTGCTGCATGTATATACAAATAAATCATTTTTATAGCACTTACAGAGAGACTGTCTCTGCGACTCGAGCATTACAACAAACTGGTACTGTATTGTTATTCCTATGCTAAGATGGTGTTTGAGGCTAAGGGAACAGTAGCCTCAAACTTTCTAAACCACAGGCTGCAGGTACAGGATTTACATGGCAGCTTCCTGCTATAAATACGCTAAACACGAATCACAATAGATGTGCCTACTTAAACACTTCAATAACAAATCCTTAACAGACCAAAAATCCTGTACATTATATTTAAACATAAACCAAGCACATTTTGGCACAAAGGTCTTCATCAATGGCCAAATATGATATCTAAACAAAAAAAAACTAAACATAGCAAATCTATAAAAAATAAAAAAGCTCATGAAATCAGCACTTTTTATTATTATTATTATTATTATTATTATTATTATTATTATTAACCGCATACCTAGCCACCTGCCCTGCCCCATCCCAATGAGCTTATGGCTTGTGTTGAAACATAGGGTACACAGGATTTGGCCTAAGAAGGATTTATGATTGGAGTGTTTGTATATGCGATCCCTCTTTATTGTAAGAAAGGGTTCTGATTCCCTCCTTCACTCCCTGTATACAAGTTTGGGGTTCTTTTTGTTGTTGTTAAAGATCATTCATTTGTTTGCAGGGCAAGCTCAACCATTTGATTGTGTGAGGTGAACGTCTCAGGAGGTACATTTCGAGAGAATTTAACATTGCGTTCTTCTGATCGTTCCGTCAGTGCAATCGTTTCAGCTTGCAAATGAAACAATCTCCCCTCATTATCCCCATATGTATTATCATTGCATTTTTATCTTTAGCTTAGCTTGCCTGGGTATTATACACTTTGACTTGGAGGGGTGGGGGCGTGGGGTGCAGTGGGAAGGGCGCCGTTTGCCGCTCTGCTTTGGGCAGCAAAATGTCTTGGGTCGGCCCTGGTTTTTCACACTTAAATAACCAAACACCTGCTTGAGAGTCCTGAGTAGACCACAGCTCCCTCACGCATGTAATGGGTCTTTCAAGCCAGTGCATCTGCCATTCACATCTGCCACGCATTTGCTACTGGGGGAGGGGAGAGAGGAGATAATACTCACACCCTCCAACATTTCTCTGATTAAAATAGGGATGTCCCATTCCATAATGATAATTTTACTATTTATACCCCACACGTCTTACTGGGTTGCCCCAGCCACTCTGGGCGGCTTCCGACATATATAAAAACATCATAAAACATTAAGAAAACTTCCCTTTACAGGATTGCCTTCGGGCGGCTCAGGGGTCGGATAGCTCCATACGCTCCAAATTTTCTCCAGTGAAAATAGGGACATTCTAAGGAAATGTGGGACATTCTGGGATCTATTTGGAAACCGGGACAGTTTCTCTAAATCAAGGACTTCCCTGGAAAATAGGGACACTTGGAGGCATAGCTGTCAAGTTCTCCCTTATTTTAAGGGAAATTCCATTATGCCAAATAGGCTTCCTCATGAGAAAAGGTAAAACTTGACAGCTATGCTTGGAGGGTCTGTGCCATATAAAGTGTGTACCTGCCCTGCCCCATGGTTTCGTGACTACAGGTCCAGTTTGAGCTGAGGCACCCTGGTCTCGTGGCTAGCACTGAAGTCACTTGACAACACCAGCTTATTATTATTACCATTAGCACAATTATCTCATGCTTGCAGACATTTCCATGATTTTTTTTTTTAATACTACATCTATTTGTTTATTTTAATCATTTCTTTGATGACTATCTATTGCCTCTTTTGCAACAGGGGATTTGACGACATCCAATGACCCGAAATGGTTGCCGGGTGCCAAGTTAGCCATAAAGGCAAACTTGGAACCCGCCTCTCTTGCTGAAAGAGCGGCGCCTGTCTCAGCAAAGCAAAACTCTTGGAGGAAGAGCCACGGCCTCTCTTCCTGGCGGAGGGGCACAAAGACACCTGGGGGGCATCTGTTGCATTTTTGAGGACATGCCTGAGCACCCCAACCAGCTGAAGAGGGCAGGGCAGACATCCATAGATGAGTGCCACGCTTCTAATCCCTTTCCGTTGTCCTGCGATTTGTTTTTTAAAAATATTTTTTGATTGATTTCCAAAGGGCTAGAAGCACGGCATTGTTATAGGAGCTGTTGGAATGGAAAAATCAAGATAATACCGGCGAACCCTTGGCCATTCTTGCTGCTACGGTTGCAAAGCAAGATGCTCAGCAGGTTGATAAGATGAGGGAGGATGGTGGGAAGGCCTGGCGAGACTTGAATCTGCCCTGGGCTGTGAAAACCTCGTGGTGGCCCTGCCTGCTGTCGCGGCTCACCTTTCCTTTCCACCAGAAGGATCACATCTCCTGTCCGCGTGTGCTCCTGCAAGACACTCTCCACTTCTCCAGGGCTCAGATCCCGCACGTCAGCCCCGTTCACCTTTGCAATGACATCCCCTTCCTCCAGCAAGGGGCATCGCTGTCGGTCCCAGATCTTCACAACCCGAGCCCCCGGCCTGCCCCCACTGAGAGACCCCACTCCAAACCACGGCCCAGAGGGGCTGCAGGGCAAGGGCACTGGGGTGAGGCGGCTGCAGGGTGCCCCCCGATGGAGGTGCCGCTCGGCATGTTCCTCTTCGTCGCCCAGGCAGGCCTTGGTGCAGCAGCGGACGCTGAGTCCACGGGTCCTGCGGGATGGGGGCGGTCCAGCTTCTTGGCCGCAAGCTGGGCCCCGGGGGACAGTGGGGCTGGGGGGCACAGCGCCGTACGTTGGCGGAGGGCGTCGGGACAGGAGAGGCTCCCCATCAGAAAGGCAGGAGCAGGGTGACTGGCGATGGGTATACTGCAGGATACAGTTGCCGTCCACCACTACTACGACATTCACTGAAAAGGTGGAAGGAAAATAAGAGAGAGGCAGGAAGACAGTACCTTTCAGAGCCAAGATTAGGGCTGAAACAAATTTTTTCCGCCATAAAAAAATCTCTTCCAGATTCTGCAGAAATTTAGTCAAATATTCATTTGCCAAACAGTCACCCGATATTTGATATCTGCATTTGACGTCCTATGATATTTGACGCTGCTTGGCATTATTTGGAACTAGGTGACATGTAATGGTATTTAGTACTTCATTTAATAACTGGCATGCAACATTTTTATGTTTTTTTAGTAGTCAATAATATTTAATAGCTAATAAGCAATGGGATTTAGTATTTGATGGTTGGCAAGCAATAGTATTTAGTATCTGATTGTATTTGGTAAGTGACATGTAATGGTATTTAGTATTTAATAAGACTTGATAGATGGCATGCTGTGGTGTTTAGTATTTGACAGCTGACAGCTTATGTGGTTTCGTATTTCTTTACGCTATATTATGGATGTATGTCATGAGCGGCTTTAATAATCTAGTGGAGCTGGTTTTAACGAAGTATATATGTGTAAATAAACAAAGAAATGCCTGCCAAAAGCACCAAGAGATGCCAGCAAATCTAAACAGTTTTAATTCAGAGGCACAATGTCACATTCCAAATGCACATGTAAAAATGGTGAAATTGGAAATTTCAGTGAATTTCAAATACCCATTTCAGCTCTAGGCAAGATGAGGCATTGCTATGGAATGCAAGGCCATAAACTCGTTATAAACTAGCCATTCATACATTTAGAAGGACTAATATTCTGGAATCGTCTGCTTGGAGCAGTTGCAGGAGCCAAGATACCCATTGACTGCAAAACAGAATTGGATACATTGGTAACAGGTATATCATTATTTCCTTTTCCGATATCTCATTGGGGGCCCTTTGGATTCAGAGAAGTTCTCCCCTTGCCACAAAGACCTTGGACATTTTAAATCCTTCCTCAGGAGCATCAGACATGACCACAGTTGAAGATGAGGTGCTGTGATTTTCCCCTGGGGGTAGGCTTGAGGGCATTGCTTTGGGATTGCAGCACATTGCCGTATTTGTGGCTGTGAAGGAACTGTTCCAGGTAATCCTAAATAATGTGGAATGTAGTTGTGCTGTGTTGTAATAAACAGGGATGATTCTTCCACACAGGAGTGCCAGCTTGGCCCTGCCACCATGGGTGCCCAGGGCTGTGGTTGGCATGCAGGGTGCATGGCCGTGCGACCAAAATTTTGGGGTGCCCAGTCCCTTCATGAGGAATTTTTTGGGTGCTTGGGCACTCGGGGCCCCAGGGAGTTGGCACCCCTGCTTCTAGAGAATGGTTTCATTAAAACAGACCGTCTTGACCAGGCATAGGCAAACTCGGCCCTCCAGATGTTTTGGGACTACAACTCCCATCGTCCCTAGCTAACAGGACCAGTGATCAGGGATGATGGGAATTGTAGTCTCAAAACACCTGGAGGGCTGGGTTTGCCTATGCCTGGTCTTGACTCTACTGCCAGAAAAAATATTTTTTTTAAAGTCAAAAAGCATTGAGGTCCCCCCCCCCATTGGGTTTTATTCCACAAGACGAAACTTTCAATGTTTCAGGCTTCTCTCTCTTTTTGCCTGTATTTCAGGAGAGAGGCTGGAATTCTGGCCGTTACATTTGGGTTGTACAGACTTTGCAAAGGCAGGAAAAACCGCCATAGCTCTGACAAGGAGGTCACGTTGTTTGAGGCGTTTTCTTTCCCTCAAAGAATTCTGGGAATAGTTTGTTAAGGGTCGCTGGGAACTGTAACTCCTGTGAGGTTAAACTAGAGGGCCCAGAATTAATGGAGAAAAAGAATCTGCCATGGATGTGCTTTAAAAATGTGTGCACAGTCTTTTCTAAAGGCTTTGGGGAATTCTTGTTCGCCACAGGCAACCCGTTATTTATCAACTGGAGGAGAGTAGGTTCTCCTGCTAGCATGACTTAATGGTGGCATTCACACAAACTCTAACTCAGGGATCAGCAACAGGAAACACAGGGGACAAATCTCCACCCCATGCAATCCACTTCACTTCTGGTTCCCAGCTGAGAGGCAGGTGAGGGATTCCTTCCTTTCAGCTTGGGCAGCAGAGGTGGCTTTGGCAGTGCTCTTCCTTAAATCACCTCAGCTGCTCATCGTCACATGCAAGCCAAGACACAAGGAAAATGGTAAAGAGAAGCATAGCTGTCAACTTTTCCCTTTCCTTGTGAGGAATCCTATTCAGAATAAGGGAATTTCCCTTTAAAAAAGGGAAACGTTGACAGCTATGAAGAGAAGGCCCTCAAGCGGAGGTCCTCAGCCTTTGGGGCGATAGGGACCCGAAATCCAAGAAATGGTTGGGGGCACCACAGACATACCCATTTCACAGAAGAAAAACTGGCAATGCTTAGACTCCCTGCCCCCCACAGAAAAACCAACCACATACCCCCTCAAAACAAATAAAACACAGAGGGGGGGAAAACAAGTGATAACCCCTTCAAAACAGAAGAATCAAAAACAAAACAAAGCTCACTCCTTGATTTAAAATATATCAGGAGGAGCAAGTCCCAAGAGAGTATTTTTTTCTCTCACACGCAGACCCAGGTTCTAAAGGAAGAACTCTACCAAGGCCTGCAAGGTGGAGGGAATAGAGTCCTTTGCCTCCATCTTGGTTTGAGTGGGAATTAGGCCCCATCTGCACTATCACTTTCAAAGCAGTATCACATACCCTCCAACATTTCTCCGATGAAAATAGGGACGTCCCGTTCCATTATGAAATTTTTACTATTTACACCCCCCCCCCATCTGACTGGGTTGCCCCAGACACTCTGAGCAGCTTCCAACATATATAAAAACATAATAAAACACCAAACATTTAAAAAAATCCTGCCCTATACAGGATTGCCTTCAGATGGTTTGGGAGGCCAGAAAACTCCATAACCGCCAACATTTCTCCAATGAAAACAGGGACATCCTAAGGAAAAGTGGGATATTCTGGTATCAAATCGGAAACCGGGACGGCTTCTCTAAACCAGGGGTGTCCCTGGAAAATAGGGACACTTGGAGGGTCTGGTATCATATCACTTCAAACAATCATGGCTTCCCACAAAGAACCCTGGGAGTTGTAGTTTGCTAAGGGTGTTGAGAAATGTTAGGCGATTCCTATTCCCCTCAAAGAGCAACAAATTCCAGAGTCTCCTGCAAAGGAGCGATTGACCATTAACCCACTCTGATAATTGTATCTCTGTGAGGGGAATAATGGTCTCCTAGCAACAATCAGCACCCTTAAGAAAGTGCAGTTTCCAGGTTACTTTGGAGGAAGCCATTACTGTTTAAAGTGCTATAATGTTGCTTTAAATGTACAATGCAGATGGGGGTCTTAAAGAGCCAATATTGCTGACCATTCTGCACTTACTAGGCTGAAAAGGACCCCATTAAAATCAATTGCCAATTGCGACCCCCACCGTAGGGTGTCCTATTTATAACAACACCCAAACTCCCTCCACACTCACCTCCTGCAGCTGGGGTGGTCTCTGTTGCAGGAATACGAGCCTCACAAGTCACCTGGGGGCTTTGTCTTGTGCTGCAGCTTTTGGAAGGGGGACAACAACGAGAGATGAGTATTTCTCAGGAAGGCGGACTCCTCCATTCCCTTGCTCCCCACTTCAGTTGATCAGCCCTCTCAGGTGGAGGAGCAGCAGCAGCGCATTGGACTGACCTGATGCCACAGGGCTCGATTCTCTCTGAACCCCAGTCATGGACATGGGGGCCAGCACCCCCCATGACTGCCCCACAGTCAGCGCAGCCAGGGATCTCACTTCGGGGACCCAAGCTCAGTCCCCCACATCCAACAGGGGGGCTTCGTAGGGTCCCCAGAGGTTGCCTCAATTTGTCCTGTGCAGAGACACAAATGTTGACACAGCTCAGATTCCAGTATGCTTTGTGCATTGACTAAGTTTTTACTCAGACTAGACCCACTGAAATAAATGTGTGAAGCGCCTTAACCCCAATAGGCCTACTTAGCTGAAAACCACCCAGTGAGACAAAAAATACATTTTTAAAAAGACCAGAATTGTTCCTGCTAAGTATCCTGCCAGAAGAAATTAAAAAGGAAAAAAGAGTATTATGTATGTATGGCACAACTGCAGCAAGAATGCTAGTGGCCAGGAATTGGAAAAATAAGGCGGTACCAACTATAGCTGATTGGCAAAACTTAATGATAGAATACTTGCAGTTACCCAAAACAACGGGTAAAATAAGAGGACAGACTACCCAGGAGGTATGGAGAGAATGGAGGATATTTAAAGAATATTTAATGGATAGTGGTTTAAACGGAATCCTAGTAGCAGACCTAGATTGAACCTTAGATTAAGCAAATAGAAATTGTGAGAAGTAAAATATGAGTAACAAATGGGAATTATAACTGTACGTTATGTTAAACAAAACAAAAAAAAGGTAATACAAAGAGGATAATTGGAAGTTTGAGAATGTGTGTGTCCAAGTGTTGAAAGTTGGTTTGCATGGTATGTGAGTATAAATGGGTGCATGTAAGTAAGTATGTAAGTAAGTATTTATGATTGAAGTTATGTATGTAAATAATTAGGTTTTAATATGTTTGAATACGTAGTTATATGTGATGAGTATGTTTTATTTGTTATGATTTTAAACAATAGAGATATTTAAAAAGAAAGAAAACCACCCAGTGAGAGCCATAAGAGGGCAGGGAACCTTTTTCAGCTGGAGGGCCACATTCCCTTCAGTACAATCTCCCAGGGGCCGCATGTTGGTTTTGTGCAGTGCCGGAGGCAAAAATGGGCAGAGCAATGAGTATAAAGTCCACCTTTGTACAGTAGTCAAGTTGCAAGCAAGGGTCGTTCGACAAAAAGGACTCAAGGAGGATGTGAAGCAAGGTCCCCAGGGCCCAGAGAGGTGTGGGAGGCTCCATTTGGCCTCCGGCTTGCGGCTCACCAGTCCTGCGTTGAAAGGCCCCCTGAAAGAGAGGTTCTGGCTAGTCCAGCTTCAAATGGCCCGCATGAGGGTGCTTGTGGGAACACCTTCTCTTGACCGCCAAGTGCTTGACACTCCCGCCTTGAGTTTGTTTGTGCAGCCACAGAAAAGCAGGGAATAAAGGAGGCTTCTCAAGCCCCTGACAGGCTGCCCTATAAAGCAGGTGGTCTGTGCCTAGCCTGGTGGGACACACTCTCCTGAATGAATCCCCTCTGTACCCAAAGAGAATATATTATGAGGAGGTTCTTGCCCTGCCCTCTTCCTTCAGAGAAGTGAAAGGTATGGCTTATTTGTTTGTTTGCAACATTTACAAGGTTATTACCAACAAAACGGGGGTCTAGCTAGCCGAAGAACACAAAAAAGAAATCACCTCAGACTGGTATTGTTACAAACAAAACCTGAAATTACTCCGCTCAGTAAAATAAACCCAATTGTAAAGCGTTTCAGAAAAAAATGAATCAAACCATGAAAAAGAAAATGTACATAGAAGGGCTTATTGAAAAGGGGAGAAGCTTTCTTGTCCATGGGAGGGGACTTTTTAAAAAAGCAGGGGGAGAAGAAGTGCTGCAGCCTGTTTGCTTCCTCTTTGCTTTGCTGCCTGCTGGCCTTGTGGAGCAAACAGCAGCCCTGTCCCTGGAGCAGTTTTTGGAAAGTGGATGTGAAGCACAGGAGCCATCATTTTGCTGCTCTGCTTGTTTTGTTTTGCTTGCTGCCAGCCACATGAAGCGGTAGGTCAGCAGCTACCTTTTTAAAAATGTGTGGGGTGTGTGTCAGGGGCAAGCATGGCAACTGCCTGTTGCCTCATTTTGCTGCCTGTCAGCCATGTGGCAGGCAGCTGCCTCATGGAAGTTTTGAGGGTTGCGAGAAGAAATGAAACCCATTGCTGCTACGTTTTTTTTGTTTGCTGCCACATGCAGCAGACACAGTGTTAGAAACTCAGGTATATAAGGTAGGCAGCAAATGTCTCCTTAAACCAAGGTTACAGCTGCCAAAACAGAATGTCTAGTTGCCATTTTGGGGCAAGACGGCTCTGAAGTCTTATTTTTCAAATGATGGACTGACTGTGATTGATTATCAGTTAAACATCTGGCTAGTTCAGATGACAATCTTGAGCTCGGTGAAGAGCTTTGAGAACTTAAAGAATAAAAGTTACTTGATCCGATGACAGTTCACATATATAACCCTTTTTTTCTTAACAATGACTGCTCCTGCTCAGGTTGTACAGAAAAAGCATTTTGGTTCCAGAAATTCATTCCGATTGTGCGGATAAAATATAACGGATAGGATGGGGTATTAGTGTGTAAAAACAGTCCAGATCCAAGGATCCCCAGACGGTGGAGATGTCAGGCGCTATCCTGGCACTCAGGCATCTTCACTTGGTTGCAAAATGCGCCTGGCTAAATTTGAACACAGAGCAGGCAGCAACCAGAGAATAGCATCCGTTGAATAGAAGGGTAAGGAGGAGATGTGGAAATCCTTTTTTGTTTATGTTGCATGTCATACAGCAGGAATTGTTCCAAAGCTGTTGGTGTGGGAAGGCCAGTGCAGGGGCACCTTTATCCCATTTTCCTTATATTTCACCAAGTTGTTTTGGGGTTGGGGCAAATTGCAGAGGCATTATCACTGTTACTGCTTCAGAGGTTTTGAGACCACCTCATCTAACCTCCCCACAAAAAACCCGGAACGATTGTTCATGAAATAGCCAGTGTTGTCAAATCGCCCTGTAAACAAATCAGGGTGAATGCTCAATAAACAGGGTATCTGGACATGCTCTGTGAAAAATGTGGCACAGCTGAGTACACACAATCTCACTCCTATGCATTAAAATAACATCTGAAAGGGGCCGTACAATCAGCAGAGTCAAGTGGGAAGCCTTTGTCAGGACTGCTCTCTCACTGAAAAAAATTCTCAACCCTGCACACTGAAAGCTAGCATGTCAGGGAGAAGCTGATATTCCAATGGATAAGTTTTTTTGTGCAAAGGGAGTTGGAGGGGAGTATTTAAAATGGTAAAAGTACATATAGTATGAGAGACAAAACATGCTGTGTTTTATACAATATGGCAATAATATTTTCTGAATGGCTTACTATCTCTTTTTGAATCATCCTAGAGCATGCTCAGTAGTAGATGGTATCTTTGGTTAGGTCACCTTCTGAGAGAGCTGGTGTGTAGCAAAGTGGCCATGAGGCAGAGCCCTGATCCCGGAAATATTTTGCTCAGGTGTCACCTCTGCCATAAAACACAGTTAAGTACCACCCCACTGGCAATATGAGAATAATAACAACACTATTTTACTGAACGAGGCTGTTGTAAGGATTACTGAGAATGCATGGGAATTATTCATAGGCTAAGTAATATTATTATATTTATAGGGTTAAACCTATTGTTGAACGCACTAAGACTGGGCCATTTGAAATTTAAATGCCCATTTTGAATCCCCATAAAGTAGAGCTGCATGAACTACCCTGCAGGATGCTTGCTGAAGTGTTATGTGTTACTAGAAAGCCTGCCTGAGGCCAGAGTATCCTTGATGCAAAATGGGCATTAAACCCCCACATAGCTGATTCATGTAAAACAACAGTAACATGCAAATTCACTTCTTTTCTGTCTCTAGAACCCATGCGATAATATCTGCACTGATAACTGATTTCTAAGATTCTCTCTCAGGTTCTGACAGCAAATACTGCAGTATCTTGAATGTTATCAGTGATAACAGTGATTCCAAAATCACAAATCCCTTTCTTTAGTGGCTACTACAACAGTCAGTTCAGACACTGCATATAATAATATTTTGCCTCAAAGTGCATGTCTTCTCACCTGTGCTGTGCTTCACCTGACATTTTACTGGCTGATCACCTATGCATACCACCTCCCAAGAATCCTGGGAAACGTAGTTCGCCCCTCACAGAGCTACAATTCCCAGGACTCTTGAAAAACTATAGTTCCCATGTTTTTGGGTGTGTGTGCGTGTGATTTAAATGCGCTTCAAATGTATGGCGATAGCTCAGAGAGAAAGACCATCTTCTGCAGACCACCACAGTGCATTTGGATTTCATTCTCTTGAGTCATATATCATCATGCAAAGGGCAAAGCATCACTGGGTCCTTTTCAGAACGGAGGCAATTGTTTGGGGGAAGGGGAGAGGGGAGAAAGACTTCTACTGCTGGGTCCTGGGCCCTCTGCAAAAGGAAGGGGTTCCTGTCAGGACCCATAAGCGGAACACTCTAGAAAGCAGGCCGATCCCAGGAGACCCAAGAAAAGGAAACACTCTGAGCAGTGGGCAGAGGAAAACAGAGACTGGGTTCAGCACCTAACCAGCCAGGTGGAAGGATGGAAACAGGGAGCAAATGCTCTGCTGAACAATCACAACCCCTCTCTTTTCCCTGTTCCAGGACCAGCAGTTAAAGAGTCCTAGGATATGGAGTGGGAAATCCCGGCACCACTCCATGTCAGGATCTGCTCCTTACCTGGGTCCAGGCTAATCCCCCCTCCCCCCTCTCCACCCAGAGCTGTCTGCCTTGTCAACCCCCTTGTTGGTTCGTGGGGTTGCAGCAGGTAATAAGCAGGTGGTTTCGCGGGGGTAGGGGGTTGCATGCCCATTGAACCCGCTGCTGGAAAGTGCCCTGTCACTTCCATTCAGCACCCACCGAGTCATCCATCTCCTCGCTGGCCTGTCACATCCTGTGCGTTCCCTGCTCGTCCCCAGCACCCCTCCCCTCCCCTGCCCGGCTGTCAGGTCCTATCCATCTCTTGACATCATCCATTCACCTGCCCCCGCCTCCCCGCCCCCGCCTCTCATCCCTTCCCTCTCCTCCTTTCTCCCCATCAGCAGCCACCCCCCTCCAGCCCAGGGCACCCATCCCCAACCCAGCAGCCAGCCACCTGGTTCTCCCAGTCCCACCCTCCCCCCACAACCCCACAACCAACTTTAACCCACTGCACTACAGGCCGGCTACTTATCTTCTCCTCATCCTCCCGCTACCCTTTCCCTCCCCCCCCCTGCAGAGTAGACCCGGGAATCCTATTAGATGGGCTGATCCTCCAGCCATCATCGCCATGCTGGGGAAAGAGAAGCGAGGAGGAAGGAAGAGGAGGGGGCGCCCTTTCCTTACCTCTGTGGGTGCCCCCGCCGCCAGCGCTGTTCTGGCTCGAAGCAGCCCCCGGCCTCGGGTCCCCTAACCTCCCAGGAGGGCCCCTCCAAGCAGCAGCAGCAGCAGCCGAGGCAGCAGCCAGAGCCAAGGAGGTTAGGAGCAACCTTGGATGCTGATGCTGCCCGAAATAGCAGCAGTTAGCAGGGGAGGGACCATGGGCCGTTGCCAAGGCAACGCGAATCGCTACCCTCCTTCTCCTCCTGCCCGGCAGAAAGTGATGCGGAGGGTGGGAGTGGGGGGGGGGAGAGAGAGAGACAGAGCGAGAGAAAGACAGAGACTCTGGCCAATGGCAGAGCGCAGCAGCGGATAATCCGCAAGGCTGTGGGACAGTCCCCCCCCCCTCCCCGCATCCTGCGCGCATCCCTCCCCGCCGCTGCAGCGCGTCTTCTCGCCTCTAGGGGGCGCATCGTGGGCAGCGGCCTCGGGTTGCAAACACTTTCTTCGCGAATGGGCACGAGCACGAATTAATTTCCTGCTTCCCCAGACCGCGTTGGTTTGTGAATGATGCCTGGTGGAAATAAAGGACAGGAGCTGGCACTATGGTTGCGTCGCGCTGCTCACCTAAGTTAAAAAAGAGAGAGAAAAAGATCCTTTTTCTTCAAGAGCCCTTTGAAAGAAGAAGCTTTTTCTCGGGTGAGTAGCGCGGCGGCAAGACCACATTCCCAATTCCAGCCCTTCCTTTCCACCATGCACGCCCTCCGCCGTCTTTTGGGGCATGTGCTGTCAGGGGTGCCAGATCTCCACTCCAGGGCTGACCCGAAGTCTCCAGGAGGCAGGTGTGGGGCTTGAAGATCTAGGTGGGCGACTGAGAGAGCACCTTTAAACAAGCATCGTTACTGATTCAGAAGTCTGTGCGGCGCGCAGCTTGCAAGCTTCATCCTTGCCAGGCAAGGAGCTGACTCTCAAGTTACAGCTCGGGAGTCTGTGGAGTCATGGAGTGGTGCCGACTGCGTCCACCTCTCGATTTTAAAACCTCTGCAGGAGTTCTCTCACCAAAAAGGAATTGCCCCTGGATCTTGGCATCCAGTAAATTCTCCTTTTTATACTCCCTTTCTTCTTGCCACAACCGACAACAATCTGGTTAGGGAGCGCCATGAACGTCTTCTTGAGCTCCTTGAAGGAAAGGTAGAATTATTAGAAATGTAATAAATAAATAAATAAATAAATAAATAAATAAATAAATAAATAAATAAATAAAATTGCTTAGAAATAAGCTCCACTGATATAGGTAAGAGTGTATTCAAGGTCACTTTTTCCCTGATGTGCTTCAAGGCACTTTTTAATGCTGTAGCACAGACCAGAGAGGGAGTGGGAGTATTTTCACCCTATGAGCAGGGGCATAGGAAGGGAGGGGCGGAGGGGGCGATCCTCCCTGGGTTCCATTCTGGGAGGGGTGACAAGATGGCTTCTGCCTCCCCACAGCTGTAGAGTGGCCGAGGACGCGCACTCACACGGCGTCTGTACGGGCTGCCGTTCACATGGCAGCCTGTACGGTCGCCATGTGTGAGCGGCAGCCCATATGGTCTCGAGCAAATCAGTATACAATAAGCAGCACACAAACGGCGCACACAAATCTACCAAACCACTCCACGTATTGAATTCTATATTGGTAGTCCAATCAAAAAGTGAGCAATACAAGAAGTCAAACAAAGAAGCCACAAACAGAAAACTCATTCAAGTTAGTACAACAGGACAATTTCAGTCTTTAAATGTCTTTAGCCAGGCTCCTGTAGATATTGATGAAAATCGGTCCAGTCAGATGATACGCACAGATGTTAATAGATGAAAGCAAGTCCAATCAGATGGAATATTGATTTTTTGATTGGACTACCAATATAGAATTCAATACGTGGAGTGGTTTGGTAGATTTGTGTGCGCCGTTTGTGTGCTGCTTATTGTATACTGATTTACCACGAGTATTGGCAGCATAGGTTTATTTTTTCAGCATATGGTCGCGAGCAGCAGCCTGTATGGACTGCACGTGTGGCATTCCATACGGAGTGCGCAGTCCATACGGGCTGCGCCACCCCAGCTGCCAGAGAGGGTTCCTCCGCCACTGCCTATGAGCATGACCTGATTTGTTTTGCTGCACCAAATTCCTATTCAGTGAGGTTTGCACATTCATCTGCGCATGTGCACCAACTGTCTCAAATGTACACACCTCAGCTTCACTGCATTTTACTTTTTCCAATCACACAGGACAGGCGTATTTCTCAATAAACTATAGGAACCACATGGATCGTAGCTAACATCATGCGTGCACAGCTTCAAACACGAGCAGTTGGGAGCGCACTTGCGCCTCTGTCTCAAGTGAATGTGTTTAGGTTTGGGGTATGAGAAAGGCAGGGACCAGGTGTGGGAATGTTCAGGGTGGCAGGAGAGGATATATTGTTTATTAATATCCTTCCTAAATTTTGGGCACCTTAAAACTAACAAATGTTATTATGGCACAAGCTTTTCGGTGAGTTCACAAAAGCATATGCCATAATCAAAAGTGGTGGTATTTAAGGTGTCTCATGAATCTTTCAGGGCCTCCAAACTGTCCCTATTTTGCAGGAGGGCTTCAAGTGACCAGATCTTTAGGTTTGTGCAGTTAATGGGGATTAAAGAACTCTGCCATATTAGCATGAAAAATCCACTGTTTAAAAAATGCACTTTTTGCAATTTGAAAAGTGAAGGGGGAAACGGACTGAAAAGTGTGGGAAGCACAAATAATGGGAAACAAACAAATCAGGATGAGTGATCTTTTTTCTTCTTCACTGGCAAGTTATTTTTATTAACGCATGAAAAACCAACAAAGAAAAAGCAGTATACAAAAGTTAACACCAAATACCAAACATTTTTTTAAACATAAAAACTAAGACAGGCTTCCTCAACCTCCAGATGTTTTCGGCCTACAACTCCCATGATCCCTAGCTAGCAGGACCAGTGGTCAGGGATGATGGGAATTGTAGTCTCAAAACATCTGGAGGGCTGAGGTTGAGGAAGCCTGAACTAAAAGAAAGAAAATAAATAAAAAGGAATAAAAGAAAAGAGAAAGAAAAGACTTGCAATTCCCTGTCTATCAGCTTTATAGATATATGCAAATGTCTTGCTCCATAATAGCATCAGAATCTCCTACTTTCCATAAACCAATTTCTTTTCAGACTTTAAACCCAGATACTACAAGCTCATTTTTTCTTTTTACTTAAGAAGTCCATAAGGGGTTTCCAACCATTAATAAATGTCAACAATGATTTTTCTCTAATTAAACATGTCAACTTTGCCATCACAGCCAAATCCATTAATTTCAATAACCATTCTTCCCTAGTAGGTAATAATAAGTCCTTCCATCTTTGTGCATATAATAGTCTCACCACTGTGATCATATATTGCAGTAATCTTTTATACTTTTTTCTAGTTGTACTGTATATCTACTTGTCCCAGCAGGACTAATTAATCCCAGCAGGAGTTCTGGTTTCAGTTGAACATTAACCTTCAAAAATTTCTGTATCAGTGTGTGCATTTGTATCACATTTTAATAGCTTTTTTTTTTAACAGGTCCACCAAGCAATGGTGGAGGAAGCCTCTTTGCCGCCCGGGGCGGTGGAGGGGAGACACCCCCTTGGGGGCGGGGCGTCACATGCGTGCGTCGTGATGTCACGACGCACGTCGGATGCACTGCGCATGCCCGGAATTTCCAGGCATGCGTAGTGCATCCGGGCCAGCTCTGTTGCCCCTGCGAGCGAGCGGCGGGTCGTGGGGCTGCCCCGTCCATGCTGCATTACGGACGGGGTAGCCCATGACCTGCTGCTCGCTTGCTTGCTGTGGGAGCAGCAGCACCGACTCGGATGCACTGTGCATGCAGGGAATTTCTGGGCATGAGTAGTGCATCCGGGCCAGCGCTGCTGCTCCCGCGGTGAGCCGGTGAGCGAGTGGCGGCTTGTGGGGCTGCCCCGGCCGTTCGTAAAGAAGCACGGACGGGGTGTCGGGCAGCGGGGGAGTAGCGGGAGGGGCCGGGGAGTGTCACCCCCCTCCCCTGGAACACGGGACGCCCCGCCCCCTACGCCCCTCCCTACGCCACTGCCACCAAGCAGGATAAAATGTCCCTTCATTAGGCAAATTTAAACATGTGCTTCATGGCAGATGTTGGGGGACAGTGGTGACAGGCCCCCCTTGCTCCTAAGATCCCTCACAGCCAGAGGAGGAGTGAAGAGATAGGGGGAAATGGGATAAACCCAAAAATATGATATGGCAAACGCATATGTAACCAATTTAGAAAGCCTTTTTGCTTTAGTTGGAAAGCAGATTTTAGCTCCGGGGAAAACAGCATGTCACCTGGTCATTAGAAACTTTGTGTGGCTCCTACCCCAAAAGTGAATATTGAGGTGGTGTGACCCTTTGAGTCTTATTAAGTGAGCTCTGTGTGTAGAAAGGCCTTTGCTTCTATCAGAATGCCATGCTCTCATTCGCCCAGCAAGAGGCAGCAAAGTTCTGCATCCTGGTCTGAGATTGCAGCCACTGACAAGGAAGAGAAGTAATTGTTTCATATATAATAAGCCCAGCTGTGACTGTTTTACGGAAGATATTAATAAGAGCGTTAAGGTGATCATATCACCCATGGTCAATGTACTCATTTTTCTGAAGCTTCCCATAGGAATAACTCCAATTGCTAGCGTAGTCATGAGTCCATTGGAAAAGAGAGGTGAAGCCTCTATTCTAGGGACTGGCACCCGAAAAGCTCTCTCTTGCTTGCTGTGCCTTGGGAGCAGAGCCTTGTTGTGCAAGGGAGAGCTGTAGCCCCCTTTGTATCCCACAAAGGCTCTCAAAGCAGCTTACGAAGAGTTCTTGCAACAAAATTAAATTTAAGGGTTGTGTACATGGGCGTAGCCAGGATTTATTGGAGGGGCAAGCTTTATGTTGGGGGTGGGGGGCAGAACTGAGCTATCTGCAATACAATTGATCAGTTACTTAAATATTTTTGTTTGTTTACTTGATTTGGAAGGGGTGCAGCTGCCACCCCTGGCTACGCCCATTTGCTATGGGGCATCCCTGGCCGTTGAACTTGCAGATTCAAAGGCATCCTGTTGGGCAGAATCTGCAAGTTCAACGGCCAGGGATGCCCCATAGCAAACAACCACTTCATATATTCTCTCCCACTCTCTCGCATGACACAAATTTCCCTGTGGGTCTTTGTTTTCACCCCCCTCAAGTTGCCAATGAAGAAACCAAACAGTGAGCTTCTATTTCAGGGGTCAGCAAACTTTTTCAGCAGGGGGCCCGTCCACTGTCCCTCAGACCTTGGGGGGGGGGGCAGACTATATTTTGAAGGGGGAAAAATGAACGAATTTCTATGCTCCACAAATAACCCAGAGATGCATTTTAATTAAAAGGACACATTCTACTCATGTAAAAACACGCTGATCGTCCATGGGCCGGATTTAGAAGGCGATTGGGCAGGATCTGGCCCGGGCCTTAGTTTGCCTACCCATGTTCTAGTTCTTTGACCATTCTATAATCTTCATTAACTGTGTATTTTCATTATAGTTGCAATCCCTTTAAAATTTAATGTCTAATTTTGGTCCATCTCAAGACCCCTCTCATGTTAAAAAATATTTCAGGGCTTTCTGCTCTTGGAAAACCACTGCCAGTCAGTGTAGACCTGGGATCCCCAATGTGGCACCTGTGAGCACCACAACATCCTCAGATACCACTGGCTGGTGTCTGACGAGGCCCCAGGCCCTTCCAATTTTTATTTTTAATCTGGGTTTTGTTGGACAAATTCCCACCTCTAGTATGGAGTGACTTCTTCCATGCTTATCTCCTTACTCCCCTCACCTGGCAAGTGCAGCCTGGCACCAGGTTCCCTTGTTTTGCTTGCTGCCGGATCAAAAACATTATGATGAAATGCCTTTTTTTAAATGCTGCAGACAGTCTCATTTTTAAATCAAGGTTTTTATTGCTGCTCTTTTTCTGTTTGTTTGTTTGCTTGTGTGTGTGTGTGTTTCCTCTTCTGAAAGCATAGTTTCATCGTATATGCTTTATGATTTGTAAATTGCCCCAAAGCACCTTTTAAAAGCAGAGGTCTTGATTACACAAGTTCCTATTATTATTTATTAAATATCTATACAGTACAACCGCCCTTCATCCGAAGATCACAGGAAGTTTACAATATAAAAACACAAAAATACATACCATAATAACAAACAAAAACTATAAACCCCCATAGTTTAAAAGGCCATAGATTTATTCTTATATATTAAGTTATAGATAAATAATGCATTTCTGAAGGAGGGTGCTGTGTTCATGTCAAGGTTCAGCCAGGCAAAAAGACATACCAGTATCCAGAGCCAAATGGAGGGCTGATGCTGCAAAGAATGTACTGTACAATATAGGAGCAGCCCAAAGCTTATTTTGAGGTGCAAAAGCATTTTGTGGGATATATCCAACCTCATATAACCAACATGCTAAACTCCGATTAATGCACGAGGGGTTAAGACCATAGAGTAAGCTGTCCTGCCAAGCTTAGCTAGGTTACACCCCCTCATCTCAGGAGGAAGCTTTAGCAAACTATTTGCTCTCTTTCTTTTCCACCATGTGAACCCTACCAGTAAGGATGTCTAAACTGGATATCCCAAGCTTCGACTGTGTGGCTTAAGCAAGCCTTGTGTTTCTATACAATTATTTCAGAAATATTTACCATTTGAAGCTAAGTCAGGCTGCCTGCCTTTTCTTGCTGCTGCATGGAAAAGCACTTGAATCTGACCCTTTATTTGTTTGTAAGTAAACCATTTTTAACTTACCAAACTTGTGGTCTCTTTCTATGCTAAGGGAAGTGGGGAATTTTGGAAGCAACTTAGAAGAGGCTATTTTAAAGGTCTAGCAGTCTATATTTCCATGCTTTATTTTGATGCATGTTTTGTGATTTTAAATTTCTGCCGGGGGCTCTCTCACCAAAGAGTACTTGCCCCAAACCTGGGTCTAGGCTTCCGGGGAATTCACCTTTTTATTTTACCGTATCTATTCTTTTCCTTATAACCCAGTTATAAAACACAAAACACCAACACATATAAATTCTGCTTCCTGTTCAGGCTGCAAATAGGGCAGAATCACAGAGTTGGAAGAGAGTCTGAGGATCATCTAGTCCAACCCTCTGCGATGTAGGAATATGCAGCTGTCCCTTATAGGGATCAAACTTTCAACCTTGGCAGAATCAGCACCATGCTCCAACCAAGGGATGCGGGTGGCGGTGGGGTCTAAACCACTGAGCCTCTTGTGCTTGCCGATCAGAAGGTTGGCGATTCAAATCTGCACAATGGGGTGAGCTCCTGTTTCTCTGTCCTGTCCAGCTCCAGCCTACCTAGCAGTTCGAAAGAACGCCAGTGCAAGTAGATAAATAGGTACCACTGTGGTGGGAAGGTAAATGGTGTTTCTGTGTGCTCTGGTTTCCGTCACGGTGCGCTTGCCGATCAGAAGTTTGGCGATTCAAATCTGCACAATGGGGTGAGCTCCTGTCTCTCTGTCCTGTCCCATCTCCTGCCTACCTAGCAGTTCGAAAGAACGTCATTGCAAGTAGATAAGTAGGTACCACTGTGGCGGGAAGGTAAATGGTGTTTCTGTGCGCTCTGGTTTCCGTCACGGTGTTCTGTTGCGCCAGAAGCGGTTTAGTCATGCTGGCCACATGACCCGGAAAGCTGTCTGTGGACAAACGGCGGCTCCCTTGGCCTGAAAACAAGATGAGCGCCACAACCCCATAGTCGCCTTTGACTGGACTTAACCGTCCAGGGGTCCTTTACCTTTACCTACCAATCAACTGAGCTATCTAGATGATATAATAATGTAGCTGTGTGTTGAATAAGGAACTGGGAACTTGTCATCAGAAGGAAGCAGTCTGCAGTTCACAAAGGCTTAGTATTTACAGCACTACAAGAGTCTTTGGGTCCCTCCAAACCAGGGCCAGGCATAGGAGTCCCAACACCTTCTGGAGGAAACCACTTTGGCTTCCAGACTGTAACATTACAGTCACACAACTCAGGCCCAACAACACAATAACTTGTGGGGAAGAGATGTGAGAACTTTTGGTGCAAGCAATGGTGGTACAGAAATAAAGCTGAATTAACAGATGCTGGCTTCATTAGTTTAATTTAAATTTATTTTACAATCAGGCATCCTGATCAGGCACAAAGAAATAGTCATGTGAGAAACACCAACCTGGAGCCTATAGCCCATTTAAAGTTCACATCAGAAAACACATCAGGCACTTCCAGACTGTATAGCTATTTTCAGGTGGGATTCAATCACACACTGGCAAATTCAGGGAGGTCTTGCACAACAAATCCACTCCCTGAAACAACTGGACATTTTGGAATTAGGAAAGTGACAAGAAAATGCACTGGAAAGAGTGGGACAAGACTTTTTTTTTTATGCAAGGCCTTCTAACTTCCTTGCAATCAAATAAAAAGCAATGCTCATTAAATATCCAACCCTGTCTAATCTCCCTGCAAACAAATAAGGATGAATGCTCTATAAGCGGGTAACCTGGAAGCATTCAGCACAGGAAGAGGAATTTCTTTGGCTCTGGGGCATATTCAGCTTCAGTCCATTCAGGTATATCACAGCATCAATGTGGTTTTTTTTGTCACAGTTAAAAAAAAGGAGCGAGATTCCATCCACAGTTACATGGTGACGTCTGTTGAAAATGCATGGCACGGATTTTTCTGTAATATTACAGTGCGTAGCAGAATAGGCTTGACCTGACAGGATTTTGTAGTGCGAGTGGAATTTATCCTGTCTTCAGTGCGAATGCAGCTTAGCCTTTTTGGTGACATCATCACAATGTCTGGGTGTGACATCACACAATTGAAACAATACTTAACGGGCCTCATCCCATCCAGTACAAACAACAGGCTCCAGCTGTGTGCATACAAGCAATGCGTTTTGGGCTGTTACCATGATATGGATGTTCAAAGGAGTTGGGGCTTTGGTAAGAAAAGAGGCCCAGATTAATCTCTTGCCATGCTTTGCAGTTTGGTGGGATGGGATTCCCAAAGGGATATACACACATCCCAACACAGTCCAGAACCACGGAGGACAGGTGGACACGATCTCCGGGTCCCTGAATTCAGGCTGGGAAGCAGATAGAACAGCACTCCAGGCAGATCTCAAGACAGTCAGAGGAGCCGCAGCAATCCTGCAACATCCCGCAGCCTAACCCACAGGGGCAATTTCCTTCACCTGCTTCCCCACAGCAGCTCTCGGCAAGGGACTCCCCTCCTTCTCCACCACAGCAAGCCTCTAGGCAGCCCCCGCAGCCCCCACAGTCCAGGGCAAGTGAGCAGAGGGACATAAACTCACAGAAGAGGCAGGCAAGAGCACAGTGTGCACAGCGATCTGGAGGAGGAGAGAGAAAGGGAGAAGAAGATGAGAATCTGGGAATCTCACCACAGTTTCCCGAACTTCCTACATAGCAGAAATTGCCTTCCAGGCATATCTTGACCTCAGAGTGCCACTGAACTTTTGCATGGAGTCCAATGTGATCCAGAAACTCAGTTCTTGGAAAACTAGGCGTATTTTTGTTTTGAGGTGAAATGAATGAATGAAAATCATAAACAGCTTGCACACCGAGACTAGATTTGCTAATCCCGATGTGGAGACCATTTGGCTCTCCAGATGCTGCCGAACTGCAGCTCCCACCGTCCCTGGCCATTGGCCATGATTCCTGGGGCTGATGGGAGTTGTGGTTCAGCAACACTGGGATGGCCAAAGGTTCCCCACCAACGGTCCTAACCAACAAATCAGCCAGAGACTGAGAGCTGCAGCAAGGCTGGCTCTTGGATTTTGGAAAAGTTGCCCTCGGAACATGCACAGAGAGAACGATCTCAGGAAATGCACAGGGATAATGATCTCCCACAATCTCTGGTCATCTGGGGTGCTCCATGTAATGTGAGGGTGGCAGGGATGTTAGGGCCACGGGCCCTTGGGCAGCCTTGAGGCCCCAGCAAATGCTCAGCCATGCCAGCCTCTGGAGCCAGGGATGTGTCAACCAGGCTGGGTTAGAGTCAATGTAAAGGTAAAGAGACCCCTGACCATTAGGTCCAGTCGCGGACGACTCTGGGGTTGCGGCGCTCATCTCGCTTTACTGGCCGAGGGAGCTGGCGTACAGCTTCCGGGTCATGTGGCCAGCATGACTAAGCCGCTTCTGGCGAAACCAGAGCAGCGCACGGAAACGCCGTTTACCTTCCCGCCAGAGTGGTACCTATTTATCTACTTGCACTTTGATGTGCTTTCGAACTGCTAGGTTGGTAGGAGCAGGGACCGAGCAACAGGAGCTCACCCCGTTGGGGGATTTGAACCGCCGACCTTCTGATCGGCAAGCTCTAGGCTCTGTGGTTTAACCCACAGTGCCACCCGCGTCCCTGGGAAGAGTCAGTAGATACTGTATAACTAGTTATTATTCAATTATCTATATGCCATTGAGGCAACTCATGCAATGAACAATCTAACAAGAATCAAAACTGACAAGGCAGCAAGAACAGTTGTTAAAAAGACTAATTAAAACAGCTAACAGAGATTAATATATCAACTATATTCAGTAACATAGTTCTCTAGGAGAGAAAACTTATTTATTTATTTTTTTAAAAAAAGTGTTTGGTTTTTTTTTTTAAGATAAATTAAAATCCACATTTTTTTAAAAAAAAAAGTGTTTGGTTTTTTTTTAAAGATAAATTAAAATCCACAGCACAGAAAGCCATAGGCACTTCTGAGGTGAGAGAGTCCCATAGTCTGGAGAAATATCCCCGGAAATGTAAAACAATCCTGCAAAGAGAATTGTGCACCAAAAAGCCAATCCGACTTAAATATATTCAGACCAAAGTTTGCTCACCTGCCAAAGGATCCCAGGAAGAAGTAAAGATTAGTAGGAGACATCTTTGGCAGCCAAGGTTAGTGATAGCACAGCTCAGACACTTCCAATGCAAGTTCGAGACAGTCACCAGTTTGGTAGCATAACTCCAGGCCGGCCCCTCAAACCGACAGCAGCAGCAGCAGCAGCAGCTCTGGGGGTCCGAGCAAAAGCCCAGAAGCCTGGAGCTGCAGGATGGCACAGGGAAGCAAGAGCAGAAAAGGCCCAGAGAAAAGCGGCAGGATGTCCGAGAAACGGCAGAAGAGGCAAGCTAAGAGGAGAGTGGCACACAGCTCTGTGGAAAGGAAGGAGAGCATGAAGGCAAAATAGGAGGGCTATTTGGAAGGCAAATTGGAAACACCCTGCAAAGTACAATTCTAAAGCATCATTCCTCTCCAGGTCAGACTCTGGAAATACCAGCTCATAGGTATCTGAAGAAGTGTGCATGCACACGACAGCTCATACCAAGAACAAAACTCAGTTGGTCTCTAAGGTGCTACTGGAAAGAATTTTCTATTTTGTTTCGACTATGGCAGACCAGCACGGCTACCCACCTGTAACCAGCTCATAGCTGTCAACCTTCCCCCCTTTTTGTGGGAAATTCCCTATTATAGCAGGGGAAACAGCAGGGAGGGTTGACAGCTACAGGTGAAACTTGAAAAATTAGAATATCATGGAAAAATCCATTTATGTAAGCAATTGTTTTCATTAGCTACTGGAGTTTAATATTGAGATAGACTCATGACACGCAACACGAGATATGTCAAGCCTTGTTTGTTATAATTGTGATGATTATGGCGCACAGCTGATGAAAACCCCAAAGTTGAGATTGTTAATTTGGGGTTCTCATCAGCTGTACGCCATAATCATCACAATTATAACAAATAAAGGCTTGACATACCTCGCTTTGCATGTCACGAGTCTATCTCATATATTAGTTTCACCTTTTAAGTTGAATACTGAAAGAAACGAACCTTTCCACGATATTCTAATTTTTCGAGTTTCACCTGTCTGTACCAGCTATGCATTTCTGCAGAAGCCAGCTGTGGATTATCATACGCAATCATGAAGCTGTCTCTCTCTCTCTGAACCCCAATCCCTTAGGCAATTTTGCTTTTTATTTTTTTAAAAGCAACAAGTGAATTTAAAAAAAAGTGGAAAACGTACTTTGGAAAGCATACAAGAGGAAAAACCAGTGGCTGAACTGCCATTAAAATTTGCTGGAATGCATATTTGTTATTTCATCTGAGAAGCTGGGAGCCAGGCTCACATGACAACAGCCGAGGCACACTGAGAGCCAGTGTGGTGTAGTGGTTAAGAGCAGCAGACTTGTAATCTGGTGAACCGGGTTCGCGTCTCCGCTCATCCACATGCAGCTGCTGGTGACCTTGGGCTAGTCACACTTCTCTGAAGTCTCTCAGCCCCACTCACCTCACAGAGTGTTTGTTGTGGGGGAGGAAGGGAAAGGGAATGTGAGCCGCTTTGAGACTCCTCGGGTAGTGAAAAGCGGGATATCAAATCCAAACTCTTCTTCTTCTTCTTCTTCTTCCTCCTCTTTAGGCGTGCGAAGGCAATTGGGAAACATCTGGCTTGATTCTCTTTAAACTCATTAGGCACTCAGCAACAGCTAGCCTGAAGAGTTGGTGTCTGAAGCCAGAACAGTCACATGGTGCAGCCCTGTTGGAAGGGCACCACTTAAGGCCACCAGCAGGGAAGGAGACTGCATGCTTAACTGCTCCCCTGGGTAAAAGAGTGCATTGCTCTTTAACCTCTGGGCTTCCCCAGGGTGAGCTGGCTAATGATCAGAGCCTCTTTTGCCTGTTTCAGAGCACACAAGAGGTAGGAGGTCTCTTAAGGAATGTAAGATGCCTCACTGTTGCCAGTTTTATAAGGTGTGCCGTTGCTTGGATTGGTTTCTGTTTGATACTTATGCTTCATTCTTTTATTGGTGGGCTATTTGAAAATGAGACTGCAGTTTTAATTTTGAATTTTTAAATTTGTATTTTAATCTGTATTTTAAATTGATTGTTTTTATGTTTTTGCTGTGATTTTAATTAGGTTAGCCGCCCTGAGCACCGGTTTTTGGCTGGGAAGGGCGGGGTATAAATAAAAATTATTATTATTATTATTATATTATTATTATTATTATTATTATATTCCCAAACTACCTCCCACCCTCAGTGCCCATTGCACTCACCATCCCCAGCTACTTCTGGATCTGAGATGCTGTGGACTTGCAGCTCTTCTTACTGCTGTTGGTGCAGACGGAGGCGGGTGAGCTGATGCGCTGCTTCTTGGAGACTCGCGGCTGCTGCCTCACGGAAGCCGGGGGGAGCCCACAGCCGTTGGCGCAGTAGGCAGGGTGGAGGGTAGCCTTCCCCGCTTGGAAAGAGGAGTTGTCGATGCCAGTGCCGATGGACTGGGGGAGCTCTGCAAAGAAGGGAGAAGTAACCTGAAGCCTGCAGGTGCAACGTTGGCACTGGGTGAAGTGGGTTCTGGTCTGCGAAAGCTTATGCTGCAAGAATAATAACTGGCCTACAGCAGTTTTAGGAGGGGGGCAACTTTTGGCGGCACCATTGACGGAGGGCAATGGTTAAACCTCCTCCTTGCACACTGTGGTTCCAATCCTTCTCAACCCCAGAGCCAGTGTGGTGTAGTGGTTAAGAGCGGTAGACTTGTAATCTGGGGAACCGGGTTTGTGTCTCCGCTCCTCCACATGCAGCTGCTGGGTGACTTGGGCTAGTCACACTTCTCTGAAGTCTCTCAGCCCCACTCACCTCACAGAGTGTTTGTTGTGGGGGAGGAAGGGAAAGGAGAATGATCTCCTGGGGACCAAACCCCGAGTGCAAAGTCTGCAAGCAAGTGTACAGCTTCTGTGTGCAGAGACTCAATGTGTGTGGCCTTGATCAAACATAAAGGGCTACAGTAGATAATAATGGGGCAGCAGGGGGATTACAGACCATTTACCGTAATCCAATAAAACCAAGATCTCTATTTAGGCTCTTGTTTCTTAGCTTCCTCTGTTTATGAAACTCTCTCTCCACTCCTCCCCACTTTAGTCTTACCATTTTCCGCTTTCTTTGGTAGCTGGGCTGAAGGAATGAGGGAGAAATCTTCACTGGAATTAAACTCCCCAGGCGAGTATCTCTGGTTTTCAGGGAAAGAGATGTTTCCAAATGATTCCTCATGCTCTGGCAATTGAAAGAAATAATTTGTTATTGTTATTTATTGATTTATATACAGATTATATGCCAAAATGGCTCCTAAATTAGGGTTGCCAGACGTCCAGAATTTCCCAGACATACCTAGCCAATATCTACCCTGGGGGGCAGCATGGGGGGGGGGACACATTGAAATGTGCAGGAAAATTTGGACATGTGGGAGCCCATGTCAGAAGCATAAATTTTGACAAATTTTATTTTCAGCAGGAGGCCAGTCCACTCTCCCTCAGACCTTGGGGGGGGGCAGACTATATTTTGAAAAAAATATATGAATGAATTCCTATGCCCCACAAATAAATAGTTAAAGCTATGGTTTTCCCAGTAGTAATGTATGGAAGTGAGAGCTGGACCATAAAGAAGGCTGATCGCCGAAGAATTGATGCTTTTGAATTATGGTGCTGGAGGAGACTCTTGAGAGTCCCATGGACTGCAAGAAGATCAAACCTATCCATTCTCAAAGAAATCAGCCCTGAGTGCTCACTAGAAGGACAGATCCTGAAGCTGAGGCTCCAGTACTTTGGCCACCTCATGAGAAGAGAAAAGAGAAGACTCCCTAGAAAAGACCCTGATGTTGGGAAAGATGGAGGGCACAAGGAGAAGGGGACGACAGAGGATGAGATGGTTGGACAGTGTTCTCGAAGCTACTAACATGAGTTTGGCCAAACTGCGAGAGGCAGTGAAGGATAGGCGTGCCTGGCGTGCTCTGGTCCATGGGGTCACGAAGAGTCGGACACGACTGAACGACTGAACAACAACAACAACAAATAACCCAGAGATGCATTTTAAATAAAAGGACACATTCTACTCATGTAAAAACATACTAATCCCTGGACCGTCTGCGGGCCGGATCGAGAAGGCGATTGGGCTGGATCTGCCCCCCGGGTCTTAGTTTGCCTACCCATGGCTTTCACACTCTAGCTTCTGCCTGCAGCCTGCTTCCAGATCACACCCAGCCTTGGCTTTTGTCTTCCTCACTGTCAGTCACATGAGCAAGGCAGCCCACCCATTTGCCCTCTGGGACAAAGCCACCTCCTTTGCTGTACTAAGGACCAGACTTAGGTGGCAATGACAGCCACATTATCTCGCAAAGGAACTGGCCTGGCTCGTTCAACAATGGAATTCTCCATGAGATTTCACCCTTTGTTGCATCCAGGACCCCTGGATACAGACTGACCCCCTCCCTTCCAAACTCACAACAATACATTAATAAAAACACACAATCACAATTCCATCGGAACATTAAAACACCATTCATTAAACGTTTTAAAAAGTAAAAACAAGAAGTTCAAGTTCAGAGGAATGCTGGCCTAACCAGGTGTGTCGTGGTGATGGAGCCTCTTGGATTTCAGCGAGGCCCCCCAGACAACCTATTTATTTAAAACACAGCCTGATTTGCTTGCACAAAGCTTACGTGCAGGTTATAATATATCTGGTCTTTATTCAGCATTCGGTTATATGACCCTGAGCATTCATTCTGATTTCCTTGAGGGGCATATCATTCATCCCACACTTTTTCTATGGATTTCCCCATCACTTTCCTAACCACAAAAATTCAATTTCTTTTAAAAGTGGATTAGCCTCACTAGGGCAGGGGTAGCCAACATGACACCCTCCTGATGTCATTGTACTACAACTCCCATAATCCCTTGACCATTGGCCATGCTGGCTGAGGCTGATGGGAGTTGTAACCTTTTGGCTACCCTGGTGCTTAGGCAACACCATGCTTTAATCCACTTTAACTGCACCAATATAAAGTTGCGGTATGCACTTGAATCCCCACTGCAGAATCCTAACAGCCTGGATGTGCTTGAATTCCTCCCGCAAAACGGAGGCAACCTCAGACTGACTTTCTCTCTCATTCTCACCGAAGTGCGACTTAATTTGAGCCTGATTCCATTTAGGGCTGAGGTTGCAATCCTATAGTACAGGGGTGGTCAATTCCCAATAGACTATGATCTATTCACAGAGTTAAAAACTGGGGGGTAAGTTGTTAAGCTTTTTTTTTTTTTAGGGAGGAGGAAGGCCCGTTTTGGGGGGTTCAGGTCAAAGTTGCTGCTGAGCTTTTTTTAGGGAGGAAGAAAGCCCTGTTGAGGTTTTTTAAGAGGAGCCAAAGTTGTTGAGCTTCTTTGGGACGAGCCAGTGATCTGCCACAGACGTCCAGTGATCTACCGGTAGATCACGATCTACCTGTTGGGACATGCCTGCTATAGTATACACAAATACCTGTAAGTCCCACTGAACGTGGCAGCACTTACCTCTGAGTGGACATGCCTAGGATCGCACTGCATGCCACCTAATCTTGTTTTCACAGCCCTGGAACACACATCATTTAGGAAAGGATGGGAGGGAAAGGAAGTGTCGCTGAGGGAAGGGTGGGCAGAGGAAGGGCTCGACCCACTCCCCTGCGCATTCGACTATGTGGTTATTCTTCAGGACCACTTAGACTGCTAATTATTATGAGGTAAAGCAACCACAAAAATGCTCTGGGAATACATGGCCATTTGGTGGAGGGGGATAATTTCCCCTTTATTTACTTATTTTTAGTTTGTCTTGTTTGCCTTTATTGCTATTTGTTTCTTTTTGTAAAATTCTGTCACAACAACATAAGATGGGGTTGCTTAAGGACCTACCCACGTGATGCTGACACAAAAACCCTATGCAATAGGTACCCGGTAGTTTTCCCTTCTTGACTAAATACAAACGAAGGCTTCTGAGCCTCATTATGAAGAGTCGGACACGACTAAACGACTAAACAGCAACAACAATGAAACTTGCCACCCTTCGGACGTAATGTTTTTGTTCTCTCTCTCTTTCACACACACACAAAAACGCCCAAGCCTGAAATAGCACCACTAGGAACACAAAAATGAAAGGCAAGGATGGTTTTGCCCTTTTGATGGCCTTAGAAATGCATCATGGGTGTGCTGGAGCCAGGAATCGCTCCTCTGCCCATGTGATGGCCTGGGATTCTGACTCAGATCCTGAACTTGAGGGATCCCAGCCTGCACAGGATTCCCCGCCTCCAGAACCAGCAGAGCCGGGGCTAGGGCCTGAGTCTGAAGGGTCCTCACCTGTGCTGGATCCTCAGGTGCAGGCATCTGCTGAGTCTGCTCTGGCTCCTGATGGGATGGAGGACCCATTGCCTGCAGGTGCTCCACTCCCAGCCCTGTCAGGAGAAGCTGAGGTTCTGGTGAGAGCGCCATTGCTGGCGGCTGGGAGCTGTCTTCATTCCGAGACAGCTCCGGTTTTCCCGGAGGCCAGGAGACCCGCAACCGCGCAGCGGGCTCCGGTAAGCCACAGGAGGGGCGTCCCGGGGTCTGGGCACTCCGGCGGGCCCCTTTGCGTCGCCCCATTCTCATTGTTGTTGTTGTTCAGTCATTCAGTCGTGTCACGATCTACCTGTTGGACATGCCTAAGAGCATCAAATCAACTTTAATTGCGCAATCTGAGTTTTCTAGTATGTGACTGAATCCCACCTGAAAATAGTGACAGTCTGGAAGTGCCCAAAATCTCAGAGGGACTCAGAGTGGGAACCAGATGCATTTTGTCTGCAGCATTAACACCAGGCATTGCAAATGGCAATTGGCAAGGTGCCTTTTGAGCTGTTGATGCTCAGCCATGGGATGGGAATTAGGTCCGCCCTTGCTAGACTCAGCTCAACTCTCTATCCAGCAACTCTCCTTGAGAGCTGAATGCAGCTTCCTTGCCATCTAGTTATGAAAATTGTGCCCTTACTGACAGGATGTGAAACTTTAAAATAATAGCTTTCATTATTTTAAATGAATAATGCAAAGACCCAATTAATCACTCCATGCACCCGTAATAGTAAAAGCCATAATTTAAACATTGAATTAAAAGGCACTTAATGGAAGTCTAATTGCCCCTTTTGAATTAACTTTAATTACAATTTCAGGGTTTTTTATTTTTTAAAAAATAGATTCATCAAAATAGAGTCTCATCAAATAGCAAATCGTAGCTTTAGATCCTCAAATTGCCTTTCGAGATATTAGTGCCACCAGCTTCAGTAGCAACTACGGTACATTGCTAAGTAGTAGCTGGAGGAAGGCGGAAGCACAACACAGCTCTACAACAGAGACCCTGCGTGGCTTTCCCTGTGGGGTGGGCGAGTGAGAAGAGTGCAGCCCTAGTGGCAGATGAAGATGGTGGACTTTGCAGAACTGCTGAAGCCGACAGGAAAAATCCGAAACCAGCACGATCCGGTATTCCAAAAGGACTGGAGTAAATTTATACGATATGTGAAAGATTATTGTAAGCAATTAACATCACTAGCAGGGCTGTCTGTAGACTTGTAAAGAGAAATTTCCTCTCTTTCTATTTTCATTTAAATTTTGAGCTATTTTGTAATGAGTGTAATTAGAACGGGAAAATGTACAAAATGCAATGATATAAAGGTTAATTTTGAAAGCCATGAGGCGGGAGGGAAGGAAGTCGATAGGCTCTAGAGAGCCAAAGCGGTAAAGTGGATAATGATGATGTGAATGTATAATATTAAATGGAAAATAAATAAAAATTATACATATAAAAATGAGAGCAGTGCAGCCCTTACGTCTCCCACAGAACATTGCTTCCTGGCTCTCCCACAATGGCTTGCAATAGAGATGTCATTTGTCACAGAGGGCCCTGTCCAAAACACTTTGGGTGCCCAAGACAGAAAATCCAAATGGTATTCCCCACAGCCATTAATCACCAACCAGCATGGGAGACTTGTGATATAGGGCTCCTATAATCTTTCTGAAACCCCAAAGCCTGTGAAGCCTGGCCCTTTCTCTGTTCCTCACATTCACCTTCAGGCATAATCCAGTGTGGCAGTTCAGGAAAATGGCAACAACCAGGAGGGAGTGGGTGGCTCAAGGTGAAGGGCCAGGCCGGAGCTGCTGCTCCTCCATTTCCCACAAGATTCACTATGCCTCTCAAAAGAACAAACAGAGCCCTGCTAAGTCACCTATATATGTTGTTGTTGTTGTTGTTGTTGTTGTTGTTGTTGTTGTTGTTGTTATTAATTAATTAATTAATAATAATAATAATTTATTATTTGTACCCCGCCCATCTGGCTGAGCTTCCCCAGCCACTCTGGGCAGCTCCCAAACGAAATGTTAAAACAATACAGCGTTAGATATTAAAAACGTCCCTAAACAGGGCTGCCTTCAGATGTCCCTTAAAAACAGGATAGCTGCTTAGTTCCTTGACATCTGATGGGAGGGTGTTCCACAGGGTGGGCGCCACTACCAAAAAGGCCCTCTGTCTGGTTCCCTGTAACCTCACCTCTTGCCATGAGGGAACTTCAGGTATACAGGACCTAGTGACCAGCCTCCTGTTTTCACAGTGGGCAACCAGATGCCCATGGACATTAGCATGGCAACACTCTCCCCACCAGCTCACGGTAGCGCCAGTAGGACGGGAGAGAGACTTTCTTCCTCATCATCAGGCAATCCTGTTTCCACCTGCCTTGCCCCATATTCCAGCCCTGGAAGCCTTTCCCAAACCAGCAGCTGGAAGAGAGGAGTTCAGGGTGTTGTTGTTTTTAAGTTTTATAAGTTGTGTGTCCTTGATTCTCAATTTGATATTTTTACATGGCTTTGTATGTTTCATTGTATTTTATGCACTGCGATTTGCTGTTATTTTTATTTATTGTTCAGTCGTTCAGTCGTGTCCGACTCTTCGTGACCCCATGGACCAGAGCACGCCAGGCACGCCTATCTTTCACTGCCTCCTGCAGTTTGGCCAAACTCATGCCAGTTGCTTCGAGAACACTGTCCAACCATCTCATCCTCTGTCGTCCCCTTCTCCTTGTGCCCTCCATCTTTCCCAACATCAGGGTCTTTTCTAGGGAGTCTTCTCTTCTCATGAGGTGGTCAAAGTACTGGAGCCTCAACTTCAGGATCTGTCCTTCCAGTGAGCACTCAGGGCTGATTTCTTTAAGGATGGATAAGTTTGATCTCTTTGCAGTCCATGGGACTCTCAAGCGTCTCCTCCAGCACCAACATTCAAAAGCATCAATTCTTCGGCAATCAGCCTTCTTTATGGTCCAGCTCTCACTTCCATACATTACTACTGGGAAAACCAAAAGCAGAGACATCACCTTTGTAGGCAAGGTGATTCTCCGCTTTTTAAGATGCTGTCTAGGTTTGTCATTGCTTTTATTGATTACAGATTGGTAATTCCTCCTTGTGGTTGATAAGTGTAAACTGTTTAATTATTATTTGCTGATGTTTAATTTTACTGTTTACTATTAGATTCTGATGGATTTTTGAATGTTGCTTTGTTTGATATAATTTATTTTAAAGTTATTGTGACTTTTTATTGGATCAGATTGTTACTATTAATGTTTTATGTTTCATCATGTTTTCATATGTGTTGGAAGCCACCCAGAGTGGCTGGGGCAACCAGGCCAGATGGGTGGGGTATAAATAAAATAATCATCATCATCATCATCATCATCATCATCATCATCATCATCCTCTACCAGTTTTTACTTTGCACCTCTAACCAGCTCAACTGCGTAATCTATTCTTAAAACAAAACAAACAACAACCCACGACTTGGCTTGTTTAGGAGTGGGAGAGCTGGCCTAGCACCTTCATTTTCTGGAAACTGCCCCAAAAGCACATGACAACGACAACAACAACAACAACAACAACAACAACAACAACAACACATACATTATTTCACTTAAACAAAAAAAGAAATTTCTAGTTGCTGTGGTGCCTGGACCCCATTGCGACTGGTAGGGCAAGAGACAGGGAGACCAACAGCAGGTGGAGCCAGAGCCAATTACAGGTTGGAAGTCAGAAGACAGGCAGACGGGCAGCGGCGGAGGAAGCCAATCAGGCACCTGGGGCAGGGCGAGCCACCCATAGGGGAGGGCGCACTGCAGGGCCTCCAGAGTCTGCCTGCCTCCTCCCACTTAGTTGCCCTACAGGGGGGGCAGTGGGCGAACCGTTTGGGCAGCGCGGAGCCTGCAAGCACCCAAGCCACTGCGTCTCTCCCAGGAGAGATGCATGGCTCAGGCATGCTGCAGACCCTGTGGTGAGTGCCGCCCGGCATTTTGTGACCCCCCCAGTGGTGACACCCGGGGCAGCCTGTACCCACCGCACCTGCCTTCCTCCGCCCCTGCAGACAGGGGCTGGCTGAGAGCAGGCTGTGCTTGGTGAGGCAGTGCCCCCTGGCAACACTGACTGTACAAGGCATGCAGCTGCTTGGCGTGGCAGAACACCGTGAGCTGGGCCAGTTCCTTCTAAGGCAAATTGCACTGCACCCAGTGGCGTAGCAAGGTGGGGGCGTTGAGAGCGGTACGCCCCCTGTTCCAGCCTGGAGGGGGGTGACACTCGGCGGTGCCCCCCCCCGCGACTCCCAAGCCGCCGGCTGGCACCACTTCCATGCGGCGGCTGCTCACACGCTGCAGCCTTACAAGTTGCCGCGTGAGCAGTTGCCGCACAGTTGGGCTGCCACAGCCCATCCGTGCGGCGGCTGCTTGCGCCCAGCAGCCTGGACGGACTGCACTCTGTAGCGCACATGTGTCGTGACATCACGCCGCACACGCGCTACAGAGCCGCCCCCGCCCCCAGCCGGTGTCTCCATGTTTGCCACTCCGAGTGGCAAAGCAGCTCCGTACGCCACTGACTGCACCCCCATTTCTGTTGCTCACCAATATCTTTTGCTGTGGCTAGCAGCAACAATTGACCCAGGGAGAGTATTCTACATGCATGGAGCTGGGAGCAAGGCTGAATATTCCATTTGGCTTACCTGTAACCCAGAATAATTTAGTATATTGAATTAAATGATCAGGTTACTCACCTGAATTGGGGGTGATTTTTGTAGCATCCCCTGTGTCCCTTCTGGATTCTGTCTTTGTGCCATCAGGCCTGTTAGGGACCCCTGAGTGACAGCTGACATCTGGGAACTAAAATAGGAATAGGAGAAGTTGGAAATCCCACATGGTATTATGCTTAGTGCCAAATGGTCTCCACCCCCCTCTACTTTGTTGATGGGTGGATGGGTCTACAACACTTATAGTCACAAGGGTGGCCATCCGTACAGAGGTCAGTCCTCTATTTCAGATGTGGGGCATTCTGCCCAGCAGACTGAGGTCACCTGGCTGCAGTCTTCCCAACTATGGTGAGATGCATTTCTAGAGAAATTACAGTAAGTATTTCTAAATTGGCATCTGTGTAATATGCTAGCACAAGCAAATTCTCTGCAACTCTGCATCTTCTTTTATGGTGATGCATTTCTTCTTTTTAAGCGATGCCTGAATAACATATGGGACGCGGGTGGTGCTGGGTTAAACCACAGAGCCTAGGGCTTTTGAATCAGAAGGTCGGCGGTTTGAATCCCATGACGCAGTGAGCTCCTGTTGCTCAGTCCCTGCTCCTGCCAACCTAGCAGTTCAAAAGCACATCAAAGTGCAAGTAAATAAACAGGTACCGCTCTGGCGGGAAGGTAAACGGCGTTTCTGTGCACTGCTCTGGTTCACCAGAATCGGCTTAGTCATGCTGGCCACATGACCCAGAAGCTGTAGGCCGGCTCCCTCAGAGATGAGCGCCGCAACCCCAGAGTCGTGTGCGACTGGACCTAATGGTCAGGGGTCCCTTTACCTTTCTAAATAACATATAGACCCTATAACATATAGACTCCCTCTTCATTGGGAACCCTTACCAGTTTTGACTCTTGCAATGCGGTCAGCTGACGTGGATGATAGTTTTGGCCTCTGCAAACCAACACAGCCACCTTCCTCCCTCCCTGAAAAGAAGCAAATGGGAGGCAGAACACTGTCAATCTATTTTATCAGAAGGACATGTCAGAACTCTTGACATGTGGTCTACTGGAAATGTTCTCATCCTCCATGACCCTACACATCAGTCCTTCCCGTAGGTATTTGCCACCATTATTATTGTTCATAGGCTTGTAGATAGCAGATCCCCTGAAACTGAGTTGTATTCAGTGTCGCATTAAGAAAATGGTTCCATCAGCACACAGATTTCTGCTTGCACAACAGAACGATCTTCCTCTCCTCCTGTGCACCCCCTGAATCTGTTCTGGGTTTCCCCACAAGCCTCCAGAGCAGATTTGGGGACAGTGTGTAGAGGGAGAGGGGGGAATCCTGTTGTGCCAGTACTAATCCTTGCACTAGCACAACCATCTCGTTTAATAACACCCATTGCCCGTTATGCTACCAAGCAGGGCATTGTAATTTAGAACCATTGTTTTCCCGCCATTCCCTGCTTCTCAGGTCAGCATCATAGTACAGTTGATCGCCGTATATCACCACCGGTGATTCCTTTGGCTGCCATGGTAGATGGGACAGGTACCGTTGGTTAGTAAAAAAGTAGGCAATATTTTTTATGGACTTGCCATCATCAGAACATCATCAGAACATCAGAGCATGGGAGGAGTGGGACTATGACTTCAATTAAGTCCCTTTGTGTTACCTTTAAGAAAGAAAGAAAGAAGAAAGAAGAAGAAAAGAAAGAAAGAAAGAAAAGAAAGAAGAGGAAGAAAGAAAGAAAGAAAAGAAAAAGAAAAGAAAAAGAAAGAAAGAAAGAAAAAAGAAAGAAAGAAAGAAAGAAAGATAGAGAGAAGCAACTAGTAATTTGAATGAATGAATGAATAAAAGCCATAATTTAAGCCAGAAGTGTGTCATGAAATAACATTGGGCTGTTATAACCACTTTGATTGTTAAACCACTTTGGGAACTGTAGCTCTGTTAGGGGAATAGGGATCTCCTAAAACACAGCAGTCCATCTTTTTCATACCAAGTAGGCCTCAAGAGTACTTCAACATGGAACCTGTGCTGGGAGTGAGGCCAGAATTTGACACACTTACCCATCCTTCCTGCTGCCTTCTCAAAGCTGAATAAGTGCAGACCCTCCAAGTGTCCCTGTTTTCCAGGATATCCCTGATTTAGAGAAGCCATCCCAGTTCTGATTTGTCCCACTTTTCCTTAGGATGTCCCTATTTTCATTGGAGGAATTTTGGAGGGTATGGGGTTATCTGACCCCCCCCCCAAGCCGTCTGAAGGCAATTCTGTGTATAGGGAAGTTTTCTTAATATTTAATGTTTTGTTGTGTTTTTATGTGTGTTGGAAGCTGCCCAGAGTGGCTGGGGCAACCCAGTAAGATGTGTGGGGCAGGGGCGTGCTGGGGAGGGGCGGTAGGGGCGGCATGCCCGCAGTGACAGGGTGACAAGCTGTGGGTGGGGGGTGACAAGTGTCTGCCCCTCCCACCACTCCCACGCGCCGCCGCTCCCTCCGTCACCCCGGGAGCAGCAGCGCTGCACGGCCGAGCGAGCACCCCGTCCGTGCAGCGCTGTTCCTCCCAGGGTGACCGGTGGTGTGTGGGGAGTGGTGGGAGGGGCCGCCGCATGTCACCCCACACACCGCCGCTCGCTCCGTCGCCGTGGGAGCAGCGCAGTGTGTGCGGTGCTGCTGCTACCGGGCAACGGAATGAACGGCGGCACGTGGGGTGACAAGCGGCGGCCCCTCGCACCACTCCCACGCGCCGCCGCGCCGCACCCTGCCCGCTGGGCTCAGGGGCGGAGCCCGGGGGAAAGGACAGGGGCAGGCCAGCTGGCCCAACCCCTCTCCTTTTCCCGGGACGGCTCCGCCCACGGAGCGCAGCGGGAGAGGGGCGGGCCAACTGGCCCCGCGGAGGCGTTGTTCCGTGCGCATGCGTCATGACGTCATGTGCACGGAGCGACGCCCCGCCCCCATGGGTGCCGCTGGGCTTGCCGCCCCTGGCAGCCCAGCGGCTAGCTACGCCCCTGGTGTGGGTATAAATAGTAAAATTATCATTATGGAATGGGATGTCCCTATTTCCATCGGAGAAATGTTGGAGGGTATGTAAGCAAGGAGCTTTGGCAAGGAGGCACAAGGCACTGGCAGGGTCCTAGAACCCTCCTACCTACCATCTTCCCAAAGCTGGGAAAGTGCTAACCAGGCTTTGGGAATGAGGTGGAAGGACGCTAGGACCCTGTCAGAGCCCTCACGCCTCCTTCCTAAAGCCTAGCACCTTGCATTCCTGGCTTTGGGAAGGCAGGGCAAAAGGGGGTGCCCAATGTTGCTGAGGGCCACAAAAAAATGGCCTCAAGGGCCGTGCTTTGGACCACCTTGTCCTAACAGCTGTCAGCTCCCTCAGCACTCTCTGAGGAGTCTCTAGGGAAATCCATGGTGAAATCTAGACACATATAAGAATGCTGTGATTTTTTTTTTAAAGTTTTGAAAAATATATGATTTTGCCATAAGCTCACCATTGCCATCTAGTGTCACATTGTATAAGGCACTTAAAACAGACTTAAAACGTTGTATTTGCAGCTGTATAGTTCAACGTGTGTGGTATAATGGTGCTTTTAAATGTATGGCGTGGGTGTGGCCTTATCCAGGGGCGTAGCAAGGGGGGACGTAGGGGGTGGAGCGCTCCATGTTCCATAATGGAGGGGGTGACAAATTATCAAGGAACAATTACTGTTCTACTAGGGCGGTTCATAAAAAAACTTTTTTTTTTTTAAATGCCTGCTCCAAAGGTCTTATCTTACTATACTAGGGATTGTATAGCTATATATGAAATTTCATGCATATCGGTTAATATCTTGACCCTCCTCCACCAAAATAGCTGTTCACTTGGCTGTTTCCCTATGTCTTGAAGGCTGAAATTTCAGTTCAGTGGAGCACTTACTATTCCCAACCCTAACCCTATGGAAAGCCATCTAATTAGACTTTAATTCGATTTTGAGATGTTTTTAGGAGGTAATTTAATTATTGTTTGATTTTACACCAATGTTATGTATCTGATGTTAGCCACCTTGAGCCTGACTTCGGCCGGGGAGGGCAGGCTATAAAATAAAGATTATTATTATTACTACTTGTATTATCCTTTGTAAGAAAATTGAAGTAACATAAAACCATTTTTGTCCGGGGGGGGGGAATCAATGGGGGGGGTGACAAGAAATTTTCCGCACCGGGTACCACCTGACCTTCCTACACCTCTGGCCTTATCTTGAGAGAAAAGCAAGAGTCCAGAAGAGCAGCTCACTGCAGCACATTTCAACTTGGCTGTTGTACTGGAGGACAGACAATGTGATAGAAATTAGACCCTCACAACAACAGTCGGCGCCCTTGAAGGGGTCACTCAGTTGCCCCTGAAAGACTGGAGGTGCACTGGGGTGTGTGGTTGGGGAGTTGGATTTCCCTTTTTTCTAGGATGGATGGATCAGCCTGGCCAAATATCCACCGCTGATATGAAACCGCTGATAAGAAGGCCAAGCATTTTTGGGCTGAAGCTACTGATGAGCCCAGTCAAAGTCAACTTCAAGTAAGTTTGGCATGTATTTCCGTTTAACTGGGTTATAGGATCAGGTTGTACGTGTGCGGCAGGGAGCTGAACGGGGCGGAGATGAAAGACACGAGGGGCTCAGAGGTGAGGCTGCCGCTGGGTTGCGGCTTCCTGAGCGCTCGCCAATCCTCCCCAACCAATCCAGTCAGTTCAAAGCCCTGGGAGGGGGAAACAGGAAACAACAGGCCCATTAACCTCCCACCCCACTGGGGCTAGAATAACAGAGGAAGGCAAAACAGCAGGAACAGAAACGTAGAAGCGGGAGGGGGGCCCCGGACTCCTGGGTTTTCAGGCAGGGAGGGCAGCATAGCTTCAGTGGGCTGGAGCGGAGGGGCTAAGAGGCCAGGCACATCACACACCCTCCAACATTTCTCTAATGAAAATAGAGATGTCGTTTAATAATATAATATAATAATAATAATAATAATACTCCACACATCTGACGGGTTGCCTTAGCAACTCTGGGCAGCTTCCAACAGATATAAAAAAAACCATAATAAAACATTAAACATTAAAAAAAAAACTTCCCTGTACAGGGCTGCTTTCAGATGTCTTCTAAAAGTTGGTTACTTAACTCCTTGGCTCAGGGGGTCGCACAACGCCATACCCTCCAACATTACTCTGATGAAAATAGCGACGTTCTAAGGAAAGCGAGACATTCTGGGATCAAAACAGAAACTGGGGCAGCTTCTGTAATTCTGGGACTGTCCCTGGAAAATAGGGACACTTGGACGGCGACTGAAACGTGATTTCTTCCTGCTAGGGTTCTGTGCCTTTTAATAGATGAATGACCAGCAGGAATTTCAATAGCAGAATCTTTTCCCAATATGGAGATACAGAGATGGGGGGGGGGGGGGGAAATCACCTGCTATGTTCTACAGGGTTGTCGTGTCAGCTTTCACAGCACATAAGCTGGGTGTGTGTGTGAGAGAGGAGGGGGAAAATATTGGCTACGCTAACCAGTACCCTGCCCGAGCAGCAGGTGTTCACTCTCCCATCGAAATCAACGAGACTGAAAAGTGCCCAGATCTGGCTTGCGCTCCAGGCTTCTGTATTTCCCCACAGACAGAAATGGCTCATCGTATAGCAGCAAGGGAGCTGCTTCCTTTCTGGTTAAGGATATGGATCCAGTAACGGTGAAGTGGATGGTTGCTGAACATTTGTGCCACATCCAGCCATGTCAAATGGCACCTTTTATATTATAGAGCCAATCTTTTCCCCTCCTTATGGGCGCACCATCTGGACAATGGGCAGCACATCAATGCACACCCATATCAGGGCTGCCTGCGTGCCAAACACTTAAAGCACATGACTTCTCCCAAAAGACTCCTGGGAACTATAGTTTCCCCCTGACATAATTACAATTCATAACACCCATACCCAACTACAGTTGCCAGATTTTTGGTGTGGCCTTTAAATGCATGGTGGCGTACATATCTTATATCTGTATAACGCCTACCCATCGTAATTTCCATTTGTTCCCATACACAGATTCTCATGAGGCACTGTTCTAAGTTAGTACTGCATTGAGGTCTCTCCACGAAGCCCCCTTCCTCCTTCCCACTTTTCATGCTGTTCAGATTGTATTTAATTTAGCTGTTTAATTTGGCTGCTGCACTACAGATCGCTATGATCCATTTCCGAGATTTCTTCTTATTGTTTTAATCCACCGTGAAGGGGAAAAGGGCAAACAATGAAAATATTAACAAACTAACAAAATGATGGTGTCAGGCTGTTTGGAGACGATAGACCTCTAACTTCAAAAGGCCAAGTACAATGTTATTATTTATTATTTTTTAAAGAAGGGTTCCCAGTACATCCAAGATCCCGAAAAACTTCAGATGCAGGCCTCTTCTCAACCGTGGTTATACATGCTTCTGGTATCCACCCCCCCCCCTACAGAGATACATTTTGCCAAGGTTCCTTGCAGCAACATAATTTGGTTTAATGGCTGTTTTGACTGCCCCTTCAGCATAACCAAGTATTTGGGTTTGGTCTCGGCCGCCACAGAAGACGTCTAGATGAGCCCATGGTAATTAAAACCAGTTTACAGGAGCATACGAAGCTGCTGTATACCAAGTCCATCCAGTCCAATACTGTCAACTCTGACTGGCAGCAGCTCTCCATTGTTTCAGGCAGGTGTCTCTCCCAGCTCCAACTGGAGATGTCAGGGATTGAACCGGAGACCTCCTGCAAGCAGAGCAGATGCTCTGCCAGTGAGCTAGAGCCCTCATCCTACGTTGCCGCAAGTAATGGTACAAGCAGAGATGGCTTTGCCCCCGAGATGAGATAAATGCCTCTTTTAAAGCAAGCTGTTTGAGCAGGAATTCTGGAGTGCCATTCAAGAAGGCAGATTGTGCAGAGACAAGTACCTTGCAAAATGCTGATTAAATAATTTTTTTAAAATGCATAGCTTTCATGCAAAGATTAGTGACATGATAAATGGCATGCAGAAGGAGGACCCCACCACCAAAGATAAACTTCCAGACTCCTGTCAAAAGGCATGCAGGGAAGCCTTCTGGAGAGAGCTGCCGGGATCACACTCATCCAGGAAAATGTCACAATTAAGTGCAAAAGAACCGGGTATTACGAGGGCGATGGGTGTTAGAGAATCTGGGCGCCAGCAAGCCTAGATTTACCTGCAAGCAGCTCAAGGGACAGGAATGGACCCCCGGGTTTCCTTCTCACTCCTCCACAGCACTTGGCCACGCCAAGCACACTCGGAGTTTGGCACAGGCTCTCCTCCCCCCCGCCTTTCACACTCGGTCCATTCTGGGCTGGCTGATGCTCCAGCTCGTCTGTCGTCATAACATCCTGACTGTAGCTCAGCCTGATAGCTGGGGAGGGGAACAAAATAGCCTAGGCTATCACACGAAATAGCCACTCCCCTGCGCCTGCCTTGGTGCTGGGCTGGGGTCCAGGGAGTGGGTGGGCTAAATTCAGTTTAAGGGAGCCGTTTTATCTCTGCACAAAATGCCACCAGACCAGAAGCTGCTCCACCCAAGTGCCACTGACTCTCAGCGCCTGGCATAATAAACAGCTGCCCTCCTCCAGAAGGAGCAGTTGCACCTCAATATATCTGGTCTCCTGCTACAAAATATATTCCTCCCAAGCCATTTTGTTGCCCGAGGCAGAACAAGTTTTGCATCTTGCTGTGTCTTAGGGGAGAACTGGGTTTTTCTTAAGCCTGTTCCCAAATTGCAGACCCTTTTTATTTTCCCTAGTAGTATTGATTTGTTACAGTCTCGCCTTACCTGTACTTTGAGGGGTACAGGGCAGCAATTGTGGTTTTGGCCCCTTCCACCCTGCTTTGTCCTCACAACAACCCTGAAAGGTAGGTTTGGCCAAGAGAGGGTACAGATTTGAAACCGAGTCACCCCAGTCGTTGTCCTAAGGGTGAGGAGAGAGACTGTCTCCCCCCCACAAGATTCTGACATCTTCAGCAGGGGCTTTTACCGATAATTGGTTTGGGGCTGCCCTGGTAAGAATATTACTGAGGTGGACGATGGCGACTCACTGTTGAAGTCTAACCACACCCTGAAATCACCGACTAGGCCGGCCCACTCATGAGGCAAGGTAAGGTGACTGCCTCAGACAGCAGGATCCACCGGGAGCAGATCCCGATGCAGATCTTTCTCCCCCTGCCCCTGTTCCTGATGGAGATCTTCCCTCACCCCTTCTTTCCTGGTGGAGAGGAGGGCACATTTGGGATACACCTCAGGGGCCAAAATGTCTTGGGTCAGCCTTGCTCACTGGGTAGCCCCAGTCAAGTGACTATTTTCCTACTCCACAGCCTGGGGATAATAATGACAGCCTAATCTAGAGGAAGAAGAAAAGAAGAAGAAAGAAGAAGAAGAAGAAGAAGAAGAAGAAGAAGAAGAGTTTGGATTTGATATCCCGCTTTTCACTACCCGAAGGAGTCTCAAAGCGGCTCATTCTCCTTTCCCTTCCTCCCCCACAACAAACACTCTTTGAGGTGAGTGGGGCTGAGAGACTTCAGAGAAGTGTGACTAGCCCAAGGTCACCCAGCAGCTACATGTGGAGGAGTGGAGACACGAACCCGGTTCACCAGATTACGAGTCCACCGCTCTTAACCACTACACCACACTGGCTACACCACACTAGAGGGCTGTTGTGATGATTACCATGATGTGAAATGCTTGGAAGGTTTAGTAGGAAATGTAGCATGTCAGTATTATTTCCACTCCCAAATTAGCTCCCAAAATTACTATTTTCATATGGGACCTAAAACTAGACACACACACACACACACACACACACACTTGTAGTTCCAACAATTGTAGATCAGTGGAACTTTTTATAAAATAGCTCTCTGTGGCGTTCTGGCTTCCACCTTTCTTTTCAGTTATCCTGCATGTATTATTACAGGAATGGAGAATCTCATAGCCAGGGTTAAATGCATCCTTCCACATCTCTTGATTTGGCACCCAGGGACTCTCCCAAGCAGGGGCATAGCAAGGGGGCGGGCCGACCCAGGTTCCATAATGGAGGGGGTGGCAAATTATCAAGGAACAATTACTGCCCTACTAGGGCAGTTCATAAAAAACTTGTTTTAAAAAATGCCTGCTCCAAAGGTCTTATCTTACTATACTAGGGATTATATAGCTTTATATGAAATTTCATGCATATCGGTTAATATATTGACCCTCCTGCACCAAAATAGCTGTTTACTTGGCTGTTTTCCTATGTCGTGAAGGCTGAAATTTCAGTTCAGTGGAGCACTTACTGTTCCCAACCCTAACCCTGTGGAAAGCCATCTAATTAGATTTTGAGGTGTTTTTAGGAGGTAATTTAATTATTGTTTGATTTTATGCCAATGTTATGTATCTGATGTTAGCCACCCTGAGCCCGACTTCAGCCGGGGAAGGCGGGATTTAAATAAAAGTTTATTATTATTATTACTTGTTATTATTCCTTTGTAAGAAAATATGAAATAACGTAAAACCATTTTTGCAGGAAGGGGGATGACAAGAAATTTTCCGCACTGGGTACCACCTGACCTTCCTACGCCTCTGCTCCCAAGGCCACACTGCCTCTCTCAAAGCCACTCCCCCCTCCAACCACACCCCCGCCACTATACAAAGGGCAAGTTTTGATTTATTGCCCCACCCACTCTGCCTCTGGCCCCACCCACCACTGGCATGTGGCCCCTAGAAGGCTGCTCAGAAGAGAATGGAGCCCTGGGGCTTATAAGGCTTCACGTCTGCATTCGACGTTTGCTACTTTTGGGCATCCCATGCTGCTAAACCAAATGGTTGCCTAGCAGCCCAGCCGTGGCCCAAGCATTTTGGGCACCTGAGGTGGACCCCAAAATTGGCCGCCCTCCTGCCTGCCAGAGAAGAAGAGGTGAGGGAAGATCTACATCAGGAACAAAGTGGGGTGGTGAGGGAAAGATCGACATTGGGGCTTGCTGCCGCAGTGATTCCTGCCTCACCTTGCCTCCTGGGTGGCCCTGATAGCCAGTGCTGTCAAGTATCCCGTTTCCCCCGGGATTCTCCCTTATTTCAAGCAGTTTCCCACTGCTCTCCCTTATTTTTATTTCCCGTTTTTAATGGAAGCAGCTCCTCCCCTGCTGGCCAGGCACTGGGTGGGAAGACCTCGCCTACTTGGAGAGAAAAGCCTCAGCCCTCAAAGAAAGTGGCAGCCATTTCCCGTGCTTACAGGGGGGTGTATTCCTCCCCCTGCATCAGCCCCTATCCGTTGCCGCCGGGCCCCTCAGCCGGCCTATAGGGTTAGCTGGCGGGTGGAGCCTGGCTGCCTTGAGCAGCTGCTGCTTCCTGGTCCTGTTTTGATGGGATCAGACAAGAAGACGATGGGGCTCCATCGCGCGGAGCACATGGCTGCCCTCCTCTTTGCTGGCTGCCCTCCTCTTTGCTCCGCTACCGAGCCCGAGCCCGCTTGCTTTTCCCCGGCTGCCGACACGTTCAATGCTGCTCCGCCCACTTTTGCTTCTGGCCCCGCCCACCACTGACAGTAACTGTCCCCAGGATGGGTGAGACTGCTGATCCTTTATTTTCAAATCCGAAACTTGACAGCTATGCTGATAGCAGCCAGCTGGCTCTCAACCTGAACAAAGCTACTTGCATGAGCTGAGGCCTTTGGCTGGTTCTGTGGGCTACAGCACCAACATTTTTTTAATGGTAATAAAGGTAAGAAATTATTGCTTGCCAGTAGAGGGCAAGGGCAAGGAATCAGGAAAACAAAAGTCTGTGCTTCGAGGGGCAGGAAGATGCAAACAGAGGGGTGGACCTAAAGAGGCAAAATTGAGCAGTGCAGTGCCTGGAGGAACAAGCATGTTCTCCAGGAATTTATCCATATTTCCCCAGCTATTTATGCAGAGTTATTATCACCCAACAGTGCTGGCTTCCAGGATTTGGGGACCCATCAAGTGTGGCAACCTCAGTTGACCTCCCTAACCCGTAAGAGGAGGGATGTGAACACTGAGAATGTGCCTGCATCAGATCTACTTGCAAAATGGAAAGCCCTGCTGTGGTGGGTTGGACACCTGTTGTTTTTGGTGTCCTGGGTAAATGCCCAGCCTTGCCACCCTCTTGTGCTGGCCCTGTTCTTCAATTCTGGGAGACAGATGCTTTGCACGGCTGTTTTGTTGCAGGATTCCTCACTTAGCTGCCTTTGGGGTATGACCAACAATCCTCAGCCAGCACACCCACTGGCCAGATATGATGAGAACTGTAGTCCCAAACAATGCTGGAGAGTGTTGTAGAGAGAGGTATGGAAGAGAGAGCTCTTACTCTCTTGTAGCCAAGTGAACTGATGGTGATTGCTCTAAGCCATTAAAACTTGGTTAGATTCTGCCTTCATCCACCTTTAAACAAAACGTTCCCCATGGAAATACTTAGGCTAGAATAAATCACAGACACTTTGCAAATAAATGAATATTTTACTCACAGAGTTTCCAGAAGTTGTATCAAACAAGTCTCTACATGTTGACAGTGAAATAAGAGATGAAAGAATGGTTCCAAATGACTTAAAAAGAACTTGGTTTTCTTACGAAAAGGATCATGCAGTCTTTGGATTAGCAAAGATGCAGGCTATAAAAATCTCATTTAGGGGAGATTCAGTTGACTTGTAGGGAGCCCAGGTTGTATGGCTTCTTGCTTGTTCCAGGAAGGCACAAAGAGAGAAGGGAAAAGGGGCAGAGCCTGCTGGGAGCCGGCTAAGCCACATCCACTGTCACCAAAGCTCAGGTTAACCCTTGTGAGTCAATACCTGTATATTACAAAAGAAGGGACCCATCTGGGGACGGCACTAAGATAGATAGACCAATGGTCTGACTCAGTATAAGGCACCTTCCCATTGTCCCAATTGCTTAGATCAAGCAACTGTTTCAAGATACAAGAGCAGAGAATGGTTTTAAAAAAAGAAGTTGGCAACCCTAGGCCCCTAATCAAAACAGTAGTCCAAAGGAGATGTGTGACAGCATTTGACAATGGAGTTCTCAGTCCAATTATTTCCCCCCATCTCACAGGGTAGCTGTGCCATCATCACCCCACTGAAGAGCCAGTTGAGCGCAAGAGGCAGCCACATTCGAGGGGTTGGCTGAGGGGAAGCGAGGTCAGGCAGTTCAAAGAAAGCTGTGTGGGAGACCAAAAGACACAACAGCAGCATAAGAGGTAATGGATTCAACCATAAGTAATTCATCCCACTTAGGAGAGTGTGAGAGCCAGTCTCCCAGGGGTGGGCTATGCCTCCCAGAGCCCCAGGCCAGGCTAGGATTACTTACAGATTTCTAAAAAGCCATTAACTTGAGGCGGAATGGGAAAACAGGCCAGCAGAGCTCAGCATCCACTCACGCCCTAGATGCTATAGGCTGGAAGAGAGAAGGGGCATCAAAGCCAGCCACAGAGAGCCTGTGGCTTCACAAAGAGAGCAGCGGAGGTACGTGGGGAGTTGTGGGCTCTTAACGGAGGGGCTTTGGCTGGAGTGTGGGTGTGCTGCAAGCCGTCTCCAGAAATTCTGCATCTCTTTGGATCCCAAGAGCATCATCGGAAGTGGGGATGCATCTGTTTCATTGCGGGTTGAGTCCAGGCCAATCCCATCGTGCACCACACCTGCCTCCTGCCACAACCCGCTCCAGTTCCTAAATGAGTCATTATGTCTCCATGGCGATGGATGCTGCAGAAAGCAAAATTGCAATAAATGTTTGGGTGAAGAGTGGGGGGGGGGGAGGACAGAGAGCACATAAGTGAGCTTGCGTTGCAAGGGTGTGTGTGTGTGTGTGAGAGAGGAGAGAGATGACAAGGCACAATATTCCAAAATCTACTGGGTCCAGTACACATTTGAGAGACAATCGCCACGAGGTATGCTGTTGCTATTGCCTTCCTTTTTTAAAAACAGAAAGATGGAAAAAACTAACCAGGATAGAGATTGGGACAAGGTCTTCCAAAAAGCATTTTTTTCCCCGATACAAAAAATAGAACTACAAATTCGAACAAGCATGGTTAAAAGAAGAAAATTATTGTTTAAATTAGAAGTACTGTTGTGGATTTGCTGTTGGACTCATTCTTAATAATCAATCCCTGTAGTTTTGCTTAAACTGACTTTGAATGAGAATCTGGGATTTGATGCAAAATAGTTTCATGACCAAATTAGACCTGGGATTAACTGCAATTAACAGTTCAAGTTTTATTTGTTTATTTAATGCAACTTCCAGGCTCCCCCCCACCCAACAGGATCAGATGAATGGGTTTTTTTTTATGCATTCCTTCAAGCTGATGAAAATGCTGCCCCACTCTTAAGCTGCTATTTACCCTGGAAGGGAAGCTTCCAAAGTCTGTATATATTTCCTGACTGGTCAATTCATCTGCAGGGCTGGGGCTGAGATGAGTGCTTGGGAGGCTGCCTGGAGTTGTCTGAAGGCTGGGGAGCTGGTGGTAGGAGTAGCAGATTTGCCTCCATGTAGCAGTGCCTGCAAGAAGATCAAACCTTTCCATTCTGAAGGAAATCAGCCCTGAGTGCCCACTGAAAGGACTGATCCTGAAGCTGAGGCTCCAATACTTTGGCCACCTCATGAGAAGAGAACATTCCCTGGAAAAGACCCTGATGTTGGGAAAGATGGAGGGCACAAGGAGAAGGGGACAACAGAGGACGAGAATGCATGGACAGTGTTCTCGAAGCTACTAACATGAGTTTGGCCAAACTGCGAGAGGCAGTGGAAGACAGAAGTACCTGGCATTCTCTGGTCCATGGGGTCACGAAGAGTCGGACACGACTGAACGACTGAACAACAACAACAAGCAGTGCCTGCTGTTTGCTTCCACTCGGGCTCCTGCTTGCATGTTCATAAATGAATGAAATATTACAAAGAGGCCATAATAAGTCTCCCATGCTTCCCCATCCAAAGGAAACCGAACCCAGGAGTGTTGCCCCTGGAACTTTACTGCCACTCAGCCAAAAGAGGGAGACTGGACACTGTTGCAAAGAGCATGCTGGCCAAGGCTGCATTTTCTAATATGAGCCCAGATCGCTATTATTCCCATTCTACAGATGGAAGAACTGATAGTGATTTGTTCAAGGCCCCTCCGGCTGTGGGCATACTTGAACTGGCATCTCCCAAGTTAAACTCCCCTTCCTACAGAGCCACAGACACTTTAGATTTTGATCGTACTTCCAGCCTGCAGTATTCTTGTGATCCCAGGTCTGTGTCTGTGTACGGATTGGGAAATACAACACTGAATTGCATTTAACTGGAATAAAGTTCATGTGTCAAATGAATTATACCCCAGATTTTTCATCATAGTGAAATAGGCAATACAGTAATCATAATAATGGAAACCTTGGGTATAATAATAATAATAATAATAATAATAATAATAATAATAATAATGGAATCATTGGGTTCCTTGGGTTCCATGATCACTGCAGATGGTGACAGTAGTCATGAAATTAGAAGACGCCTGCTTCTTGGGAGGAAAGCAATGACAAACCTAGACAGCATCTTAAAAAGCAAAGACATCACCTTGCCGACAAAGGTCCGTATAGTTAAAGCTATGGTTTTCCCAGTAGTAATGTACGGAAGTGAGAGCTGGACCATCAAGAAGGCTGATCGCCGAAGAATGGATGCTTTTGAATTATGGGTGCTGGAGGAGACTCTTGAGAGTCCCAGGGACTGCAAGAAGATCAAACCTATCCATCCTTAAAGAAATCAGCCCTGAGTGCTCACTCGAAGGACAGATCCTGAAGTTGAGGCTCCAGTACTTTGGCACCTCATGAGAAGAGAAGACTCCCTAGAAAAGACCCTGATGTTGGGAAGATGGAGGGCACAAGGAGAAGGGGACGACAGAGGACGAGATGGTTGGACAGTGTTCTCGAAGCTACTAACATGAGTTTGGCCAAACTGCGAGAGGCAGTGAGGGATAGGCGGCGTGCCCTGGTCCATGGGGTCACGAAGAGTCGGACACGACTGAACGACCTGAACAACAATAACAACAACAACAACAACAATAATAATAATTTATTTATACCCCACCCATCTGGCTGGGTTTCCCCAGTGCTAAAAGTGAGATTATTACTTACCCAGGCAAAAACCAGCAGCTTCAAGTCTGTAGCCAAGTCACAAAGCACTAACCTAATGTATTAATATTTGTGTTTGTTTACAAAACATTAACATATAAAACACTTTAACAGTGGGGAAGTGATTGCAGGTAGGGGGAATAAGCTACACAAATGAATACTTCTCTGTCTCCAAGACTTTCCTCATTTGCCCGATTCCTGACTTAGCCTAATATGAGAGCTTGGCATGTCATTTTAATGTCACGTTCATCATGGCAGTGTGTGCTTAGGACTGAAGCCTTAGATGTTCAGAAACTGGACACAGTACGCAAGAATCATCTCTCTCTATGTCTGTCTTTTTTATTTTTTATAAGATTTTATTATTTTCCAATAAAAGAAAAAGAGAACAAAATACAACATCAACACATAACATAAACATCAATAAAAACACAATAAACATTAAACATAATCAACAATAAACATAATCAACATTCAAAACAATAACAACAATAAAAACATAAAAATAACATATACAAACCTTAACCAGTATCTTTCTTTGAATATTTCTTGTTTCTAACTTCTCTGTTTGGGGACTTCCCCCGTTCCCTCCACTGTCTTCAGAAAACATATACTTCTTCAAGGTAGCTTTATATATTGTTCAATTCACTTTTACCCAAATTTTAATATACTTAGCTTTTACTTAGTCAAATATCTCAATAACTATGTATCTTATCTTAACAACCTATCTTAACATATTTTGACACATACATCTTCACCTAACAACAGTTCCTCTTACCATTCATATCTAACACATATCTATCAAAGCCGATGTTCTGTTTAATTCTGCTCAAATATTCAGTTTAACTGATTTAACTAAATAGTCTTTAAATTTTTTCCACTCCTGCGACGCCTTCCCCTCCCTCTGGTCCCGGACTCTGACGGTCAGTTCTGCGAGTTCCATGTATTCCATCATCTTCATCTGCCATTCCTCCACCGTTGGTATCTCTTCACCTTTCCATGTTCTCGCCAATAAAATTCTAGCTGCTGTTGTGGCATACATGAAAAACACTCTATCCTGACTGGGTATCTCTTCATTGGTTATGCTCAGGAGAAATGCCTCTGGTTTCTTACAAAAGGTAACTTTCATTACCTTCTTAAGCTCATTGTAAATCTTATCCCAGAAAGCGCTTACCGCTGGGCACAACCACCACATATGAAAAAAGGTACCTTTCGCATGTTTACATTTCCAACATACATCTGACATTTTGGTATTCATCTTAGCAATCTTAACTGGTGTCAAGTACCATCTATAAACCATTTTCATTATGTTTTCTCTTAAACCATGACAAGCAGTAAATTTGATACCTTTTTGCCACAATCTCTCCCAGTCATCCATCATAATATTATGTCCTACATCTTTTGCCCAATCTATCATTAAGGATTTAACCAGTTCATCTTTTGTATGCCACTCTAGCAGAAGGTTATACATTTTGGAAAGGTTTTTGAAGTTCGATTCTATCAGTTCTGTTTCCAGTTTTGATTTTTTCTACTTGAAAACCAACTTTTTGTCCATTTTAAATGTTTCATAAACCTGATAATAGTGCAGCCAGTCGGGGACCTGACTTTTTACTTGATCATAACTTTTTAGCTTAAAGGAGTCCCCTTCCTGCTGCAATATGTCCATATATCTTAACCAGTTTGCAGACATATTCGGTCTCTTATATGCCTTGGCCCAGGGGCGTTCCTAGCCCCTCGGCTGCCCGGGGCGGGAAGCCAAGGGGCACCCCTGGGGGGCGGGGCATCGTGGCGCGTGCGTGCATCATGACGTCATGACGCACGCGCGCGCGCGGCGACGGCCCGGCATCCCGGGGGCGGGGCATCGCTGCGTGTGCGTCATGACGCACGCACGTGCAGCGACGCCCCCGCCCCTGGGGTATGCCGGGCGGGGGCTTGGGAGCATCGGCGGGCTACAAAGAGCCCCGAAGCCGCAGCCATAGCGCAAAGGGCTGCCAGGCTGCGGCTTCGGGGCTCTTTGCAGCCCACCGAGGCTCCGGAAAGCGGCGGCCCGGCATCCCTGGGGGCGGGGCATCGCTGCGCGTGCGTCATGACGCACGCTGCGCGCAGCGACGCCCCCGCCCCTGGGGTATGCCGGGCGGGGGCTTGGGGGCATCGGCGGGCTACAAAGAGCCCTGAAGCCGCAGCCATAGCGCAAAGGGCTGCCAGGCTGCGGCTTCGGGGCTCTTTGCAGCCCACCGAGGCTCCGGAAAGCGGCGGCCCGGCATCCCTGGGGGCGGGGCATCGCTGCGTGTGCGTCATGACGCACGCGCGCGCAGCGACGCCCCCGCCCCTGGGGTATGCCGGGCGGGGGCTTGGGGGCATCGGCGGGCTACAAAGAGCCCTGAAGCCGCAGCCATAGCGCAAAGGGCTGCCAGGCTGCGGCTTCGGGGCTCTTTGCAGCCCACCGAGGCTCCGGAAAGCGGCGGCCCGGCATCCCTGGGGGCGGGGCATCGCTGCGTGTGCGTCATGGCGCACGCGCGCACAGCGACGCCCCCGCCCCTGGGGTATGCCGGGCCGCCACTTCGGGAGCCTCGTCCGTGCAGCGCTGCTGCTCCGGGGTGACGGAGGGAGCGGCGGCGCATGGGAGTGGTGGGACGCGCCGCTGCTCCCTCCGTCACCCCGGGAGCAGCAGCACTGCACACACCCGCCTAGGGGCGGCACCAGGGGCGGCCCGCCCCCACCGCCCCCACCCTACGACGCCCCTGCCTTGGCCTCCACTGGAGAGATCCATCTAGGAGTCTTTCTCTCTAACAAGTCTTTGTATCTAGTCCAAACCTGATATAGGGATTTTCTCACAATATGAGACTTAAAAGTTCTGTGGATTTTAACCTTGTCATACCAAAGGTATGCATGCCAACCAAACATATTATCATGTCCCTCCAAGTCCAACACATCAACGTTCTCTAGTTTAAACCAATCCTTTAACCAGCAAAAGGCCGCAGCTTCAAAATAAAGCCTTAAGTCCGGCAGGGCAAAGCCTCCTCTGTCTTTAGAGTCTGTTAAAATCTTGAATTTTATTCTTGGCTTTTTGCCCTGCCATATAAATTTCGATAGGTCCTTTTGCCATTTTTTAAAACAGTCTAGTTTGTCCAAAATTGGTATGGCTTGGAATAAGAACAGCATCCTTGGTAGGACATTCATTTTAACCACTGCTATTCTTCCCATTAACGACAGTTTAAGTCTTGTCCAGATCTCCATATCTTTTTTTATCTCCATCCACAATTTTTCATAATTATCCTTATACAGGTTCAAGTTCTTGTTTGTGAGATTGATACCTAGGTATTTTACAGATTTGACAAAATTGAGGCCTGTGGCTTCTTGAATTCTTTGGATCTGTTCTGCACTCAGATTTTTACCTAAAACTTTGGTTTTCTGCTTATTTAATTTAAAGCCAGCTACAAGTCCGAATTGTTCAATTAATTCCAAGGCTCTGGGGACACTGCCTTCTGGTTCTTGCAGGGATAGCATCAAATCGTCCGCGAAGGCACGTAATTTGTATTCCTTCTCTCCCACTTTAATTCCTTTTGTCTGTTTATCTTTCCGAATCATATTCAGAAGGACTTCCAGGACCGTAATAAAAAGTAAAGGGGAGATAGGGCACCCTTGTCTTGTTCCTTTCTCTACTTCAATCTCCTCCGATATCACACTGTTTACAATAACTTTTGCTCTTTGTTCTGTGTAAATGGCCTTAATGCCATTTAAGAATTTTTCTCCAACTCCCATCTTTTCCAAATTCTTTTTCATAAATGTCCAGGATACTTTATCAAAAGCTTTCTCTGCGTCCACAAACAATAGTGCTGCATCTGTGTTTATGTCTCTCTCCAGTTTTTCTAAAATGTCCACAATAATTCTCGTGTTATTGCTTATTTGTCTTCCTGGTAAGAAACCTGCTTGGTCTCTATGTATATGATCTTTCAACACTCTTTTCAACCTTGTAGCCAAAACATTTGCAAAGATTTTATAATCCACATTCAAAAGGGATATTGGACGATAGTTTTTCATTAGAGTCTTATCAGTATCTGGTTTTAAGATCAGTGTGATAAAGGCTTCTTTCCACGTCTCTGGTGCCCTATCTCCTTCTAGTATTCTATTGCAAATTTCTCTTAACGGCTGTGATAGCCAGTCTTTCAATATCTTGTAATATTTTGCTGTTAATCCATCCGGTCCTGGAGCCTTCCCCAGTTGCATGTTGTTTATTGCATCTTCTATTTCTTTGTGTCGTTATTGGGTGGTTGAGAATTGTTAGTTTTTCCTCTGGGACCTTTTGCAATCCGTTCTTCTCCAGAAATCGGTCTATCTCTACTTCATCTATCTTCTCCTCCTTGTACAGTTGTTTATAGAATCTCTGAAAACACCATCTGATTTCCTCCGGTTTCTCTACATTTTTTCCATTTACTACCAATTTACTGATGACATTTGCCTTTTGTCTTTTCTTTAATTGCCAAGCTAATAGTTTTCCACATTTATTTGCAGATTCAAATGTTCTTTGTTTCATCATTTTCACTTTCCATTCGATGTCTTGATTCATGATATTCGCGTATTGGGATTGCAAGTATTTGATTTCTTTTTGGATTTTAACACATCTGGGATGTCCTCTTAGTTCTTTTTCCTTTTCTTTGATTAATTTCAACAGTCTCTCCATCTCTGCACTTTGTTGTTTCTTCTTTTTTGCCTTTTCACTAATGAGGAATCCTCTCATTACCGCCTTACTTGCATCCCAGGCAATCCTTTTCTCCACATCTGAATTCCAATTAATTTGAAAATATTCTTTCATCTTTTTCGCCGCTCTTTCTACTAGCTTGGTATCTCTCATCAATGCATCATCCATTCTCCACCTGAAAGAATCCTTGGAAATCATTTTTAGGTTTACCTGTACCGGATTATGGTCTGAAAGCGTTTTAGGACCGATTTCTGCTTTTTGTAATTTTGGAGCCAATTCATTCGAGATCCAGATATAATCTATCCTCGACCATGACTGCTGAGATTCGCTGAAGTACGTTGCCTCTGTTTCTGTGGGATTTTTTAATCTCCAAGAATCTACCAAATTCAAATTGTCCACCATTTCAAAAAAAGTCTTTGGGAGTTTCCCATCATTTGTTAATTTTGTTCTTTGAGATCTGTCCATTAATGTGGAAACTGCCCCATTAAAGTCTCCAAGGCAAACTACCTTATAGTCCAAATAATCCAACAGCAAATCATGGATTTTTTTGTAAAAAATCGACTTTCCATCATTTGGTGCATAAAGTCCCAGAATCAAAAATTTTTCGCCTTGTACATTAATTTCAATTGCGATGTATCTCCCTTCTTCATCTTTAAATAGCTGTCTTGGGCTATATTTCTCCTTTGCATAAATCACTACTCCTCTCTTCTTGACCTTATCCGATGATATGAACTCTTGGCCTAATTTTTTGTTCTGTAGCAATCTTCTGTGACGCCGAACTATGTGGGTTTCCTGTAGACATATTATATCCAAATTCTTCTTTTCTATGCTGTAAAACACTCTGCGTCTCTTTGGTCTCTGATTTAATCCCCGAACGTTCCAAGTCATTAACTTGAGCGCCATTTCTTTGTTTATTCCTCTCCTCCAGTTGCCTGTCCTTTCTTATCTTGTTCTGGATCTTGGCTTGGTCCTGGTGGTCCCGGCGGTGGTGGAAATACTTCTGGAAACTTGTAAAGCTGTGCTGGATCCAATGGAGTTCCTTTGAAATGTTCCAGATGCTTGTCCAAAAACTTTTGCTTATCCGCCAAGGACCTTATTCTTATCTTTTTCCCTTCAAACGTGAATGCCAGGCCTTCTGGAAATTCCCAACTGAAGGAGATTTTTCTTCTTCTTAGCTCCGTCACCAGGTCGTTATAGGGAGCTCTTTTATCTAAAAAGAATCTGGGGATATCCTTGTAAAAAATTACTTTATTCTGCTGTACCACCAGGTTGTTTCTGTAGTGTAAATCCAGAAAATAGTCTCTGTCGTGTCTATCGTGTAGCACAATCAAACAGTCACTGACTGTTTTAGTGCTTTTCTTTCCTCTGGAACCTCTTGGTCCAAATCTGAAGGCCTTCACTATGCGTGCTGAGACGTTTACCTCTTCTAACTCCCAAAAAGTCGAGAATAGTTCCACAATATAGGCTTTCAGGTCTTCCCCCTCCAATTCTGGAAGACCCCTTATTCTTAGGTTTCCTTCTCTCTGATGTAGTTGCAGAAAAGCAAGAGACTCTTCCACAGTCCTCTGTCGTGTTCCAATATTTTCGATCTGCTCCAAATCCAAATTGTCCAATTTTTCCTCCACCTTTTTTATTTTTTCTCTGACCACTTTAATTTCCTCCGAGTCCTTTTTTAACGTGGTCACCTCCTGCCCAATTTTATTAATTTCGTCTCTGTTCTTTCTTACGTTTTCCTCAATTTGGCCAATCGATTTTTCTAACGTTTGGGTGGAGGCTTTAATATCGGCCTTAATATCCATTTGGAGCTTTTCTATTGCAGAGTTAACTGTTGTATTCACTGATGCACCAATAGCATTCACCGATTCTTGTGTTTGCTTCAACCCTTCGGTGACACTTTTCAAGCCTTCTGCAATTTCTGCCACACTTGCAGCCAATTTCTCCATTTGTTCCTGAAGAGTTAAGGAAACAGAGCCTTTCCTTTTTTCAGAGCCAGTTCCTTTAGATCTAAGTTCCATTCCTTGTGGGCTCTGTAACTGTAATCTCAAGGTCACTCCAGTTGCTATAGTAACAATCTCAGACATTCACAGCAGAAGACCAACAGTCCCAAAAGTAAACACCAGGTGGCCTGCAGCTAACTTTCTGAGAACAAAGAGGCTGCTGAGCCAGGAGTCCACAATAGTCCATTAATCCAACTTTTAGGCAAAGAGTTCAGATTTTTCAGAATTGTAAATTCCTTAAAGCCAAGAAGAGTCTATTTTAAATAGCCCAAGCCAGTAACTGTTTTCTCACTTGCAGTGTAACCACCAAGTCTTTAAAGTAGCTTGTATCTGGCTGTAAAAGAGTCAAAGTATCTCCACTGGTAAACAGTCACTGTAACACTGGAACACCAACAAAGAAAAAATGGCAACAATATATCCCAGCCCGCTACTGACCCGGAATCCTAATCCAGAGGGTGAGGGGCTTCTTCTTTTGCCATATCAACTGTTTTTGGATCTTCAAACAAACTTTAAACAACTTTTAAATCACTTTTAAAAAGTTTGGCAGAGTTCGCAAAACTTTCCCATTAGCCGCGGCTTTGATCCTTTAGCGCTACCAAGCTCGCGCAAACAGTTCAAAGGGAACAGGCTTCCTTTTGGAGTTTCCTCTGCAAGCAGTGCTCTTTAAACTTGTAAAATAATCCAAATTTTTGACTTACAGAGTTTCTTTGGAAGTTTCTATGTAGGAAGTGCCGGGTGCTCAGGTCTGGCGGGATCGCTGCTTTGATCCTCCGCAGGCAGCCGCTTCTTCAGTCCCGTGCTGGGGCTCCGCTCGCCCGATTCTCCCCCTTACGAGGGTAAATCAGGAGCGGAGACAGCACGTCTGGGACCCACGAAGCCGTCGGTCCACGGGACGCTCTTCCCGTGGCTTTAAGGGACCCGTGGCGCAGGCACGGAGCTCCCTATCGCCTAACGGAGGACGGAGCCGTCGGACTCCCGTCCGCCATTGACTCGGCACCTAACCGGAAGTCCCATCTCTCTCTATGTCTGTCTGTCTCTCTCTCTGGGTGGGTGGATCTAAGTTCTCCAAATGTCAAGACAAGATGAACCCACCATTAAGGAGAGAGAGAGAGAGAGAGAGAGAGAGAGAGAGAGAGAGATCTGGTTCCATTATGTGCAGATTATACACAGGAGGAAAATGTACCATTGACCTGAAGGGGTTGAGGGTGGATGCAGGAAAGGGAGAGAAGGATGGATACATTGAGACTAGAAAATATAGGCTATGGAGAGCAGAGCAGGGATGCTGCTTTTAAGGTGTGTGTCCCCGCTCCCCAGTGCGGAGAGCAGTGTTGCTTAGAGGGAGTTGCCCAATACATTTCCTTGACAAAGAAAGACAAGGGAGCAGACCTTCTAAACGCTGCTTCAGTAATGCAGTTAGGTCACTTTAGATAATACCCACCCCATCCTCTTTAGGTATATTGCTTTTTAAAAAAATCACAGAATCATAGAGTTAGAAGGGACCCCAAAGCCCATGGGTCATCTAGTCCAACCCCCGCAATGCAACGTTGTGGTATGGAAAGTTACAGGATTTCAGCAGGAAGAACATACGGGGCACGCACTGATTAGAAACGAAGAAGAATATCCATCCCAAAGCTGCAAATAGCATTGGAAGTGGAATTGTGAGTAACCACAAGAAGCACAAATCACCACGAATGCACAAATAGACTTTTAGAGTTGGCTAGTATCTTAAAGGTGATGCCAGAGGCCAGAGCCACTGTGTAGGGGACAACATACTGGACGTGAGAAGCTGCCTGGCCACATAACTCACTGGATGTTCCTTGGATTGGACGGTTGGTAACTCTCAGCATAATCTACATCGCAGGGTTGCTGTGAAGATGAAATGGGATATGTCCCTATCCCACCCTTGGTGGGTGCCATGGGTGCTAAAACATTTTTTAAAAGGGAAGGAAAAGGAGATGGGCTAAATGAGGCCCTGGAAGGAATAAGAGAGCATGAAAGGGGAATATAATGAGGGTTGGAAGGTTGGAAGCAGGAGGTGAAAGTAGGAGAGACGCCTGGAAGCTTCCCCCTTCATTTAAGTTCTCTCTAAGTGGCAAGGTGAATGCACTCTACACATGCTCAGAAACATTTGGTCAGCGTTGCTCTATCTATGCCAGAGAACCTGTGATCTTTGGATGAAATTAATAAATTTACTTTAAATTTAATTTAATGAATTTAATAAATAACTAATATAAAATTAAATAATATTGCACCCCCTTTCATGGCAAGCAGGCCAAAAGTGAGTTCTGTCTGAAATTAAACTCCACAGAGTGTGGGGTGGAGCTGGGGAAAGGGAGAGAGAGATTAACAGTATGATTCCCTTCAGGAAAAGGGTTTGTTCTTTAAAAATAATAATTTTTTAAAAAAAAAAAAAAATTTAAAATTAAAACCACACCTTGCTACAGTCACAGAGGCTGTGCCTGTGCTGATCGCTTGGCGCCAAAAGGGATGCACTTTGCACGCGCTCCGGGGCACCGCCTTCCTCGTGGAGCCCCCTGTCCTTGGCTGGTGAAATCGGACTCGGCGGCAGAGGCGTGGCCGTGATTCTTCTCCCCCCGCACCTGGCTAAGGGTGGCAACTTGAATAAAATATTGGGGGGGGGGCAGGAAAGCCTTGCCCGCCCGCATAATCAATCATAAGACCATTTGAATGAGACAATGCCCATTAACTTTGGGGTGGGGCTCAAATACAGCATGCTCAAATATTTGGGGGCTCGCGAAGGAACCTCGCCCTCCCCCCCCCTGTTGGCTCCTATGCCCCCCGCTGTCCTTGAGACCCGGGTGCGGAGCGATGGGCAGAGGCGGGGCCGCGACGGCGAGGCGGAGCTCCGGCTCTTGTCTGGCGCCGCCGCCGCCTCCTCTGGCGCAGTCCAGGCTCGGCTCCGTCGCTCGCTTGCTGTCGCCGCCGCCGCCGTCTGGGCAGCCTCGGCCTCCCGTCCAACCCAGAGGGAGAGATGGGCCCAGCGCTGCTGCTCGCGCTGCTTTCGGGCCTCGGAGCCGCCAAGGTAGGCGACTCGAACCCAGAACCGGCGCCTGAGCATCAGCCCGGCGGGCGGGCAGGATGACCGGGGAGACGCGAGCCACTTGCGGGATGGGCTAGCATCCGCGGAGGGGGCGAGGGATCGGATATTGCGAGTTACGGGTGCCGGGTTATTTGGGGACTCCACACCCAGAGGACACGTAGACGAGCCCCTGGCCCTGCGGCTTGGCTTCCTTGCTGGAGCGATCCAGAACCATTGGCTCTGCCAGCACCTTTCTGTGGCGCACCTGCTTTTCTGCCTCTGCGCAGCCAGCCGCGCTCTGGAGTGCGCGCATATGATTTCTGTAGAATGAAGCCGGGGCTGACTGAATAGTCGTCGTTGGCAGCCCAGGGGGGAGAAAGGAGACGGGGGGGGGGGCACCCAAAAGCCCAATTAATGGGGCACTGTGGGGATGGCAGGGGGGTGAGGAGCGTTCTTCGTCTAAATTTTGGTGATCTAGAACAAGGATGCTCTCTAAACTGTGCAGGACATCTGGCAATCTGTGTGCGTTTGTGTGTTGGGAAGCGAAAAACAGCGAGTCATTTGTGCATCTTTTTCACCCGCCGATCCAAAAAAAAGGCGCTCGTGTGTGTTTTTGTGCGTATGCTTGTGACTCATGCCTGTTCACTCTGTGAGCAACTGGAGGGTTTTGTGGGTGGAAAGGTAAGGGATTATGCGTTACGAATTCAGCTGCTCCATCGTTTCAAAGAATTACGCACAGCCGAATACGAGGGTGCATGTGTGCAAAGGGCCAAGCAAGTGCTGGGGGCGTTGCTGTGTACGAAGTGTGGGTCCGTGGGACTAAGGATGAGCTAAGGGTGTGGGGCTTTTGCGGGGTGTTTCTGTGTGTGTGTGATATCTGGGTGGGCAGATGGGCCACAAGGAAGTCCACCGTGATGATGATACCTGTTATCCATCTGTACAAGACCGAGTGTGTGCGTGTGTATTTGTGTGTAAAAGGAGGTGCAAAGTGAGGGGTACTGAAATACATGCCATGTACTATTTGTTTTAAAAAATAATTCAGGGCATGTATTTTGGGGCATTTTATTGAACAAAATTCATATACTGATGGATTGTAAATAGAGCCTCTAAACGAGTTACAGAACAATAAAACCTGCATTAAAATCAAAACATTTTTTTAAATGCCAACAAAAGACAAGAGTTAAAAGCAGGAATAAAACATATATCAAAGAATACTTAAAATCTGCAATAAACTGGAAACATATTAAGACACAATTTTCATCGGTGGGCTTTTATGTCAGTGGCCTGCCTGCTGTGCGTTGCCACCCATCTCAGCTGCAGGAGTCTTGACTCCTTATTAAGGGGCAGGGGTTGTTTGAACAAAGCCAGAAGCAGATTGGACGTTGCGGGGCTTTTGCACATATGTAGAATGCGTGTTTAAGGTGGGAGGGGCTGAAGGGAGCCCCCCTTAGCTCAGGAGAGCCTCACAACCACCAAAGTGATTTCTCAGTGTACCCAAAACAACCAGGCTTCGCAGCATCCGTCCTCCTGGCGGTTGTGACTAACTCTGCAGGAAGACTGCGGAGGACATTCCACTGTGACACATCCTCAAGGGCTTCTGTGCACATCCTTGCAGAGATGCCCAGCCTGAGTCTGGCCCATCTGCCTCCTCTACTGTCAGATCTCCCTTGCCCCCATTTCCAGAGGGTCTTTCAGCTCCTGAATCTCGATTACGGCTCAAGTCAATTTCTCCATTTGGGTAGGCGTTAGTCAGAGGAAGTTTGGTTATTGGTCATCAGATGTGAGATGGGAGCATGGTGCAAATCGATATCTTATTAATAATGATGATATTAATCATTATTAATAATTAGTAATGTCCTGTAATTTGGCTGCTGTTAGTTACATAGATATGGCTTATATATGGAGGACATGTGGTGATTTGCAATAATCAATCTGCAATTGGGAAAAGAGTGTGGCTGGTATAGATCATATTTGTGTGTATTAGGCTGGTAGGTCAGAACTTGGAAACAGGTTTCTATCTATGTGTGTGGTACACACACACACACACACAAACACACAAAATAAATAAATCAGCCTTTGTTGTTCTGTCTTCATCAAAGCCTTTTTACAAATGTGAAGAAAAATAGAAAAATTGATGTGATTCTAACCAATAATACTATCTGGAGATGCAGAAATATAAACTCCTACATTTACAAAGGGAGAAACAAAATGCCATACTATGGCAGTCTGGGGGCAAAATAGTTTATTGTGACATGAGCTTTTTGGTCCCTACAACTGGTCCTGCGAAAATCTACTGCAAATGATACACTAAACCAGTTGCCTCACCAGAAAACCAATCTCATTTGCTGTCCTTTGGCTGTTGCAGACTTATTGCAGTTGCCACAAATCTGACCAAAATCCAGAGTGAAACCAAGGAGAAAAATCTGGAAAGAGTCTAATAGAACAGGCTCGGGGATAGTCTAGTTTTCTGGCTTTTTTTTTTTTTTGAGTCTCTTAAGTTTTTTAAATGTCCTTCTAGACGTCACAGCAGGAAATGTGCAGGCAGTTTTCGGCTCAATTACTCACTCAAAATTAAATCTGCCTCTGCTTTGTAGTATTCACCTCCAAGCCTCCCCTAGCCATGAAGCTCACTGAGTAATGCTTGATAATTCAGCATAGTTGCGCCCAAATACCAGGGCTAATCCAAGAGGTTTTGCTGCTGGAGGCAGAACGTCAAATGGCACCTTCACCTCCAAAAGTCAAGGTGCTTCGTGAGCAAGACTGACCGAGTTACAATCGTAGAATTGTGGAGTTGAAAGGGACCTTGAGGGTCATCTAGTCCAACCCCCAGCAAAGCAGGAATCTCAGCTAAAGCATCCCTGGCAGATGGCCATCCAACCTCTCATTGAAAACCTTCTGCCGCATCCAAGGGAGACCATTCCACCATTGAGCAGCATTTATTCTTGGAAAGTTCTTACTAATGTTTACTTGGAATCTCCTTTCTTGTAACTTGGTTTGGGTCCTACCCTCCAGTCAGAGCAGGAGACAACAAGCTGATTATTGTGGCACCTGAGGCATAAAATCCCACAAATTCGTTTCCCTGGGAGTAAAAAAAAATACAATGACAATAAATTAGTTAACTAACCATTTGCTGTTCTTTTGGGACACTCAGAATTATCTTCCTGTGGCAGTTACCTCAACACCGTGTCCTGCCAGGACCTTGTTGATTTCATTTAGAAGGCTAAGCTAAAACCAATAAGGTCACATCCATGTGATTTATTTTAAGCACGTTGCTTCCCCCAAAGGACCCTGGGAACAGTAGTTTGTTGAGGGTACTGGGAATGGTAGCTCCACGTGGGATAAACTAGTTTCCAGAATTGCTTGGGAGAAACCAGGACTGTCAAAACCATTGTAAACTTGCTTTAAATGTATGGTTTGGATCAGGGGTAGGCAACCTAAGGCCCGGGGGCTGGATGCGGCCCAATCGCCTTCTAAATCTGGTTCGCGGATGGTCCGGGAATCAGCATGTTTTTGCGTGAGTAGAATGTGTCCTTTTATTTAAAATGCATCTCTGGGTCATTTGTGGGGCATAGGAATTGGTTCATTTTTCCCCTTCAAAATATAGTCCGGTCCACCACATGGTCTGAGGTTCGGTGGACCGGCCCACAACTGAAAAAGGTTGCTGACCCCTGGTGTGGATGTTACCTAAGATGTAAAAGTGCTTTGTTTTCGGTTGAATTTTGCCCTTTACCATTTTTGTTCTCACTTTAATTCTTAAGTGACTTTAAACATATCAAATGGCTTGCCCTTTTTCGTCCTTCGCTGTTCCATATTGACGTATAATGGCCAATACCACAAAATGCCCAGCGACTGGCTTGCTGTGGGGCAGAGGTGGTATCGTGTTCCCCTCCCTGCGGTTGCTGCCAGCCTGACTTCTGACCTTTCCTTAAAATTCAGTTTGCAATCTTTCCCCCCTGTTTCTTACAGCCTCTCCCCACCACAGGGGGCTCCCGCGGAGGGCTGAACCACAACTTATCTGGGGGAGCCCGAAGGGTTCGCCGGGAGCTGCAGGGAGTGCCCTACGAGGCGGTGGAGACTGCATTGGCCAATGAGGTGTATTACCCCGAACTCGTCCGGCTGGCAGCGCTGGAGAGAGCCATGTCGTCCCCTGGTGGTCAGCTGCAGGAAGAGCATCTGGCCCAAGCCTTAGAGAGAGCCATGGCATCCTCCGGTAACCAACTGCAAGATGACCGCTTGGCCCAGGCGCTAGAGAGAGCAGTGGCACCGCCCGGGAACCAGTTCCAACCGGACGAACGCCTGGCCCTCGCTCTGCAGCGCCTCCTTCAGGACGGGCATCGCCGGGACCAGGAGTCTGCCTATCTGGCCAACTTGCTCAGGCTTTGGGAAGAAGCAAAGGGTGCCCCATTGTACCCAGAGTATGATGAGACCGGCTTAGCAGGCAACTCCTTTCCACCTCAAACACAGCGAAATCGCCACTGGGTCCCAGAAGGAGGATTTGAACCCCAAGAGGAGCTGGGAGGGGAGGAAGAACCCACTGGGGAGATGGACCCTGAGATGCTGAGGTAGCTGGGATGGGATCCCTAGGGAGGGAGCGCAGGAGTCTTCTTTGAGCCCCAGAACCTGTTTGGAATGTCATTCTCAGCTGTGTAACACAGGAAGCAATAAAGAAGGGAGTGCCTATGAGCATGTGCAGAATGCCCACACATCGGCCTCCCTCGCTGAATAAACTCAGGCTGCCTTCATACACCTCTCTTTTTATATATAATTAAAATAACAAGATCGTACATTCAAGGAAACAGTTAATGGAACAGGAAGTGGTACATAACAAATTTAAGTGGCAGTTTATATTTTCACCAGAATCAAGCAGTAAAGCGTTTTCCTGGGCTGGTTTCAGGTTTCAGGTGTGGGGCTATGTATGCGTGATTATCTCCACTTTTTAAAAAAAGCAACACAAAAAACGCATGCATATAGAAAAGAAGAATGTCGTGGAGAAAAGCTCACCAAGCCTTCTCCCTGGCAAGCTCTTCGTCCAAATGCAGGGAGTTTGCTTTGCAAGAGGAACTCATTCAGCAATGCAAACCCTCACCTGAAATGGTGTAATCCAGTAATGACTTTCCATCTCTTGTATGATGAAACTGGCTTTTCGGAGTAGAAAAATAGTTATCAAATAATTCAAGAAGATTCAAACAATGCTTGGGAAATGTGTGGTTTTAAATAACACAGCCTGCCCTTTCCTCACGCACATGGAAACAAGGGGCAAGATTGCGAGGCTGAAGAACATGGCATGGGCTCCAGCACTTTCACCTTTTTTAAAGAAAACTACAGCCTGGGAAATATTCAGTGTAGGAAATCTGGGCCCTAGAACCGCCTTCTTCAGCCTGAGGTCCTCCTGAGGTCCTGGACTACAAAGTCCCCTCATTCCTGACTGCTCGCTATGCTAGCTGGCACAGATGAGAATTGTAGTTCAAAGCATCTGAAGGATGCTGCTGGGCTCAACGGCCCCTCCCCCACCAGGATATTCCAGGTAGGACCCCAGATTTGCACCTGCCGTCTTATTTGCAGGTGGAATTCTGCTATTTTAATTAGTGCATTGTGCAGTCACTAATTTCTCAGTAAGGAGGGAACCTGCTTCGCTTTAGGTAGATTTTGGCATGTAATAATTTTAGAAAAGGTAAAGGTAAAGGGACCCCTGACCATTAGGTCCAGTCGTGTCCGACTCTGGGGTTGCGGCGCTCATCTCGCTTTACTGGCCGAGGGAGCCGGCGTACAGCTTCCGGGTCATGTGGCCAGCATGACTAAGCCACTTCTGGCGAACCAGAGCAGCGCACGGAAATGCCGTTTACGTTCCCGCCGGAGCAGTACCTATTTATCTACTTGCACTTTGACGTGCTTTCAAACTTACATTTAGCAAAATGTAATAAAACCATGATATACAGCATTATAGGCTGTCTGGGTTCCATCTAATGCTGTCCTTCCATTTGTGAAAGGCTAGTTGATGTAGCAGTGGCACCTTCCGTGAGTGGAAAAGAGAGGGAGGAAGGGGGGGGGTTGAGGAATTTCTCCTTTTTCCTACAGCTCCTGCACTGCCTTCCATGCTATTCCAGAGGAATTGGAGCATGTGTGTGTGTGTGTGTGCAGAGGTCTGGAGAAGGATGGCAGGAGGAGCAGTAGAAATGGTCTACTCTCCATGCCCACTGGATCAAGGAGCCCTTTATAATGGAAGGACAGGGCTGAGTCTAAGTGCTTGCATTTCTCTGTTTGCTACTTTAAGGGAACCCTTTCCCACATAGACATGGCTGGTGAGGAAAGCTTGTCTATCAGCTGTGTAGAACCGCAGTGAGCCACAAAGTACAGTGCTACCTTGGGTTACAGACGCTTCAGGTTACAGACTCCGCTAACCCAGAAATAGTACCTCGGGTTAAGAACTTTGCTTCAGGATGAGAACAGAAATCGCAGGGCGGCAGGCCCCATTAGCTAAAGTGGTACCTCAGGTTAAGAACAGTTTCAGGTTAAGAACAGACCTCCAGAACGCATTAAGTTCTTAACCCGAGGTACCACTGTATTGTGGGGGACACACAATGGGAGATGGTCACTGCGGGGGCAAGCTGTTTCCCCTGCAAGTCTGGACACCAGTATTGATATTGTCAGTAAGAAATCTCAGATAAGCTTTCAACTTATCTAAGAAGCCATTATCCTAGGGTATGGAGAAGGGGAAGACTAATCCAAGGAAGAGAAAAATGCAGGTGTTAACTCTTGGAAATCTAGAAGCGCAGACCCAAACTAACCAATCCATGCCTGGGAGCTTCAGTGGCATCCTTGGGTTCTGTCAACGAAAGTTGGGTTTAGTGGCAAGTATGGGAGGGTATATATAGGGACGCGGGTGGCGTTGTGGTCTAAACCACAGAGCCTAGGGCTTGCCGATCAGAAGGTTGGCCGTTCAAATCTCTGTGATGGGGTGAGCTCCCATTGCTCGGTCCCTGCTCCTGCCAACCTAGCATTTCGAAAGCACACCAGTGCAAGTAGATAAATAGGTACCGCTCCGGCGGGAAGGTAAACGGCGTTTCTGTGTGCTGCTCTGGTTTGCCAGAAGCAGCTTAGTCATGCTGGCCACATGAACCGGAAGCTGTATGCCGGCTCCCTCGGCCTATAAAGCGAGATGAGCGCCGCAACCCCAGAGTTGTTCGCGACTGGACCTAATGGTCAGTGGTCCCTTTACCTTTACGGGAGGGTATAGTTGTATGCCATCAGGAATTGCAACTTCAGTCTCCAGCCTTTTTTGGGAGAGGGGAGATGGCAGGAAACTTTATGAGTCAAGGCCTATCCTTGGCTCCTGCAAAGGATTGTGGGGAAACGCGGAGAGGGCTCCTTCGTTCAACTCACCTCTTTCTTTTTCTTTCTTTTCTTTGCAGATACCTGGTTGGCCGGATCCTGGCAGGAGCGGGCAACCTGACCCCCCAGCGTTTCCCAGCAACCCCCCGGCGCCTACGGCGCGCCATCTTTGATGGAGGGGACCTACCTGAGCCCCCCAATCTTCTGCGGGTCAAACGACTAGGTGGGGAGGCTGTGGGGGAGCCCCAGCTGCAACGAGTCAAGCGGACAGAAGGGGAAGGGGCCGGCGGGAGGAGGGGGGTTTCTGGAGGGGTGCAGAGGCTTCGGTATCTGCCTGAATAGGAGGGATTGGCATAAAAAAGATTGGGGCAGCCACCTCGCCCCTGCCCCCCACCTCTCTGGCAGTCTCTGAATGTCAGTGGACTGTGACACCTAGTGTTTGTTCCTGCCTCTTTTCTGCCTTGTGACCCCAAATTACTGAGGAGGAAGGGGGGAGCCTTGCCTTGGGCTCCCCAAATCCCAGTTCTGTTATTGTATGGGGAGGGGCTCTTTCCCCCGCTAAACTTCTGGGCGTCCTGATAGAAAGCTGCAGTTTGATGGTGATCCTCCCTCCCATGTCAAATGCAGAGCTGGGGGCCATCTTGGCTAAAAGAAAAAGAAAAAGAAAAAGCTCAAATACCCCCCCCCCATCCTGATTTTCCTTCTGCCTTAATAGCCCCATTACTTCAACCCTGTCTCTCATCCCTTGCTCCTCCCTTGGCCCACCAGAGTTCCCTCCTGCTTGTGTATGTCCGGTTTGTAAGATGCCTTGTGCTCACCCACATTCATGTTACACAAAAGACATATGCGCCCCCTGCTGATTTGTCACCCTGTTTGATCCTGCTTGTGGCCAGAGTTTTTGGTGTTGATGAATTAATAAAGAGCCCGCCAGGTATTTTAATGTAGCGCTGACTTCATTGGTGTCATCTTCTCAAACCTTTTTCAAATACCCTACCGGTGTTCACTCTGTTGAACTACGGAGCTCAACTGAGGTTCAAGTCTCAATGCCCTTGGGAACTTTTTACAGGGCAGACTTGAGGCAACTCAAAACTTTCGTCCAGTCTCAAGTTTCTCATCTGTTAAAACAGGAAAAAATATTCACCGCTTTGGAGGGTTCCAGTGAGAATGAATAAGATAAATGATTTTCAAAGCTATAGAAATAACTAACAACCAAGGATGTCCGGAGGCACACTGTCCTGTGTTTGTCACAATCAGTGCTGTTTGTTCTCCTGCAGTTTGGCTCCCACTGAAACCTCCGTTGTTCATTTCGCTGTCCGCTATTGGCCAAAACTGAAAAAAATAAATTACGCAACTGACAGAATAATTGCATAATTAATTTCAGTGGAATGAAGAAAATCAAAAACTATGCAGAAAATAAAATGATTGTTTACATAATGATCAGAAACTTTAAAAAGTGGATTTCAACATAGTGCTAAGTGTGGAGTGCGTGTGTGCATGGGGGGTGGGGTGGAGCGTAACAAAATCTACGTAGGTTTCCCCCCCCCCCAACCCTCCAGAGAAGATTTAGCGGGTGGGATGGAAGTCCTATTGCACCAATAAAACTTGTTCAACACAAGCAGCGACTTAGTTGACTCTCACCCACTGATAGAAAAGATATATTTGCTCACATGACTTGGACAAAACATGCAACCTGCAGCAATTTCTGCTTCCGTTTCAGTTTCCACTAGAATTCTCCAACATCCCTACTAATAACACATCACAATGCAGCATTTTTTAAAATGAAAAATATCTTTATTGCAGCAGCTAGGCACAGCAAGAAAATGGTTCTGTTGTGGTGAGCGACCGGCTCTGAAGGATGTCCGTTGGGAGGTGAGATCAGTCCGGAGTCAGCGCTGAAGTCACACCTGTGTGCATACAGGGAATGGGGTGTGGATGGGAAGACAAAGACCTGGAAAGATACTGATCTTCTCGTGTCCCTGCCTAAGCAAGACATTTGCTCTCTGAAGGAGAGCCCCAATTCCCCCACCCCACCAAGGCCAACACATTTTATTCCTGCATTTCAGGGGGTTGGACTAGATGACCCTTAGGGTCCCTCTTCCAAGTCTACAATTCTTGGATGCACTGGTCAGAGAACTGTTCATGCCCTCATCTGTCCTGCGCTCCTTGTGCTACTGCCTGGAGCAAGTTGCTTTGTCCTACAACGAATGAATGCAGTGCTGAACCTGTCTGTCTTGCAACCTGCATTGGATCAGATGACTTTTGGGGTCCCTTCCGGCTCTACAATTCTACAATCCCATAACCTTCCCTCTGAACTCAGGCAGGCATCATCATAAGTGATATTGTGGCACATGCCCTGTGAGCATATTTGGGTACAGAGGCCTTGGCTAGTGTCACATTCCAGCGTACCAAATTTCAGCTGCCTCTATAGTGTACTAGCAGTTCGAAAGCACGTCAAAGTGCAAGTAGATAAATAGGTACCGCTCCGGCGGGAAGGTAAACGGCGTTTCCGTGCGCTGCTCTGGTTCACCAGAAGCGGCTTAGTCATGCTGGCCATAAGACCCAGAAGCTGTACACCGGCTCCCTCGGCCTATAGAGCGAGATGAGCGTCGCAACCCCAGAGTCGTCCGTGACTGGACCTAACGCTCAGGGGTCCCTTTACCTTTACCTTTAGTATGGTCATTATTTTTTCCTTGGTCTTTTAGGTTTTAAAATAAATATAAAACAGTGTCACCACCATTATTTTAAAGGCATTTTTAAGGACAAACTTCACACACCCAAGCTGCTTCCCCCCCAAAAAATAATAATTAAGTGCTTCTCCCATGCTGTGGGTCAGGGTTACAAATACTGAGGGAGGAGGTGTGAGCAGTTGCCCAGCAAGGCATGAATGACTCTCTCATTTCCTCCCTATATACGTTTTCATGTTCTATGTAACTCTCAGGCTGACCTTCACTTCAGACAGTCAGGCTGCATACAAACCACACATTTAAAGCACATGACTTCCCCCCAAGAATCCTGGGATCTATAGTTTCTTTAAAGTATGCTGGGAAGTGTAGCTCTGTGAGGGCAAACTATAGCTCCCAGGAGTCCTTGGGGGCAAGCTGTCTGTTTTAAATGTATTTGTGTGTATGCAGCCACAGTTAGATGATTTATTTTTCTGTTGTGGGGAGGTAGCTTACAGATTTTCTGCTTCAGGAACCAAACTGAGCGGAGCCTTCCCAGGTGAATATCCTGTGGCTTTAGTGCCAGGCCTGAGATCCTGAGACATACCTCATGTGGGGCTTGGCAGGGTCAGAGAAAATACACAGCCAGGCATCAAGTTACAACCAAGATGGGGGCATTGACTGCAAGCGGACCTCTGCACACAGGCCTCTAGCATGAGCAGTGGTGTAGCATGGGTTGCCAGTGCCCGGGGCAAAGCAAGTATCCTCAGCACCATCCACTGATAGGTTGGAACAAAGGGGCAATAGCTCTGTGACCTACCCAAGTGGCAGATGCAGCACCCTGTGAGTGTTTAGCCGGGTGGAAAGCAAGACAGGGGATTGGTATCTTTCTAAAGCCTTGCAACCGGCCATCACCCAAATCCGCTCCTCAGTCTGCCCATGTGAACACAGAGATTTTCTGTGTGGGAAGGGCACACTATTGTCTATTTATTATTACTTTTTAAAAAATTGTGTCCCTGAGAATTTTGAACCCAGGGCAACCGTCCCCTCCCCCGTGGCCCCACCCATGCTATGCCACTGAGAGTGAGTTCTGTATACTCTATACTTTCCCTTATAACCAGTTGAAATTGCACAAAAAAGCAATGTAGGCAAATCTGCAATTCACAGAGTGGCTGGGGTATAAATAATAAGATATTACTATTATCGCAGAATCCCAATTTTGGTGGTGGTGACAGTAGTAAGGCAAAGGAGCGCAGCCTTTAATTTCTTTACACAGGGACCAAGATAGTGCTTCGAAAAACACTGGAACGGGGTATGAGGAGAAAATGGTGCCTCCTCCCTCACTTTGGTGGCAGCAGAAAAGCCAGAGTCCTTAATCCCAGCTTGTGGCAGAAAGGGAGAGACTTCTGAACACATATGCATTAGCAGAAGCATCGTCACCAGTCTTATTTGTCTGGTTTGGAGGAAAGCGAGGGGCTTCAGAGGTTCCTGGAAGACTGGGCTTCTTTGCTGCAGCCTCCAGCCCCCTCCACTCCCCCCCCATTTCAGATGCATCCTTGTGTCTCATTGGCCGTTGCTAGGCAGCAGCTGACAATCCTGCCAGCCTTGCATCAGAGCATCTGTGTTGGCTCCCATCCTTGCCCAGAATAACGGGGACGGGGGCTATTCTGCTGCTTACCTCTTCCCCCCGAGGGTGGCACATAGCCTGCTGGTAGCAGAGCATCCTGCCGGTTCCCCAAGACGAAAGCGAGGGTAGCCAGCACCAGGGCATCGGCTATGCCCAGCAGGGCAAGGGTAAAGGCCCAGTGTATTGTGCAGGCGCCCAGAGTGTAGCTCCTGGCCCGAGGCCCACAAAGAGCCCTGACTTCAGGGGCACCCCAGCCATCTGGGAAAACCAGGCAGCCAAGAGCCTGACAAGTTGCTGTGAGACAGAGAGAGACAGAGTTAATAAAACTTATCAATTTGAGACTAGACGATATCGAACTGCAGCATAATCATATGTTGGGGGGGGGGAGTATGTTCCCATTGGCATTTGGGTATTACATCTACGCAGTATCTCCCATCTTACTTCTCATCCCTTACCACTGCAAAACATCGTTTTTGTGTTTATTAAGGCAAGGTGTAATGCCTTTCCTTCCGGGGTCATGTCACATAGATTCTCTAGGGGTCGTGTATCAGATTTATGCTCGTGTGATGAGTTGTCGAGGGAATACCTCCTGCATATTGTTTTTATCTGCCCTTTATACAGTGATGTCAGGAGAAATTTGTTGAGCCCACTGGTCCAAAAATTCTCTAGACTTCCAGTTGAGATCCAGCTTACCCTTTTACTCCAGGATTCTAACCCAACAGTAACCTTGCAAGTGGCAAGGTATCTGACTTCGGTTCTGAACCCTAAGAGGCGAAATGGCCTATTACAGGAGTCCTAGTGGTTCTTTTCCACCCCTTTTGGGCCTATAACTCCTGATAGTATCATAGGTTGAATTTATATTTATTTCTCCTGATTGTAAATATTTTATATTATTATTTTTATTTTAATGTAATTATTTTAGCTGTTTTTGCATGGATTGTAAGGCAGGTATGATTTGCATGTCTATTTATGTATGAGCTTATAGCTGCAATAAAGTTTTATTATTATTATAAAGCTGATGTCCTTACACACACACCCCATAGGATGATAATCTACTATTGATTCCCGCCCCCGCCCCCCATTCTTGATGCTTAACCCATAGCCTTGGGACCTACTTTCCCCATGCTAGCTCCAGAGGGATGAAAAGATTGGGCATTTGCCAGGACCCTGAAGACCAGCAGAGGTCCATTGCCCCCACCCACAGTACTATAATTCACACTTTGCTCAGAATGTTCTAGGAGATCAGGCGCCGTCTAAGAGAATTCTCTGTTTGCACATCACACCTCGTCTAGGTTTGGGGGAGCTCAAAGAGGGGCACTATGTCCGAAGGCCCTCAGCATCCTGGAACCAGCACTGTTCCCTCCCTCTACTCCAATCCTGGTGGCGCAAGACAGGACCCCATTCCTTTGCCTCAAACATTTTGGTACTTAAGGGGGAAATCTGAATGGTGCCGCCCTCCTGCTAATTTATAAGGGGCACAATCCACCAGGAAGTTGTTTTGCAGAAGCCTTATTGAAATGCATAGGAGCTGCACAAGAGCACTCCAAGGGAACTCTGGCCCTCGGTCGGGGCTCTGTGTATACTGCAGTTGAGCAGGAACACAGAAAAAGCACGGAATGTGGTAATGGGTACAAAATTCAGCTTTCCAAGAAGGGTAGCTTTTACTCTTCACAGCAGGTTTCTGGCCCTTAGGGCAGCAAAAGATATGCTAGAAAGAGTGCAGGTGGCATCTGCAGAAATCTCAAAAGATGGATGGTTAATCTGGAGTCCTGCATAACTCCTTGCCCCGCCCCAGTGGCTAGCAAAACCAGAAGAAGACATTGTTCAGAAATAGTGACAATTGCAGACTGAATTCTGCAAAAGAAGAAAATTATGCAAATTTGCTCAACTTGCATAGTTCATAGGAAAATCTCTGCTGAGTCAGAACAAAGGCTTGCCTACCCCACGGTGGCCAACAGGATGCCTCTTGGAAGCCCAAAGCAGAGCATGAGGGCAATAGCTCTCTCCAGCTGTGGCTCCACTGTTGTCCCTCAATGGACAGGTATTCAAAATACCAATGACTGGTATTCGGAAAGGTATTAATGGTACCTCTGATAATGGAGGAAGCATATAGTCATCAGATTCATGACTAGTAGCCGTCCTCCCTGTCCATTGGCCTTGCTGCCTAAGAGTTGAGAAGCCAATGGCATCTAGAGGGTCGCACATTCTAAAACAGATACATTTTGGTGGTCATGGTATTACACCCTTTTAAAGGGCAGGCTTTTTATCTGTCTCACTTCCACTTCCATATTGGCCTGACAAAACATGAGAGTAGCTCTGTCTTACTTGTGATCCTCTTCATCTGATATTTGGAGCTGTTGTGTCTCTGATAGTGGAAGTAATACTACATGCTCACCATGTTTAGCAGCCCCTGAGAGTCTTCTCCTCCATAAATTTGTCCAGCCTACTTCAAGTCAGTGGCCATCGCAAAGCCTTGGGGGAGTGAATCCCACAGTTTAACTGTGTGTTGCGTAAAGAAGGGCTTTCTCTTATCTGTCCCCATTCTGCTTAAGCCGATGACTCAGAGTTCTGGACTTATAAGATGCAGAAAATACCAGAACCCAGGATTCCACCAATAAGACTGAACATAGGGGGAGATTCTGGGGAGATAAAAGGAAGGAGCCCACAGCTCAAGGACCTTGTTGGTCAGGCCAGGCAACCCACAGTCAAGGGTAGCAGTCAAGGTTTATTCTCACTGCAGTTGAGTATTGGGGGATCCCACTTAGGTGGGGAGACACCTGCTGCCAGGGAATCCTACTTATTGAGAATCAAGCCTACCTGTGGGTGCATAGCCTCATATTGGATTGGGTCTGTTGGTCACACCAGCACGTGACTCACACTGTTGTTTGCCTTCTAAATATGTTACCAAGCAATCACATGACTGGTTTCTGCAGGATATGACCCCGGGCAACCAGAGTTGTGTGTGTGTGTGTGTGTGTGTGTGTGTGTGTGTGTGTAAGAGCTGTTTGGCAGTAGAAGAGATTCCCACAAGAGGCGGTGGAATCTCCTCCCTTGGATGTTTTTAAGCAGAGGTTGGGTGGCCATCTGTCATGGATTCCTGCATTTCAGGGGGTTGGACCAGATGACCCCTGGGTCCCTTATTCTATGAATTCATTGCCCTCCCACCCATTCCTTTCTAAAAGAAGGTAGCCCAGGCCTGCCTGCTCTCATCGCACCCAGCCAGGAAACCTGCCATTTGCTCCCACTGAGAGGCACATTCTCTCTCACCTGCTGAAAGCTGCTGCCAGGCACACACCTTGTAGACAGTCCCAGGGCTGCAGACCCAGAAGAGGCCCAAGGAAGCCACACTGCCCATCACCAGGACCAGGGCCATCAGGACAAAGACCGCGGCTGCCTTGAAGGATGGGATCGGGGTGAGGGTGACCAGTGACCCCTCGCACTCGAGAGTGCCATCTCGCTCCTTGCAGACTTGGTAGAGGCCAAAGGAGCCCACGGCGCTGATGCTGGGGTCAAAAAGGACCCCAGAGGGGGGCAGCTGGTAGGTGAGCGGCGCTGTCTGCACCCACGCCGGCTGGATCAGGACCACGACCTCCAGGACCCCGAAGCAGAGGGTGCAGCCAGCCCAGAGAGCGCCCACCGCCCTTGCATTGCGCACGAAATCCGTCTGGTACAGAGCAGCTGCTTCTCGGGCTGCCAGCATGGCTCAGCCCTCTTTCAAGGGGCCTGCCCGTCCTCTCTTGCACCCGGGACAACCTCCACGAGGGAGAAGCTTTCCAGAGAAGGATAAAGTTTGGGTGTGTGTGTCGCCGTGTCCCTTTTGCTCCACAATCCGGCGTGTACCCACTCCCTCCGGCTGCGGATGTCCTGCTTTCGTTTTCAGCTCCTGGCTCTTCTCCTCCTCTGGGCAAATTTCTGCATCCCTCGTCTCCAGCAGCTTAAGCTTTCCCTGTCGCTGGTTCCAGGCTCCCTCTGGGGCGAGGGAGGGCTGCTCGGCTCGCTTCCTCTGCAGTCTCTCTGCATTCCTTTGCTGGGGCTGCTACCTTCCTTCCTTCCTTCCCCGAGATTGGCTACCTTCCTTTGCGGGGCGCCGAGGGAGGGAGATGCTGCTCCCCGGCTCTTCCCATCCTCATTCCACAAACCCGGATTTATTTCCTCCAGCGACGGAGGCAAAAGCAGCTGAGCTGCCACTTGGCCCGGCGCCCAGGTCGAGTTGGCCGCTTCGTCCTCGCCTCTCTCTCTCTCTCGGTCGCTCAGCAAGGAGCTGCCGGGAAGATGCTCCTCTGCGCTCCCTCCACCTGCCCAGGGCGAGCTCCCACACGGCGAGGATGGAGGCACGCTTTCATTTCCTGGGCTTGGAAAAACAAGGAGCAGTGGTTTGGGGCTGGGGAGGAAGAGGGCCCAGAATAGCTGTTCCTCTCCTCCAAAATGCACATCGGCTACAAAATGCAGGAATGCAGACAGACATATATTATGGTCCTCTGCAGACAAGGGATTGGCGTTTCCAGCAGGGGGCAGGCAGCACAGTAGGTTTTTAAATATTAGTAATGACTTACATACGGCATATATATCCACATGGTCATAGATCTTGGGTACCAGAGTCTGTTAGTGAATGGTAAATATAATAATAAAGGGTAGTATTTAAATAACCTTTGGGATATTAAAGGGAAAATACAGACTGCTGCAAGCACTTCTCCTGAACTTGGCCAAACATCCAGTTACAGGTGGGTAGCCGTGTTGGTCTGCCATAGTCGAAACAAAATAGAAAATTATTTCCAGTAGCACCTTAGAGACCAACTGAGTTTGTTCTTGGTATGAGCTTTCGTGTGCATGCAGAAAATCTGAAGAAGTGTGCATGCACACAAAAGCTCATACCAAGAACAAACTCAGTTGGTCTCTAAGGTGCTACTGGAAAGAATTTTCTATTTTGTTTGCCAAACATGCAAACTATGAAACAATGGACATCAAAGGAGGATCTTTGGGTCTCTGCAAAACAGGGGTGCCAAGGTTGGCGGGTGGGGAGGCAGGCGTGATGTCACACAGGAAAAATGTGCCCATTTAAAATTAGACTTGGAATAGCAAACAGAAAGAGGAGGAGTTGCTTGTTCCCAGCGGGTTTCTGGGAACAAGAAAGGAAGTAGACAGACCTCCATGCGGGGGCCAAAGGGCAGAGCCATCTTGGCAGGTTGCAACAGAGGCAGAGAGATGGCTGCAATGCTGGGGGAACAAGCCCCTCTCAAGATGCAAATGCTTTAAAACTGTGCACTCCCTCCGTTGAAAGCTTCTGGTGTAAATGTGTGTAGAATAAATAGTATTTCTTAATGGCACGGCAGTCGCCACCGCACCTTGATTCCCAGTGGAAATGCACCCCAGGGTAAGCGCCTGGGACTCCAGGGAATCTCCTACTGCTTGGCGGAGATTGGGAGTTGTGCGCAACTTTCGCAACAATATGTTATAAAGAACAACCGTACAATGTTCTAGTTCACGGAAGTTACAAACCTGTGCCTGGGCTTCGGACTGCTAGGGCTCACATGCTGGGAGGCTCCTCCATACAAAGAATTTAAGCCATTACTGACCCCCAATTACAGACGAGCATTCAGCTATGTCAGTTGCGGTGATGCAGTTCAGACACAAGGCGAGCATCACAGCGAAAGCTAGACTTAAATACTGAGCTCTGAGTTCTCTGTGAAGACCTTGTCGCTGCTGTGCATTCAAGTAGGTGGTGCTGGCAGTGGTGTAGGAAGGGCGGGGTGTAGGGGGCGCTCTGCCCTACAACTGGGATGCGGGTGGCGCTGTGGGTTAAACCACAGAGCCTAGGGCTTGCCGATCAGAAGGTCGGCAGTTCGAATCCCCGCGACAGGGTGAGCTCCCGTTTCTTGGTTCTTGCTCCTGCCAACTTAGCAGCTCAAAAGCACGTCAAAGTGCAAGTAGATAAATAGGTACCGCTCCGGCGGGAAGGTAAACGGCATTTCTGTGCGCTGCTCTGGTTCGCCAGAAGCGGCTTAGTCATGCTGGCCACATGACCCCGAAGCTGTACCCCGGCTCCCTCGGCCAGTAACACGAGATGAGCGCCACAACCCCACAGTCAGACACGACTGGACCTAATGGTCAGGGGTCCCTTTACCTTTACCTATGTGCGAAACCAAGTATCTATTGTAAACTGCCGTGGCTTACTCAAAGACTGCATCCAGTGAACTGGCATTTGCCAGACAGGGATAAGGAGGTGAAGGAAACTTGCCTGAATCTCTGGAACAGACTGGGATAAGTACAAATTTAGAAGCAGAATGATAAACCCACACATCTGGCAAAACACCCCCCAGCCTCAGCCCCAGCTGCATCCTGCACACAGTTCTGACAGATGGCCAAGGGGGGATGTGTCAGAAACGGAAGAGAATGAGTTTCTATTACACACAGAGGTTCTGGCAGGTCGTCAGGTGTGCAAAGCCTCCCCAAGGGTATACATGTATATGCAGTCACGAGGAAGCAGAGAGGGCACTGGCAGGCAGTGGGCGGAGCACAGGCCCCAGTGGCAGCCCACAAGGAGGGCATAGTCATGGGATCACAGTTTAAATGGCTTAACATTGGACCAAGAGATCTGTCCCCGCTCCCCAGATCTAAAACACAGCCACTCCATTCACAGAAACACTTTATTTGAATAATTAGAAAGATTATAAAATCGAGCAGAGAAACAATGGCAAAGGAAGTAATCATATGCAAGGGATTTTTTTAGGCTATAATGTAACTAACTTCCCACTTCTAAAGGTTCAGTGAAACCCCCCCCCCTCCTTTATATCATGGTATGAGTTCAGCCCCTTTAGCAAGGAATAGGGGAGAACTGTGACCCTCTAGGTGTTGAACTCCCCAGTCCCAGCCAGCATGGCCAATGTGGTCAGGGATGATGGGAGCTGAAGCCCAATAACATCCGGAGGATGACAGGTTCCCCATCTCTGTCCTATAGCCACGCCTCCCCTGCCCCCCAGCTTACCAGGGCCGGCCCTGATAAAACTGACACCCCACCACCACCCTCCCCATAAGCCCTTTACAACCCACCTTTTCCCAAACATATTTTTTTAGGGACAGTGATGTGTTGCCTTGGCCCTGGCCCCATTCAGTTTTTTTAATTAGTTCAATTGGGGGTTGCCTGGAATCCAGTAAGGAAGGTGGACCTCTGAACCACTTTGAGCCAGATGGGGTAGCCAAAACCTTTTCCATTTGCCCCCCCCCCCCGCCACTCATTGCCCAGGATACAGCTCTCGGTTGCCCTTTGGAAGGACTGGCCATGCTGCTTGCTTAAGACGACAGCCCAGCAAACATTTCCTACAAACACAGTAACCAAGGCCCAATCCTCACATTCTCCTTTTGCAGCAGAACTGCAGGATGCCCAAATACTGCAGGAAACAGTGTGCGAATAATGTAGCTCTGGCACGCTGAAAGCAGTTTTAAATGGCCCCATTTCACACCCACCTTCACAGATGAGCTGCAACACACACACACGCACACACACAATTTTGAGTCCACATACAGTGATGGGGCAGGAATGGGAAGAATGTGAGAATCTGGCCTTAGAAGAATGATAAGATACCCTTCACGGCATCAGACGAGAGCCTTTTAGATCCCATGCTCCTGTCTCTATAATCTAGAGAGAAAGACCCCTTAGGCCACCCTCTCAAGCATCTTGCATGTTCTCTGCTAACATGCAGCACCAAATGCTGTAGAACATTGGAACAAGCAAACCAAAGACTCCCATCAAATATATATAGGTGTATATAATTGCGGGATGTCACCCAGTTTAGAGGAACTTGGACCTCCAGCCGTTTATATTTCAAGCCTTCTGGAGATGAACCTCTCGTAGCCACAGGATTCCACCTGCCCAAAACATGCTTTTGTCTCAACTAGTTGAAGAAACATTCTTGATTAATGGGGGGGGGCAAAGGGGAGAGGAGATAAGAGGAATACATCCCTCTAGAGTGGCTGGGGAAACCTAGCCAGATGGGTGGTATATAAATAATAAATTTTCATCATAATCATCATTATCACCCCTCCTTTCTCAGTTCAGCATGGTCTCCCTCCAACCTAGCATAAAGCAACTTTAGTATGGAGGAGAGAGGGTGATTGGGGAAAAAAATATGTGGCAATTTGAGACAGGATGGAATAGGTGTGTTGTGCAATCAGACTCTGGAAATGTGAGCAGAGATAAGTGCCTGCCCCCACCCCAACCCTTCCAAGAAAAACATGCGCTTCTTTAGCATCAGGGAAAGCAAGTCACCTCTGCCCGGAAGTGAAGAAATCCCCAGTTGATTTGAAATGGACCCAATCGTGGAATACCCCAGAAAGGAACATTCTGATGTTTTGCTTGTGGAAGCAATGAGGTCGCTGGTGTTTGATTCGTGGCTGCTGGTGGTATTGCATTGATGACTGCGGACTATTATTTGGCACATCAAGAGCCCTTGAAGCATCAGGTTCAATTCAGTGAGGTCAAACGATGGTAGATTGTGCTGCATTCTGTATTAGCTGCTCCTTACAAAGGGAGTTGCTTTAGGAAGGTACTGCCACGTCCACGCCAAACTTCAGCAGGTGAGCCTGTCTCTTGGCTTCAAAGAGAATCTGGGAGAGGGGAGAAGCCCAAAGGAACAATACTACTACTACCAATGATAATAAACACACAAAATAGTGTAAAAATCAGACCACAATTCAAGAAAGCATCAGGCACAAAGAGCATTGCTGGTGGTGAGGGTTCCTCTGCAGTGGATTCTACCACTGCACCCGGGTGGGCAGCCACCTCCCACTAGTGGAAGGAAGTGCAAATCCCCCAAAAAGGGGAATGTGGAGCCAGGGCCCTGGAAGATTTCTGTTGTGTGAGCACTAAGTTGTTTAACTCATATAATGTCTTGGTTGAAGTCAACCCAGAAAATAGTCCCATTAGGAACAATAGAAATCACTCCCTAGTCTAGGGGTAGCCATAGAGAGTGCCTTCCAGATGATGGGAGTTGTGATCCAAAACATCAGGAAGGTAGCACAGGGGCTGCTCCTGCCGTAGTCAAGGAAAGAGGAGCCTGTGCTCTTTCAGATGTTGCTGAAATCCAACTCTCATCATCCCTGTCCTGGTATTCAAGAGGGGCACTGCTGCTGAACACGGAGGCTCTGTTTAACTATTCTGGCTGATCAGTGGCATTTCTAGCAGCACAGCCGGAGAGAGAAGAAGAAGAAGAGGAGTTTGGATTTGATATCCCGCTTTATCACTACCCTAAGGAGTCTCAAAGCGGCTAACATTCTCCTTTCCCTTCCTCCCCCACAACAAACACTCTGTGAGGTGAGTGGGGCTGAGAGACTTCAAAGAAGTGTGACTAGCCCAATGTCACCCAGTAGCTGCATGTGGAGGAGCGGGGATGCGAACCCGGTTCACCAGATTACAAGTCCACCGCAGGTGCAGTGGGAGGGGCCTGGCACTTGGAGCACCTCCCACTTTTTGGACGCATCAGCTGCCACTATTCCAAAGCAAGAGCCTAGGATTATTCAGGAGACGGGGCTGGAAAAGAGAAGTCACGTGCTTTCAAAATACTACTTCCCACCATGCTGTTTTCCTGAAGAAGTATGGCTCCTGTTTTGTTTCTCTTTCTCATGAAGGGAAAATAATTCCTTTGAAGGAGTGTAGCTTCTTACTGGGTGGAACTTTGCACTCTCCCTCCTACAGGAATGTTGGAAATTTCCAATGGGCATGAGAACAGAAACGGCCAGTGTTCGCTTATTCATCCCATGTCCGGAAAGAAAATCAATCCAGTGAAAATGATTGGCATTCACTGTAGCTGTTTTCAGTCTGCAAATGATGACATTTTTACCCCATTTGCACTGGTTTCCTTTGCATTAAAATGAATGGCCTCTGTGTTGAAATCAGTGGTGTGGGTTAATGTCATGATAAAGTAATTAACTACATCATTAATTACATAAAATTCCACCATAGCAGACAGCGAGGCAAAAAACCTTCAGTGCTGCCAGCAGAAACACATTCTATGCAGTTCACAGAATCCTCTCTGCAAAGGGCGAATTTGCTATGCTCTCAGCAAAATGGAATGGAATAGCCCCAGATGGGAGAGAAATCCCTCTGGAGTCTCTGTTAATGGAAGAAGTTGGCCCCATCAGAGAACAATCTCCTGTCAATAATAATGGAACATTCCACTCACACTCTTCTTTAATGCTGCTGTCAATCAAACTCTTTTCTTAAAAAAAAGCTAGAATGAAACAAAGCCCTTATTTGCTGTTCCCAGTGCTTATTTTCTGGGGGTACGCAGGAGTACGCATACATTTTATGAAACTTTGTACTTTTGTCCATTTACTGTATTTATTTTTCCCGATTTGAACTATAAAATGGTGATTTTCTTGAGTCAAAATGAGAGTACCCCTAAACATTTTTTAAAGGGAAAAAAGCACTGGCTGTTCCTGTTCAAAAGCTGCCACGTGGGTGGCAGGGCTGTGGGTGGAGGAATCATTTTGCCTTTGTATCTCAATGGGGGAAAGCATAATGCAAGCAGTGAATTCAGTACCCAAGTAACCTAGTTCAGTGGCAAACTAGATTATGTCACTCGAAGTGCACTGGGGCTGGATCCCCTTAAAAGCAACAGCCATCAGATTATCTTGGGGCTCCCTTAGAGGGGTGCAAGCTCTTCACACCACCTCCCAAGCCTCAAGTAATGATTTGCAACCCCAGCTGATGTTTCACCAAGCAATGCAGCTCAGATGGTTGTGTATCATTTGTGTTGAATGACAGGACTGACAGGGGTGGGTGTCCGTTCCCCAAGCAAATGTGCATCTCATCACACTGGTTTGGTATTTCCAAGCTGAAGGGCAAACCCCTGGGAAAGGACCAAAGCATGACACAACTCACCGGGTGGTGGACATAGGCTTGGCATCCATAGCACCAGACAGAGAGGTCTGCAAAGCTAAGAACCAGCGGATGCCCAGATTCTGAGTTGTGAGCTACCATGTGTTGCTTAATGTAGCGGCCACAGCAAACCTGAATGGGGTGGAAGAAGGTAGGCTTAGATAATGATGGAAACGGCTCCAAAAGACAAGACTAACCTTGGGAATGGACCAAACAGACCCATTTGAAAATGAATATATAGTTGTACCTCTGGTTACAATTGCTTCAGGTTGCGTTCGTCACGGGATACGAACGCGCCGAACCCGGAAGTACCGGAATGGGTTAATTCTGGGTTCAGCAATTCGCGCATGCGCAGAAGCGCTAAATCACACTTCACGCATGCGCAGAAGCACCAAATAGTGTCGCGCACATGCGCAGATTCGGCGCTTCATGTTATGTGTTGCTCATGTTGCAAACGGGGCTCCGGAACGGATCCCGTTCGCAACCAGAGGTACCACTGTGCCAAGGAAAGCTACCTGAAGCTCAACTCTTCTGCTCTTAGAGGATGAACCACACATCAGTAGCCCACCTGGCATGTATCAGAAGCAGAGGAGGAGGACAGAAAGCAGATACTGTGGAGTGGATCACCTCAGAGAAATCAAGGGGGCAAGTCAGCAGGCCGCAGAAGGCAGTCTGCACAGGGCCTCAATGTGTTTAAGGACAACACAACATGGAGAGAAATCTCCTTGCCTTGCATACAACAAATACAGTGAACCCCACAGCAAGGAAGGAAAGGGGGGGGGAATCAATCTTTCCCAACGAAAATGTAACTGGGGTACAAAAAGACAGCAAAGTGTGGCAATTAAGAGCACTGGACTGGGACTGGGGAGATAAAGGTTCAAAACCCCACTGAGTCATTAATAAATCTCACCCTAATCCCCCCACCGACTGCCATCATTTGAGGTTCCCCCCATTACCGAAGCTCCAGTAGTGACAGCTTAGCTGTTAAACCAACTAAAACACAACCCTAAAAAAAAAGCTAAAAACCAGGCACCGTTAATTCACTTTATGGATGGTGGGGGTCACTCCTAGTTTACCTAAGCCCCCGCCCCCCGCTTGCCCACCTTACCTTGTAGCAAATGAGACAGACCCAATTCTCTGCCACGCTGCCACATTCTGCACAGGGCTCCAGCACATTCAAGCCAACGGAAGGCACAGGGAGCACCGAGTCAAGGTGGGGGCACCATTGCAAGGGAGTCACAGCATAAAACAGCCCCTAGAATGAGAGAGAGATTATCATCTCTGCATCCTGGCACCCATTCCCAACCTCAAGCCCAGAAAATCCAACCCCAGGTACCCTCCCATCTCTTTCCAAACTCACTTCATCTACCAGGTCTTCTTCAAGCGGCTCACAGGAGGAAGAGCAGCCACCTGCAGCTTCGTCAAGCAGAACAACCTCCACTTGCATTGGGGGTACAGCCGGTGGGCTTACCTGGTTGAAGGAGGGGCGATGGAGGAAAGAGAATAGAGATTTAGGGTCAAGTCTTGCCTCAGATATCAGAGAGACCTGAAATCCTGTGATTTTCCATTCCAAGCACACCACGGGCAACGCTACAGTTCTAGAATAAAGGAGCCTCCAGTATGTAGAAACACAGGCAGTGAAGGGGGGGGAGCACAACCAGCCCCCTGCCCTCTTTTTGGAGGAAAAGGTTTGTGGGAGAGCAGCTTAGCCCCCCCCCTTTCTGTTGAGTTTTCTTATTTAGAAAATAAATGTTGTTTCAGGGGGAGGAGAAAGAAGACAGAGATTTGGGAAAAAGTTGAGTGGGCATCATGCCACAGGATGCGGTACTGGGTCCAAAAAACCAGAAGGATTTAGAGTAGTGGTTCAACGCCACCGTCCCCCAAAACAGGGCTCTTTATAGCAGGCATCCCCAACCTGCAGCCCTCCATATGTTTTGGCCTACAACTCCCATGAGCCCTAGCTAAGAGGATCAGTGGTCAGGGATGATGGGAATTGTAGTCCAAAACATCTGGAGGGCCGAAGGTTTGGGATGCCTGCTCTATATGACCTAGGACAGTGGTGGCGAACCTTTTAGAGACCGAGTGCCCAAACTGTAAACCAAACCCCACTTATTTATCACAAAGTGCCCAAACTTGTTGAGCTTTTTTGGGGGGATCGCACAAAAGTTGCTTTGCTTTTGGGGGGGCACCCCAAAGCTGCTGAGCTTTTTTGGGGGGGAGAGAACAGAAATAAATGACAAATAATACCTTCGCTGGAATTAACATGCAGCGCCGACATCATCGTCTGCCAAAGCGCCAAAAAAACCACACACACAGCACAATAAGGGTTAAAAAACGAACGCTGTTATGCCCAATCAGAAACAACTACTGACGCAGCAAATTGAAAAACAAATCAATCGCCGAACACAATCTCCAGCGACTAGCAAAAAAAAAAAAAAGTTCAAGGTTTCAACAGCGGACGCAAGCCTGGGGAAAAAACAACAACAGCAGCACGGATGGGCCGATGGTGCGCATGCCAGCAGTGAGGGCTCTGTGTGCCAAATCTGGCACGCGTGCCATAGGTTCGCCACCACTGACCTAGGACAAGTTCCCAGAATAAGCTTGCCCAGCACTATCAATCTTCTCCCTCCAACTTGAAGCCACGGAGGATGGTTGGGTGGTTTCTGGGTACATTCTGCGTACAAGTAGGGCTGGTACCTCAGAATCCTTTTCACTGTGCAGGAACCATGTGGCAAACAAGCCAATGGGGAAATTATTCCCTAAAGAAAAAAAGTGGGTAGTCTGGAAAAGCTACTGATCTAGAGAAGAGCGTGTGGCAGGTACAGCAAGATTCAACTGAGCACAGGCCGCCGTCACAGCATACATTTAGATCTCAGGGACAGCACTACAAAAAGTCATGGCTTCCCCCAAAGAATTCTGGGAGATATAGTTGTTAATGGGTGCTGAGTTACTACCTCACAGAGCTACAATTCCCAGAGTGGTTCAATAGTCCATCCCTCTTTCCAGGGAACTCTGAGAATTGTAGCTCTGAGAGGAATAAGGCTCTCTTAACAACTCTTAGCACTGTTCATGAATTACAGATCTCAGAATTCAAGGATGCCGAATTTTGTTAGGAGTTGCTAAGAGATTACTATTCCCCCTCACAGAGCTACAATTCCCAGAGATCCCTCGCAGGATCACTCCTCCTTTGTCCCTGACAAACCTTCAAATGTCTGTTCCATTTTTAAAAAGCTCCAGTCAGATTTACAACACAAATCAGGGCTCATCCACACCTCTGCTTCTCCCATGCCGAGAAAGCACAGGCCCAAGCAGTTTTCCATTTGTCTCTTGCTTTCCAGGCATGGGTTTGCCTTCCCCCCAGAAAACCTGCTCTTTCGCGCTAAATCGGAGCTAACGCCAATCCGGAGAAAACCCAATTGCTTTGCTCTGATTCAGCAGTAAACAGCGTGTTTCCCTGGGGGAAAACAGCAAGGCAAGCACAAATGTGGATGAGCCCTCGCACCATCGCTTGCACTGGCCACAGCTCCGTGGCACCTACCTCTGCCTCTTTGCCAGGAGACTCCGCTCCACCTGTGGAACTTCCCGTCGACATGCTTTCCTTCTGGGTATCCACCGCTGGCTCAGCTTCTCCAGGGGAGGCCCCAACCTTGTGCCCAGCCTCTTCGCCCACCGGACTGGAATCGGGAGAGAGGGAACTGGAAGCTGTCTCGGCCTCCTCAGCAAGACGGTCTTCCAGCTGGAGGGAGCTCAGAGCCAAAATGGCATCATTCAAGGTATTCACAGGTTGAGTACTGGGGCTCTGAAGCAGCTCCTGGGGGGCCTCCGGAGGGATTTTATCTGGAATGGGAGTTCCTTTCCCAGCTCGAGTCCTGGGCTTCTCCCACAGAGGAGCAGGCACTGGGGAGACAAGATTTAGGTTACTCCTCTTCCCACACCCACTGAGCTACTGTCTAAATGGTCCAAACCAGGGGTAGGCAACCTAAGGCCTGTGGGCCAGATGCGGCCCAATCGCCCTCTCAATCCGGCCCACGGGCGGTCCGGGAATCAGCATGTTTTTACATGAGTAGAATGTGTCCTTTTATTTAAAATGCATCTCTGGGTTATTTGTGGGGCCTGCCTGGTGTTTTTACATGAGTAGAAAGTGTGCTTTTATTTAAAATGCATCTCTGGGTTATTTGTGAGGCACAGGAATTCGCTCATTTCCGCCCCAAAAAATATAGCCCGGCCCACCACATGGTCTGAGAGACAGTGGACAGGCCCACGGCTGAAAAAGGTTGCTGACCCCTGGTCCAAACGGAGCCAGGGAGGTAGGAGAGTGCCAACTCCAGCTTCCCTTCCTGGCCTGTTTTGCCTCGTCTTTCTGTCTCCTGGCACCTGCTTCTCACCCCTATCCACAGGCCCCTGCCTCCTCCCCCAACTCTCTCCGGTCCTATTCTGAAGCTCACCCCCCTGGCAGTGTCATGTAGAGAAGGGGATTTTGTGACATCAGCAGTTATTCTACCAATCCTCAGTGCCATCTCAAGAGGAGACTTCTTTGCCCTCCTCCTGAGGTGTGCTGGTTGCTAGGTGTGCAGGATCATAGAACTGCAGAGTTGGAAGGGACTGTGAGGATCATCTAGTCCAGGGGTCAGCAACCTTTTCCAGCCGTGGGCAGGTCCACTGTCCCTCAGACCATGGGTGGGCCGGACTATATTTTGGAAAAAAAATGAACAAATTCCTTTATCCCACAAATAGCCCAGAGATGCATTTTAAATAAAAGCACACATTCTACTCGTGCAAAAACACCAGGCAGTTCCCACAAATAACCCAGAGATGCATTTTAAATAAAAGGACACATTCTACTCATGTAAAAACACGCTGATTCCCGGACCGTGCGCAGGCCGGATTGAGAAGGCGATTGGGCCGCATCTGGCCCACGGGCCTTAGGTTGCCTACCCCTGATCTAGTCCAACCCCCTGCAATGCAGGAATCTTTTCTCCAACGTGGCGCTCGAACCCACGACCTTGAGATTAAGAACTGCTGACATCACAATCGCCCTGAAATATCCACCCCCAACAAGCTGTCCTACTTCCTTCCCTATGTTGTTTTTGCAGAAGAGGCAGATATCACCGGAGATTACTCCCAGATGAATGGTTGAAGCTTGCCTAACATGCACCTCAAAGCTTCAGGAGGAAATAAAGAGAGGCTGCCGTGAGCTGCAGTGATCTTCCACAAGTGGCTTAGCAAAGGAAATGTGGGGCATTCCCCACATGATGTGAGAAGGCAAGGCATGTGCCCTGTGGAGAAGGTGGCTTCGACCCACACTTTCTACATTCCAGGGCATTTTCGTTAGAATAGCCACGGAACTATTCCACCACAAAGCCTTCTTCCCCCTCCATCTCTTTGGAGTCTCAGGTCTGATCACTGCCTTACCTGTGCACTTTTAACTCCAGGCCTCTCCTCTCTGCTTCCCCGTAGACTTATTCAGCTGCAGCCTCTCATTTTGCAATGAGTATTGAAACATGGCCCACACAGAGACTGGGCTGCACCTATGTGGGAGAGTCAAACCCAATCTCCACCCCCTGTCTCACGTATTGGCACTTTCTTGGCAGTTCCCCTCAGGCCCTTTAAAGCTGCTCAGCAGGTTGAGATGTGCCCTGCTGCTGCCTTTCATCTGCAGCGGACACCCAACTTGGCAGGTTGGAACTGGTAACATTTGATATGCAAAGGTGACAGAGTCCAGAATTCACCACCCCTGCAGTAATGTTTACATTAACCCATTAGTGTTGCTCCCTGACCCACAGGAGAGGCGAGGGGGGCAGGGTGATGAGGCTGACAGACAGAGCTTTGCCTAAAGGCCACTCTGTGTATTCATAGCAGAGGCCTGTCAACCCCCAGCTCACACCCTTAACCTCTACATTGCAATAGTTCTGATGCAGAGCATTTGCCACCAAGAAACAGAGGAGGGCAGGAGAGAGACAATTCACCTTCCAGTCGGAGGCTTGCCCAGTACTTGCGGTGCACAGTGGCTGCATTGGCCAAAGACTGCAGGGCGCTGGGGTGGGGGGCCTTGAGGCGTCCCAGCGGGGGGAGAGGGTCCCCCAGGAGGCTGCGTGTGCACATGGTCATGGATTCCGAGATCGATTCTAGGTTGTAGCCGCCCTGGAAAAGGGGGGAAGGGAAAGTTCAGAGAAATTGCGCCCCAGATGCAACCACGTACGAGTCTGCTGGACAAGTCCTGCATGTTCAGGATGGAGGTGTGGAATTTGCTATCCCAAAGAACCTCTGTTGGCATTCAAAACACAAAAAAGGAGCTTCTAGTCCTCGTGACCCACTGTGAATGGGTGCACTGGGGAGGTGGTGCCATGAATGATGATGGCTGCTGAGTGCCATGATGGAGGGGAAAACATGAGGAAGCAACAATGAAATGAAGGCCGAACTTTACTTTTCTGTCTGTAAAATGCCCCCATGTATAAGATGCTCCCTATTTTGGGGAACTAAAATTAAAGAAAATGGGGGGAGATGGCCCAGAGGATTGACCAGAGTTGTTGAGCTATTTGGGGGGGGGGGGGTGATGCAGAAAATCACTCACCCAACTGACAAACACTAATAATTGCAAGCAACGCACACGAAATTGCCAAAGCAGCAGCCAATCCAAAGCAGCCCTTGACACATCCACAAATAACCCACCCAATCCCTAAACCCTGCTCACGGCTGCAACCAATCACCCGTCCCCCCCCCTGCACTATCCATGTATAAGATGACCCACCCCCATTTTAAACTTTATTCTAGAGTAAAAAAAAAAACCTTGTCTAATACACGGAAAAGTACGGTGCATAATTCTCGAGGGTACAACAGACTTTGCACCTATGTGGTAATTGTCACAACAAATATTTTAAAGCAGGCCAAAAATGATTATAGTCAGGCTATCATATCACCCCTTAACCTTCTCTTCTCCAGGCTAAACATACCCAGCTAGTAGTAGATACTACGGGGAGGGTAAGTGCAGAAATGCTGGCCTTGATAACTCAGGGCTCGTTCACATTTGCCCCACTGCTTTCCACCAGGAAAACCCACTCATTAGCACTCAATGAGAACAAACGACAATTTGGGTTTTCTCCAGATGGACGTTTGCTCCTATTTAAAAGCTAAGGAGAGGGTTTACCCTGGGAAAGGAGCAGGCCAAGGGAGAAACTGCTTGGATCTGTGCTTTTTAGACATGGGGACTAGCCCTCACTTGCTATAAAAGGAAGAGGGCAAATGAGGACTGTTTCTACTACAAGTAAAATGCCCACTGCTAATGCCTTGCCAGGACCCCTGAAGGTGACATTCAGGTTTGCATCACGGCTGTCATCTCTTCTTCCCTGTCAAAGCAGCCAAGGCTGAACCCAGGGCAGAGTCCTGCCCCACAGCACAGGTGCCTCCAAGTGCAGAAGTTTGCTTTCCGCACAGCCATTCACTGAGAGTCAAACTCGAGTCACTGTGCTGCAGTGCCAACCCCGGCAGCCCTTTCACCTTCGCAAAATGTCCAGGCCTTGAAATGGAGAAGGTGTACTTAAATATTTCCCCGTCGGCCTGTTTCCACCTGAAACATTCCCCCCCACACACACACCTTTTACCACCCCGCAGGGTTCCAGCTCCGAAAATAAATATTACTTATTTTCACCACTCTGTCAGAATCGTTTGCTGTGGATGCCAGCCCCGCATTTACTTTCCTGCAGTACTCCACCCCTTTCTGAACAACCAGGTGTTTCCTGGCCCTGGATATGGCTCACAGGCTGTGCTCCCCAAGAAATAAAAGATGGCACTCTGTCCTACCTCCAAGACAACTACCACCTTGCCTCCGGCCAAACCCAGGAGCAGATGGGTCATGTGTGCGTAGCATTCTGGTGTCACGAGGCATCCGCCCAGCGGGTCCCCTCGAGCAGCGTCAAAGCCGGCAGAAACCAGGACCAGCTCTGGATTAAACTGCAAATGGAAGAGGTGCAAGTGGGCAGGCATTCCTAACAACAACAACAACAACAACAACAACAACAACAACAACAACAACAATTTATTTGTACCCCGCCCATCTGACTGGGTTGCCCCAGCCACTCTGGGCAGCTACCAGCATATATAAAAACTTAAACCTTGAAAAGCTTCCCTATACAGAGCCGCCTTCAGATGTTTCCTAAATGTTTTATAACCACTCATCTCCTTAACATCTGATGGGAGGGCATTCGGGGGGGGGGGGACTACCAAGAAGGCCCTCTGCCCTCTTCCCTGTAGCTTCATTTCTCGCTCTTCCTCCCTGGCCAGAGATGCAATACAAAAGGATGCTGCTTCCATCAGCCCCTTTCTAACTCCTCAGATCTATTAGGCATATTCATCTACCTCGGACTGGGATGGCCCTCCAGACTCCAGCTCCCGTCAGCCCCAGCCAGCACTGTCAATGGTGAGGACTAGGTCAAATACTGCTTGCACTTAACCAAACTGGTTGCCCACCCCATTTTCCATTGCTTCAGTCTAGCACTTATTTACAAGTTTGAAGGCACAACCACACTACTGACTAGTTCACCGATCATTTTCTCTTTCTAGCACTTATAGAGAAAGGAGCAGTGCTGGTTAGGAGCCTCTTAACAGCATTGTCACACCCTCCCCAAACTACCCATTCTTTGGGAGAAGCCATGGCTGCTCCTTGAGGAAGGGCCATACAGTAGCTCAGTGGTTAGAACATCGGCTTTGCATGGAGAAGGTTCCAGGTTCAATCCCTGGCATCTCCAGATAGGGCTGGGAGAGACTCCTGCTGGAAACCCTGGAGAGCTGATATCAGTCATGGATTCCCTCTTCCCCTGCTGCTTTCCCCCAGGGAATGCCATTCTTTAGCGCTCAATCAGAACAAATAGCAATCAGGTTTTACAGCTAAAGAGTGAGTTTTCCTTGGGAAAGGAGCAGGACAAGGGGGAAACTGCTGGGATCTGTGCTTTCTAGGCAAGGGACAAACGGAAGTGTGGATGAGCCCTTACTATGTCCCTGTGTTGAACCCTATCTGTACCACAAGCCTAAGAGTGTGCCTGGGCTTCCAGGAAGTGGAGCCTGGCACCAATCCACCCTCATTCCGTGCCCCAAACATTGCCTACCTCATAGCTGACAGGCATGACTATCTGATGGAAGGCAGCCAGGTACTCAGGGTCCCCCATGCGGGGACAGTTCCAAGGCACGTTAAGGGTGAAGCCCTCCCCAGGCCCCAGGCCCACACGATCATAGTCTGCGTCCTCGGAGGTGGGGAAGAAAGTTCCATTGTCATAACGATGGAGGGAGACATACAGGACACTAATTTGGAAGAAGGGGAAGCAATCAGAGAAAGGGGACATTGCAGCTTCACTTGCCCCCCCCCCCATCATAAATCAGGATGCCTAGGAATTGCACAGCCAGAATAGGAGTGCAAGTTGTTCCTGATCCCACCACTGAGCTTAGCGTCAAAGGGGCTTACACACCTTCCATCTCTTCTTGTGGCCTCTGCCACCTTGCATAGATGACTTGTGCCCTTCCCCTTGCTATTCTGGTCTGTTGACCGTAACAAAATAAATGTACATATACTTCTAACCGGAAGTTTTAAAGTTTGTTTAAAAGACAAAACTCTGTTCAGCAGGAAGAAAAGCACACAGGCTATTCTTATCTGTTGTTGCTTGTTTAAAACTTTTATTTATGATGTTACTTTATTTCTCTGTTTTTAACACTGCCTTGCATGTTTTTTTAAAATGGAAGACAGGATTTAAAACATTTTAATTAATAAGTAAGTAGTTCTGTGATCCACATGGCTTATTCCAGCTATGTATAAGGTGGGTGAGTTTCTTGATGCAGAGTATTAAGGCGTTTTGCCCCAATTCACAACCTCCATCGAAAAGGAATTAGAACTACCCATTTCAAGTCTGAAGCTGAGTAGAAATCTCCACCACCAGACCTGCATCTGCAACCTTGGAAGAGATCTGGTGCCAGAGTTTCTGTGAACAGGGGAGAGGGAAGCAAAATGCGTTACCTGGGATCATCTTCAAACATGTGCTGTGTCCCATTGCCATGGTGAACATCCCAGTCTAGTATCATCACCCTGAGGAAAAGAACCAGAATTGGACAAGCAGCTACACATCCGTGCTAGAAACTGAGTTGCAAATGGGCTGCCAGGCCACCAGCACTACAATTCCCAGGACTCCTGGTGGGGGACAAAGAACAGCTAAACCTGCTGAAGTTTGTAGAACAAGATGCGCTCTGTGGGGCTATGCAGATAGACTGATGGAGCGAATCTGGAACTGTCCTCAGGTGCTGACCTCATCACCAGCAAGCCCCGCCCCCTCTCAGCACACAACAGCAATGCTATTGCTATAGTCCAGTGGCTATTCCTCTCTGGGTGCCCTGTGCCTCTTGGAGTTAGCCAGGTGCCACTGTACCTCATAGGTCGTCCAGCAAGGCGCTGTGCATATCGTGCTGCCAAGGCCACAGAGTTGAAGAAGCAGAAGCCACAGGCGGTGTCTGATTCAGCGTGGTGCCCAGGGGGACGGACAATGGCCACAGCATTTTGGACCTGATGCCCCAAAGGAAGAAAAAGTGAACTTGGATCAGTACCATAGTGTCAGTGCTGGAGTCAGGGATAGGTCAGCAACAAAACAATATTTCAATGTATCGTTGGTATTTAGGTAAAGGCCACATGACCCGGAAGCTGTATGCTGGCTCCCTCGGCCAGTAACACAAGATGAGCGCCGCAACCCCAGAGTCGGACACGACTGGACCTAATGGTCAGGGGTCGTTTATCTTTAAAGGGACCCCTGGCCATTAGGTCCAGTCGCAGACGACTCTGGGGTTGTGGCGCTCATCTTGTGTCAGGGGTCGTTTATCTTTAAAGGGACCCCTGGCCATTAGGTCCAGTCGCAGACGACTCTGGGGTTGTGGCACTCATCTTGCTCTATAGGCCAAGGTAGCCGGCGTTTGTCCACAGACAGCTTCCAGGTCATGTAACCAGCATGACTAAGCCGATTCTGGTGAACCAGAGCAGTGCATGGAAACAGTGTTTACCTTCCCGCCGGAGCGGTACCCATTTATCTTGCACTTTGACTTGCTTTCGAACTGCTAGGTTGGCAGGAGCAGGGACCGAGCAACGGGAGCTCACCCTGTTGCGGGGATTCGAACTGCCAACCTTCTGATCAGCAAGCCCTAGGTTCTGTGGTTTAACCCACAGCGCCACCCGCGACCCGTATCGTTGGTATTTAACTCCTAGCAGATTAGCTAAGATGTACAAACCAAAGTCTAAAATGTGCTGGAAATGTAAAGAAAAAGAGGGTACTTTTTATCTTATGTGTGGTCATGTATGATGATAAAAGACTTCTGGGAAATGATATATAATGAACTGAAGAAAATGTTTAAAATAAGTTTTCCTAAGAAACCAGAAGCCTTTCTTTTAGGTATTATAGGACCAGAGAGCCAGTGTGGTGTAGTGGTTAAGAGCGGTAGACTCGTTATCTGGGGAACCGGGTTCGCGTCTCCACTCCTCCACATGCAGCTGCTGGGTGACCTTGGGCTAGTCACACTTCTCTGAAGTCTCTCAGCCCCACTCACCTCACAGAGTGTTTGTTGTGGGGGAGGAAGGGAAAGGAGAATGTTAGCCGCTTTAAGACTCCTTCGGGTAGTGAAAAGCGGGATATCAAATCCAAACTCTTCTTCTTCTTCAGACAAAAATATTTATGTATGTGACCACAGCTGTGCGGACTCTCTTAGCCCAGAAATGGAAAGATGGTATAACTCAGAGCAAAGAAGAATGGCAGACAAAATTGATGAACTATGCCAAGAGGGCAAAACTTGCAGGAAGAATTAGAAGCCACAAGGAGGAGGTATTTAATAAAGAATGGTGAAAGTTTATAATTTATTTGAAAAGCTATTGTAAACAATTACATATACTGGTAAGATTGACAGAAAACTTGAACTATGGATTGGCAAAGGATTTATAAAAATAAAGTTATGATAGAGATGCAGAGGGGGAAATCATTACATTAAGATCTACAATTGGGGGGAGGGAAATCAGAAGGGATTATATGCTTATGTAAAATTGAAAATGAAAAAATATACATCAATTAAAAAGTTAATTCTTTATTGAAGGAAACAAACCACAGCTCCAGCCTAGTGGTCTCAGCAACTCTTTCTAGGAGGTCTTGCCCTGATGAAGCAGTTGTGAGGACTGAAAGTCCTTGCTTTCCCAGTGCCCACTAGAACTCCTCTCCAGGGTCTTTCCCTGAATCCCCCACCACTCAGTCCTGCTTTCAGGCCTCCAGGATGGTCTTCACCTTGAGCGAGATGACTGGCCACCCCCTCCCCCACTAGGCTGCCGGCACTCACCTGCCCAGAGAGCACAGCCTCTACCGCACTGAACGCGGAACCAGCCGCCAGCCGAGCGCACTCATAGGAGCTGGCGCAGATGAAGATGGAATTGTACTGGTCGCCCTGGCGATGCAGGTCACGGGGCTTCATGGCCGCCGTCGACTTCACCGTCTCCACATAGGCCAGGCTGCAGAGAGGAGACGCAAGACAGAGTCGGCCCCCCTCCCACGGGAAGAGGGAGGGGATACGGAGCCTCAGAAGTTACTAGCCCACCCATTCCGGGACACCCACCCTAACCCACTCCCAGAAGCTGCAAAGGCTCTTGCAATCTGGGGACGCATCTCTCCACCTGTGGCACATCCGCAGCTCCTCTTCAGAGGCGAGCCGGGCCGGGAGCCGGCAGCACCTTTCCGTCAGGCGAAGCTCCCCGTGGCGCTGGAAGATCCGGGAGACTCTCTGAGGCAGCTCTGGATGCTGACTATGGAAGAGAGGGAGCACTAAGGGAGGGCCTGGAGCTGGGACTCGGGAGGAAAGTGGAGGACAAGGGGGTGTGAGAACTTGCCCCCCAACCTTCATGGGAGAGATGGCGAGGACTTCACTTGCCCACTTTTTAGGGACCAGCTATGTAATTCCCCCCTCCCCCCCTCCACAAATAGCCACCTGGGGAGGATATAGATTTGAGACCCCATTCATCCCTACACTGTGGTCCTGATCTGGAAGAGCCACCTCCCCACATCCTTATTTGCATACATAGGAAAAAAACTCTTGGGAATTTCTCAACACAATGTTGTTGTTGTTTAGTCGTTTAGTTGTGTCTGACTCGTGACCCCATGGACCAGAGCACGCCAGGCACTCCTGTCTTCCACTGCCTGCTGCAGTTTGGTCAGACTCATGTTGGTAGCTTTGAGAACACTGTCCAACCATCTCGTCCTCTGTCGCCCCCTTCCCCTTGTGCCCTCCATCTTTCCCAACATCAGGGTCTTTTCCAGGGAGTCTTCTCTTCTCATGAGGTGGCCAAAGTATTGGAGCCTCAGCTTCAGGATCTGTCCTTCCAGTGAGAACTCAGGCCTGATTTAATTCAGAATGGATAGGTTTGATCTTCTTGCAGTCCATGGGACTCTCAAGCACCATAATTCAAAAGCATCAATTCAACCTTCTTTAATGGTCCAGCTCTCACTTCCATACATCACTACTGGGAAAATCATAGCTTTAACTATACCGACCTTTGTCGGCAAGGTGATGTCTCTGCTTTTTAAGATGCTGTCTAGGTTTGCCATTGCTTTTCTCCCAAGAAGCAGGCGTCTTTTAATTTCATGACTGCTGTCACCATCTGAAGTGATCATGGAGCCCAAGAAAGTAAAATCTCTCACTGCCTCCATTTCTTCCCCTTCTATTTGCCAGGAGGTGATGGGACCAGTGGCCATGATCTTAGTTTTTTTGATGTTGAGCTTCAGACCATATTTTTCACTCTCCTTTTTCATCCTCATTAAGAACCCCACAATAGCTTTATTTCCTGGGTAACTGCTGGTGCAGCTCCAACCTTGACAGCAACCCTGTAAGTATTATCGTTCTCCCATATTGCATGGACAAGGAAAGGGTGTATGTGTGGGATGCTCCTACTGAGAGGACAGTAGTTAACCCTTTCCAGAGCCACCCCCTGCAACTGTATTGGGGCTTTGGGGGGGGACTTTCCACTGGCTCCCACAGGAGGCTTTGTTCATGCCTAACTGCAGCACAGGATGGTGGCAGAGGCCCCACAAGCCACATCTGGCCTTGCGTTAAAAGCCATGCATGGAATTGATTCCTACCTGTCCCACATGTTGTAATGCTCCGTCATCTTCTCATCATAGACCAGTCCAGTGCAGGAAGGGGGCCGGGGTAGCATCAGCTCAGCCGCTGACTTGGAAAGGATCTCGGCTGCTGGCAAGGGTGGTGGCAAAACTATGCCTGCCTCTCCTCCATTCTCCCGAGGCACATCAGTACCTGAATCATTACGGGGGGAAGGCAGGGAAAAGTAGGTGACTTTGGGTTCCTCTGCTTCCTGGAAGGAGCTGCAGCTTGTGGGGCTAAGAAGACAGGCTGGCCCAGGATATATCGTTGATTGAGGCAAGGGCACCAAGAGCCACAAGCAGCATGTACTGCCACAAGGGCTAGTGCCCCCCACTTCCTGGCAATAATAAAACAAATTAAAGAGTTAACCATTTGCTGCCTTTTCATGACACCCCAAATCAAGCTGTCTGAGGCAGGACCAGCCCTGGCAGGAAGCGAGCAGAACCAAAGAGGACCAGGTTTGCTTCTTGCTGCTTGAGAAAGAGGGCAAAACAGAGGTAGAGGCTGCAGAACTCACTGGTTCTCCGGAGGTTCTTCCAGTACTTGCTGTGAACTGCAAGGGTCTGGGAAATGGAGCAGAGGGCACTGTTGGGAGGGAAAAGTGAAGGTGGCCATCAGAAAACACTCAGGCAAAATGCTTGGGAGGGGGCCCAATGCACCCTGTCTCTTACCTGGTACACGGGGTAAGAGGAGACTCCAGCAGAGGACAGGGGTCTCCTAAAAGAGCCTTGAGGACTGCGCAGGTTCCCTCTGCCAGGGACTGGAGATTGTAGCCACCCTGAAGAGGAGGAGGAAAGGGAGACGATAAGATGGCCATAAACCCTTCACTGGGAAAGCAGCTGTAGATCTGTACTGGAGCTGCTCTCCTTTGCCCAGGGATAAGACAGAAAGTGTACATTGCTCACCTCCAGAGACAGAACCAGCTTGCCTCCAGACAGCGGCATCAGCAGATGTGTCAGATGAGCAAAACATGCTGGCGTGGCTGACATCTCCCCCTACGGATGCAAGAAAAGTGGAGGATTTTGCTCTCATGTCTTACTTTTGGGGTACAGGCTGATTGGGTGGGGAGTGGTTTCTACTAGAGGAGATTTAAAAAACCCAGAAAAAATATGAGGATCAGGTGAGTTAGTTGCCTCCACTGCAGGCCCCTGAGAAGCCCTTTAGAGGGCCTCCAGCAGCTCCATGTGCTAGATATACAGGACTAATTAATATATTGTGTTTTAGGCCCCATAAAAGCAACCTAACCAATGTGCCCTCCAGATGTTCTCCAATTCCAATCAGGTTTAGCCAGCATGCCTGATAGTCAGGGATAACAGGAGCTGGAGTCCAGCGTCACCTGGGGGGAGCCAAGCTGGGGACAACTGCTGGAAGGGATGGAGGACCCCTCTGCCTCCTAGTCAGATGGAAGTGCCACGATGTTGTCTACCTAGAGCTCAAGCATGCCTCAGATCTAGATAAGCAACACAGAAGCAGCAGGGACCAGAGGATTTGCAGAATGAGAGGTGGGGAGAAGATTCCTTCCCTCCCTCTTCCTGCCCCTGCAATCCTTCACCCCAAATCATTTTCACCAACACGGAAGAACATGAGCAGGCCCAGCACACCCACACACCCCAATCGTGGCTTGAATGAAAAGCTGAAGCTGGGAGAGCAATCTGCTCCTTCCCACCTGGTGCCAGTAGCTCTTCACTCAAGCTGCTGCCACCACTGAAGTTGGAACCAAGAGGGAGAGAACGGGGCTTGCAGCCTGGCCTCATCTTGTCACTAGTGTTCACAAAGTGCAAAGTGGCCAGAGAATCACTTCATTTCCTGTTCTCTCTTTCACGTCTTCAAGATGGGAGACAAGAAGCCTTGGCTATCAGCTGGTCTGGGGGGGATTTAGGACAGCAGGGCAGGAAGAATAGCACAGCTATGTTGAGCAGATGCAGTGGAGAAGACAGTCTGTCCAGCATTGCAGATTGTTCCCTGCAACGTGCAGCAACAGGGCTGGGCACATACTAAGCCAAAAAGTTCCTTCTTACAGGGCAAATGTGTGGCCCAACAGACTCTGCATGGAAAATGTGAGCCCAGGACACACTCCTAAATCCTCTTTGGGGTAATAGGTATTCTGCAAGAAATTTGTGTAGAACGGTTCCCTTCAGACAGAAGCCTGAAAACTGCCGGGGGGGGGGGGGGGTGCTGTTCTGTAGAGTTTGCGAAAGATGTTTTCATACCTTGGGGTCACCGATTACAGAGTCAAAACCAGCAGCAACCAGGACCAACTGGGGCTGAAACTGCAAGAAACAAACAACCCAAAAGGAAACGGGTAAGCCAAAGATCTCACTTGATCTCCCATTAACCAAACAATTCCACTTCCCAATGCTCACCTCCAAGGCCACAGGCAGCAGGATATGCAAAAAGGCAGAGAGGTAGTCAGCATCCCGCATTCCTATCTGGAGGGACAGACAGAGCACATTAAAACTCTTGAAGGAGATCCCTAATCCATAAGCAACTCATTGAAACACAAACACACACAAAAACCCTTGTCTTAGAGCAGCCACTATTGAGTTGGGGCCAGTAGCAATGAGACACACAGGTAAATCACTCCACAGGTAAAGGGCACCCCGCCCACTAGCATTTCCTACCTGGTTCCAGGGCAGGTTGATGTTGTAGCCCTCTCCCCGACCTCTGCCCACAGCATGACTGTCAGAGTCTAAAAGGTGGGGCCAGAAGCTGCCCCCTTCATAACGATGGATGGAGAAATAGAGGATGCTATGAACAGAAACCATGGCAGATACAGCAGTGAGGAGAAATATTGCCCATCGGCCAAGCTCCAGCACTCTTAGGCCAGTTGGACTACAAGCCTTCCAGCCTGCAACTGGACTGCCCCTTCTTTTGCAAACTCCTGTCCACCCCCAAACAGTCTTGCCCGATACCCTCTGATCCCTTTTATTCTGCACCTGGGATTGTCCTCAAAGAGGTACTGGGTGCCTTGTCCATGATGCACATCCCAGTCAACAATAAGCACCCTAGAAGGGAAAGAAACATGAAGGGTCACCAATAATAAAAGGGAACTACATAGAGCTCAGCTTTCTGAAAAAAGAAAAGTTACCATCAATGCTCACTGTCAATGACATCCCTCAATATTGCAGACCTGCAAAATTTGGGATAAGATGCCATTTCTCTGTAATTATTAGCATTTTTATTTCTAGTATTCAGGCACCCCCTAATTACTGCAATGCTGTTTTTAACAGCCCTGTAGGCCAATATTATTACCCCCAACAGAATAGATGAATTTTCTGAAGCCGAGAGAATACTGGCTAGCCTTAGGACAGCTAACAGGTCAGTGGCAAAGATGACATTGGAACCAGGGGCTTCTTAGCTGCTATGCTATTCACAATTTGACACAAATGCACCAGCTGCATTTTACTTTAAAAGAAAAGGCAAATTGTTACTGAAACTTCAGCTCAGGATAATTCTACACTCCCTTTCTGCACAAGTACAAGGCGGGTGGCTGCTGTGTTTTCTACAAAGCAGCTACAACTTGCCATCAAGAGCAGCCAAGTTTCTTTGTAAAAAGGGAGGCAAAGATCCACCGCTGGAAAAGTCTGGAAAAGGGACATTAGAAGACTCCTCTTTGGTAGATTCATTGCCTTGATCCTTGCTCAACAGAGAACCAAAGTCCTGGATTGCTCTCCTATGAGAAAGGTTTGAGGATATGTGCTCTAAAATGAAGGATTTCATTTAGGAGACCTGTCTCTATGCATCTCTGATGTGGATGCATGATACTCACCGCTCCACTCCCAATTTTTGCCGCGCATATTGGGCTGCGATGCCTACATTGTTGAACATGCAGTAGCCATCCATCTTGTCATGTTGAGCGTGGTGTCCAGGTGGCCTGAAACCAAAAAGGTAACATTGGCTAACCCCAGAATGAGAATGTCACACCAGGAAGGGAGACTTGGTGATTCCAGAAAGTGTCCAGCCTTATACTTTGGTGGGCCTCCAGGGGATGTTCCCAAAACTGTTGGAGACAACATGCCTTCTCCCATAAGATGAACTGTCTTGTGAGAAAGCACCATGAAAAGGAAGCAGCTGAAAAGCACAACCACACACATGCTCCTGGATCAGACAAAAGGGGCTCCTTCCATTAGCCCCCCAGCCCTCGTTCAGAGGAACTAAATGTTTTCCAGGTGTGGATATTTTTACTATAATATTCTTATTCTTAGAATCCTAGAATCTTAGAGTTGGAAGAGACCACAAGGGCCATCCAGTCCAACCCCCTGCCAAGCAGGACACACCATCAAAGCATTCCTGACAGATGGCTGTCAAGCCTCTGCTTAAAGACCTCCAAGGAAGGAGACTCCACCACACTCCCTGGCAGCAAATTCCACTGTCGAACAGCTCTTACTGTCAGGAAGTTCTTCCTAATGTTTAGGTGGAATCTTCTTTCTTGTAGTTTGAATCCATTGCTCCTTGTCCACTTCTCTGGAGCAACAGAAAACAACCTTTCTCCCTCCTCTATATGATATCCTTTTATATATTTGAACATGGCTATCATATCACCCCTTAACCTTCTCTTCTCCAGGCTAAACATACCCAGCTCCCTAAGCTGTTCCTCATAAGGCATCGTTTCCAGACCTTTGACCATTTTGGTTGCCCTCCTCTTGTTTGCTCTTTGTTTTGTTCTTGAATTCTGTGGGAGGGGGCAGGGTATTGGTTCAATGTTTACTTCCTCTCCCCCAGGGAACCCCTGATTCTTTGTGGGAGGGGACCAGGAACCTCTGGGAGTCCCGTGGCATCCTAAATGTGTTAACATTTATTCCGGCATAAGCTTTTGTGAGAATTCTCAGAACTACCGTGTCAAGTCATGAGAATTATTAAAGTGGCATAAATCAGATATGTTTTGCAAGGTTAGTATACTCTCTGTTTCAATTCTGTGTCAGAGCCATATATGGAGGGGCTGGAAGCAGGTCGCCAGCAGGTGGCACTGCAGTGGCATTAGAGAAAGAGGAGCCGGCCAAAGCCAGACTTTTCCTATGCTGTGTCAGCGAAATAAATAAATTATATACCTAAATCCTATGATAAAATAAGTTTCCATTGCTGAAGCACTATATATATATATATATATATATATATATATATATATATATATATATATATATATAAAAATAAATTAAGCTGTAGATATCATGCAGCAAACACAGAAGTCATGGCCTCACTTTCCTTGTGTTGTGTGTGCAGTGCCAGATTTACGTATAAGCTAAACAAGCTACAGCTCTTGGGGCCCCCCAAAAAATTTAAAGGAAAAAAACCTGGATGTACATTTCCAAAATATAAGATAAAAAACAAATAAAATTAAACCTACATACAGCAACAATATTTTGTGTTGTGTAGGCTCCTATGATGTAAGTAATGGGCCCCGCCTGCTAGCCTGCTCCCTAAAATATCACTGGTAATGATTTCACTATTAATATCCTTCTTCTTAATTGTATTTCACTATTAATGCACTTCTTCTTTACTGTATTTCAGTTCAACAATTACTTTGATAAAATACATATTTTGTTATGTGCAAATGGCTTTAGATCCCTTATTAGGTCCATAAATTACTACTGTATTTGGCACATATTCAACACAAAAAACAGTGACAATTTGTTGTTGACAAAGGACAGCTGGACATATAAAGGGCCCCATTACCTTCAGTAGCTTAGGGCCTCATCAAACCTAAATCTGGCCGTGTGTGTGTGTGTGTGCACGCACCAGGGATATTCATCTTCCTTCCTCAACACTCCTCCACTGCATATTAAAGCAGGTAGCAAACAAAACACTGGTTCTGGCTTTGTTTTTTAAATCAGGGACAGCCATCATGGTGCCCGCCAGAAGTTCTTGGACTCCAACTCCCATCTGCCCCAGCCAGAGTGGCCAATAATCTCCTCAGCTGGGGAACCAGACCCATTGCCTGCTCTCATGCTTTCCCTACCAGAGGAATCGGCAGAAAACAAGGGACTAAACTAAGTGCCCTCTGCGCCATCATGTAACTGATTAACTTCACTGCACTTTCAAATACTGCAGGCCTCTCGCCTGACTTGCACTGGGAGCTAGGCAGGAAGGAGCTGGGGTGGGTACAGATGTTTCATTTGCACCTGACCTGCCTAGTGCAGCAAGTGCGAGGGATGACCCATTCGAGGACCCTCTCTCCTCCTTGCAGCAAAACTGACACCCAGCAATGTATAGTGGGCATGATGCTGCGTACTCTGGTCTAGTTTCTGCCTGAGCATGGGACAGGCACACCCAACATTGCAGGGGCCTGGCGTGCATGTGTGATGTCACACGGTGGGAAGAGGCCCCATGGGGGCTGCTGTGCCCTCTGAAAGGCCTGACAGGGCATAGTCACAGCTGTGGAAGGGCCCAATGGGGACCAACCAGCTGCGAAATATTGAGGGGGCCCAGACCCCTCAGTGAAATTGGGGGGGGGCCTTTGGCCCTCATAGCCCTGCATAGATGGCACACCTGAAATGGGAGGTTCTCTTAAATATCAGCTTAAATCTGTTTTCCTAGTTTCTGGGTTATTTGTTTTTTGGGTTTTTTTGCATATAGAGAAACCTTCCTCCTGGCTTGTGGTGTGAAGAGAAAGAGAGAGAGGAAGGAAGGACAGACACACCAAAGAGAAGCACACGTGTCCTTTGCGCATAACACACTGGGATAATTTATGTCCCTTCATACACTTGCGAGGGAACCTGTTAAACTGAGGAGCCAAATGTGCTCCTTTTTTTAAAAAAATTGTTTATTGTACGAGAATTTTTACATACATTGTATAATCTCCGTCAAGTATTGAATTACCCGTACAGTTTTTTTCCTTTTTCCCTTCCCACCCCTCTCCCCACCCATTGGGCAATGGGCCAAATGTGCTCCTGATGGAGCTCCAGGGCCACATTTAAGCACGACTCCCCCCCCCCCCCCGCCACCGCCCAAAATCAAAAAACACAAAGGGTCCTTGTTTCTGCCATACCTGACCAGAGCCAGGCCGTTACGCAGCTTCCCGGCCAGCACCTTCTCCACAAGTTGCAGGACAGAACCAGCAGCAAGGCAGGCACAGCGGTAGGAATTCTGGGATAGGGGACAGAGAGCCAGGTTAACAGATGCTGTACCCTGCATCCCATAAACAGGCTACCCACTCAAGAGCTTAAGGGCGCTCTTGCCACCTATACATTTTCACTATACATCCTCAAGGGATTCTCTCAGGCTCCATAGACACAGCGTATATTTAAAGCAATCCCTTCACCCACCCAAAGAATCCTGGGAAATGTAGTTCATCTCTCACAGAGCTGCAACTCCCCTCACTCTTAACAAACAACAGTTCCCAGGATACTTTTTTTGGGGTGTGTGCTCTAGATGCACTTTAAATATATGGTATATATGCAGTCTCAGACTGAAGGCAAATACAGTATGAAGGAGGGGAGGGGGATGCTCTTGCAAAGGAGTGATTTAATTCAGAAGAAGCTTCGAGAGCCACAACAGAGGTGTCAACTGCTCTGGGTCAGGAAACAGCAAGTCTAACCAAAAGAGCTAGAAACCTGCTCTTCTTTTTATTTGTAAAAAAGCTCAGATGACTAGATTATTGTTCAGATACCAAGTGCCACGGGGAACGTACAGAGCTTTGTGGATACTCACTGGGTGCAGATAGACAGAATCATATGTGTCCGACAGAGATCTCAGCTCAGCCTCACTCATGGTTTCCGTAGATTTCATCAGGGCCAAGTACTCGGGGCTGTTAAAAATGTGGGATAACCAGCCTCATATAACCATCATGTTTAAGTCACATTATAATGCATGAATGGGTCAGTACCATGGAGAAAGCTATCCTGCCAGCCTTAGCAAGGTCACTTCCCCTTATCATGGGAGAAAATGGGTAATCAACCTCCAACTTACCTGAGTAGCTCAGTGAATAAAAAGGTTTGAGCTGGGTGCTCCAGCTCAGACCGTAAGGCTCTAACAAGTCTCTCTTGAGTTTCAACACCAATAGTTTAGGAACTTTCACCACTTTGGAACTAAGCCAAGCTTTACTGCCTATGCAACTTTTTCTGAATGCTAAATGGAAAAACACATGAACCTGACCTTTGGAAAGTTTGTAAGTAAACCTTTTTAAAAAATAGTTTTTTATTAAAGATTTTCTTATGTTACAAAACAAACAAATAAACAAGGAAAAGTACATATAGGCCCTTCCAGTGTCTAGTTATGATGTTTCTAGCTGCTGAGAGTGTGACATGAGTTCCTTGTCATGGGCATGTCTGTTGTTTTCCTGGAAGGTATTTAATAGAGCTAGTTCTGGAGTTGCTTCTGTTACATGGTATCTAACACCACGGAAGCTGGCACTGATTTACCAAGGAACTTCATCTAAATACTGGAGAGGCTGAACCTCCATAGGCACATACCTCCACATGTGGTGGTAAAGAAACCATTTCATTTCATGTGGCCTTTTTCTATGCTAGGGGAAGGAACTTGGAAGGACATATTTTAAAGGTCTAACAGTCTATATTTCCATGTTGTACTTTGCAGCATATTTTGCGATTTTAAGTCTTTGCTGGGGTTCCCCAACAAAAAGTACTTGCCCCCAATGTGGATTTTGGCATCCAGGAATTCTCCTTTCTATATACTCATTTTATCTTGAACCAACAAAAAATGCAACACTTATGAGCAGGACCAGGCTTTCCAATGAGGCTTTCCAATGATGCACAATCTCCATATCTCCTCAACAAGTCCATGAACTAGCTCCCTGCCCACCCCCACCCTACAGCTCGAACATCTGCTTTTACCTGTGAGCCAAGAGGATTTCTTCCTCAGAAATTTCTTGCGCCTGTAAAGAAAGAGATGAACATTTAGTACCTGGGATAAATATTCTGGATTTCTCATTATTTATTAGATTTTACCCTGTCCTTCCTCCAACCAGCTCAGGGAGGTTTATGTAGCTCATTCCCCTCCTGCTTTCATCCTCACAGCAATCCTGCAACGTGGGTTAGGCCAAGAGTGGGTGACTGGCCCAAGGACACCCAGCTGAGCTTCACAGTCGATTGAGTGAGCATTAGAACTCAGGTCTCTCCAAGTCTTAGTCTGATATTCTCAGTCACTACACCACACTGACTCTCAAGCCTTCTCCCCCCCCCCCGAGTTCCTCTTTGCCCCCACCTGCTCCCCTTCTTCTCACCTCAACTGGGATGCAACGTTCCAGCAGTCCACATTGCAGCAATTTGTCTCGTATGGCCACCAGCCGCTCTGGACACTCTGGGAAACTGGGGAAAGAGGTAACAAAGAGGGGTGTAGGATAAGTCAAAAACACATTAAGTTGGAAGAAGGTAGAAGGATCAGGATGCGTTGGGTCAACAAACAAACTAAGGAGTCAGGAAGGATTTGGGTAGAAGGGGTGTTGCAGGGAGATTCTCACCCTGAGAAGAAAGGGAGAAATAACAACAACATCCAACCTGAACAAAATACACACAGGCACAACTGATACCTCTTGACCCAAGGCAGACTCTGATGATGTCTGATTAGAGGCAGGTTGGTAATCTTTATCAAGATCCCAGCCCTTTAATCTGACAGATTAAAAATGACAGCAAAACAAGCAGGGTTGGGTAAGGAAAGCCTTATTATCAAGACTTTTTAAACCACCATCATCATAATGGAAGGAGCACAATGAAAAAAGACAGGAAGGGATATAGGAGAGACTGGAATTAAAGTGGAAGGGAATGAGATATTAGGGTTGCAGATTATGGATGGCAGTGGGGAGAACAGGTGAGGAGCGTGAACAACAGACTACAATCAGAAGCTACTGTTGAGTAGTCTGAAGTGTGAGACTTTTGAAATTGGAATAGATGTGCAGAAGATGGCAATTTTCAGAGAATCTGGTAGCTTACGAAGACACATGGCAACTCTGAGCTTTTATGATTAAAAAAAGGCAAGTTCCCAGCCTTTATGGTAATGGATAAAAGCTCCTGCTTAAGATATGGGAAACTCAATCCTCAGTGCTTCTCAAACAATTCTCTATTCATTCATTTATTACCGGTATATTTCAAATACTGTATATAGTTTACTGCTCTGTCCCTAACTAGGCTTGATGGCAATGGATTTATAAATAAAAGGAAACCAGCAGCCTTCCAGATGTGGCCAGACTACAGCTCCAGTCACCCCTGACCACTGGAGTCATGCTAGCTGGGGCTGATGGGAATCAAGGACTGTCCACCAGGGGTACCATCTTGCTGTCAGGACTGTGGGTGCCCACCGCCGTAATGCGGACATGCGACATGACACACACACATCTGCACATAGTGCTTGTGACGTCACATGCATGATGCACAGTGGGGAGCTCCTCCAAAAACGTAACGTGACGTTGCATGCCATGCATGTGATGTCACAAGCACATTGTGCAGGTGTGTGTGTGTGTGTGACGTTGCATGTCTGCATTGCGGCATCCGCCACCAGCTCCTCTTCCTCCTCCTCTCCGCAGCCAGCAAGGCACCCTTTTTCGCACAAGGGGCTCGGACACAGGAAGAGGATGCATTGTTTGTTGGCTGCAGAGGGTGGAGCTGAACTGCTTCTCAGATGCAGTGCTGCAGAGGCTGCCTGCCTTTCTCTGGCTTTGCTCATTGACTTTCTGGGTGCCCAGCCCCCATAATGATATTATTGTGGGTGCCCAAGCACCCATGACCACCAGGAGTTGGCTCCTATGCTGTCCATAGAGAGGCCCTGCTTGAATGCTCTCATGTGGAAAAGAAACACATACCCCAATATTATTATTATAAATTGGGGGGGGGGGAGGAATAACACCAGGGAGAGTGGCTGAACTCTTCCCCCTGGTACACTAATACTTGTAGAGGGGGTTGTATTGTGGGAGGTGGGGCGGGGGCTGCACTTGGAGGACCATTCAATTATGCAAAATACACACACACAAAACATTCCAAAGAAAAAGATTCCTTCCAGTAGCACCTTAGAGACCAACTAAGTTGGTTCTTGGTATGAGCATGCACATGAAAGCTCATACCAATAACAAACTTAGTTGGTCTCTAAGGTGCTACTGGAAGGAATTTTTTTTTATTTTGTTTCAACTACGGCAGACCAACACGGCTACCTACCTGTAAACAAAACATTCCCCACCTTCAGCCTGAACTGGTACAATCCAAGTGGGGGTGGGTGGGAAAGGACTCCTTTGTTTCACTGATTCTAGGAAACGGTCTCTCCATTGTGGGAGTGGTGTGACAGCCTCTTTGGCATGGCCAAATCTCATGCTACTCCTGTAATATCTATTGGAAGGAACCAGTCTCCTGCTTTATCAGTTACCTTTCCTGCCTCACATGGATGTGGCTCCCAGAATGCTGTGGCAATTTACGAAACAACCAAAATGGTACAGGAGAAAGAATCTGTGTAGGAATCAGGAGATAGGTGCTTGTGGGTAGTCACACAGGTATCGTGAAGTGGCCGGCATGGTGCCATGCCAATGCTCTCCTGACAGCACTTACTGGCATGATGCAGGGTTAAGGTCAGGGCTGTGCAAGTGTTGAGTGGAAGGCACCACCTACGCACTCACAAAGCCTCACCCTCAGGAGGGCAACAGTGCAGTACCGTCCCACCGCACCAGTTGCACCTGCCAAGTACAAAACCAGATTCTAGATCAGGGATGCAAAACTTGTGGCTTTCCAGGTGTCACTGGGCTCCAACTCGCATCAGCCCCAGTCAATGTGGCCAATGGGAACAACTGTCCATCAGCATCTGAAGGGCCACAGGTTCTCTCCCAATCTCTGTTGCGCTGGATTGCAGCCTAAATGATGAAATTGCAACTGCTTCTCTCCAAGTGTGAGAAACACAGACCCTACAGAGGAAGAGTACCATGAGATTTGCACTGGAGCAGAGGCCAAGAATGCAGGGGCAACACAATGACCAGGTATTAAGGACAAGAGGGGTAAGCCAAGAGTGCGAGGAAGAATCGTGGAGAGTGTGTGGTGGAATTGTGTTCAGACTACACTGGAAGTGTGAGTCAAGTGGGATGAAATAATAACAACAATAATAAAAACAGCATGGATGTACAGGCAGCACAAAGGAGGATAAGTTCAGGATTATATATTTACCCACATCCAAACCAAGGGTACTTTTCCCCCCCTGCCGGGAAAAAAATAATCAATGGGTTTGGAATTAGGAAACATACATTAGATTCCCAAACTGCTAGCAGCGGAGTGCATAATAGGGGGAAACATAGCCTAGCAGGGTAACATTATCCACATATATCTTAGCATGTGTTTTCAAACCAACCAACTTTCCCCCACAACTTCCCCCCTCCCATTCTCTTTCAAGGCATTCAAACATCAGTAGAAACAATCATAAGGAGGTTGACACCAAGTTAACAAGGGCATATGGAGTACTTAAAAGCTGCAATTGGGGGGGGGGGTGCTTTGGAAGTGCAATCATGCACACTGTTTTTGGTCTGGTATACATTGTCCTCCAAGGATTGAATTTGGGGAAGGAGGCGGAGGGAAGAGAGAGAAACCTGCAACACCCGTTTGCAGCAAGAACAAGCAGTACAAGGGGCTCATTTGCTGGTATTTGGGGCATCATCAATCCCCTTTCCTGATATTCCTGGAGCTTATATTCTCTACTGACCCACCTCCAAATATGATGCCAAATAAGCTTTCAAAAGCACAGCTTACAAGCATCATTTTAAATAATAAAAAGGCAGACAGCCCTCTTATGTTGAGAATCAAAACTGGAGACTAACAGTGCTATCCTAGACATGTCTACTCGGAAATAAGCCGCATCAGCTTCAGTGGGTCTTTCTCCCAGGTAAGTTTGTATGGGATTGTGGCCAAGTCAATGTTTGACTTGGAAGCGAGAATGTCTGTCTCCTGAAGTAGGAAGTGGGGAAGGGAAGTAAGATTCACCTTGAAGAAGAAAAACACACACATCCCAACTCCTGATTTTAGGCATGCCTATATAATACACCCCATATTATATTAGGGTTTTAGAGAGTAGGACACTGAAACTGAGGTTAGATGCAAGGAATAACAACCTGGTCTGAGGAAAGCGGTTACAGCTGTGACAATTGTTTGGTCTGAAATGGACACTTCAGCATTGGTGACATCAGATTTTAGAAGCGATGGATCAGTCCATGTAGATCAAAGCTGGGGAACGTGTAGCCCTCCAGGTGTTGTTGGACTACAACTCCCATCATCCCTGACCACTGGCCATGCTAGCTGAGCTGATGAGAGTTTGGGTCCACTGACTTCAGTGCAGGAGGTGGGGGCGGAACAGGTTCCCTGGTGTCAATCTAGACTGTAGAACAGCTTGCGGAGATAGCTTCAGTTGGCTCTTTCCCTGCTTGTCTTTTGACAGGCAACAATTTTTAAAATATATACCATATATATATCTGGGTGTATAAGCATTTTTAATAATTTGTCATAAGAAGTGGCCAAATTCATTACTTTTTGCCTTATGGTTTATGTCTGAAATGGGCTCCAATTTCAAATGGAGACTCTTTTTGGATTTGGACATAGCCATAAAGAGTTGTTTGATATAAAAGAAAATTATGAAAATTTTATGCAACTTAGGGTCAGGATCAGCTCCATCTTAATCATGTTGGTTCACACAGCATGATGGTCTATTGGTCGATCAGATCAACGTCCAAAGATCGGTTTCAGACAGTGACCAATAAATGGCCTTTTGGGAAACCTACAAACGGGGCAGGAAGGCAGGAGTCTTCTAACATTCAGCTGAAGAACATAAGGAGAGTCTGTTGGATCCATCTAGTTCAGCATCCTGTTCTCATGGTGGCCAGTCAGGCACCTATGAGAAGCCCACAAGCAGAACCTAAGCACAACCGCACTCTCCCCTTCTGTGGCTTTCAGCAACTGGTATTTGGAAGCATCCTGGCTCCAGCTGTGGAGCCAAAGTATGGTAGCTTCCTTGTATGGCCCTGGGTTCTAGTATCATGAGAGGGAAGAAGTCCTGAAATCTAAACCACTTTAAGTTTTCTGGGTACACTCAAGCTATCAAAACAAAGACTTGAAAACCACGCTTTCACTCCTAAATACCTTTCATCCCATGTGCAGCGAAACTGTGTCATCCGTTCATCCCAAACCAGGCCGGTCCCTACTGGTGCAGCACATTCTGTGGTGAGATCCTAGTTGGAAGGCACAATATTGAACAGCGCTGTAAGTAAAGTGTGTGGGGAGTCTCCTTTAACCCCCAACTGCACACATATAGCACCACTCCCATCCATCACAATCATGCTTTTCACTTAAAAAGAAATCAGGTAACATCTTAAGATACCAATAGCTAAATTTTTTACTAAGGTGGCCAATCCTTCAGCAGCTAAAATTGCAGCTCCCTGGAAAAAGGGCAGAGCAGTCTGCTTAACATCCTGAAGAGGAATGCTTTACCCAGAAATGTTTTGATACAGGACTCACTCGTTACACAATATAGGAAGGTACTTCTGTGCATTTACAGGGCACCTTCTCAACAGCACTGAGCCAAAGCATTCTGCCCCCAAGGGCTTATGAGAACAAATGAGGGCATATTTCCAGAACAAAGACCAAACACAGTCCGTCAGTTCATGTTCCCCAGCAAGAGTGCCATCTTCCAAGGTCCCTCTGGCCACACAGGCGCATGCATGTGTACACACTCCACACAAACAAACACTCCCCAACAGCCAATGCTGCTTCCTCAGCACCAAAGCTCAGGTGTCCAAGTGCTCAACCTACCAATCGCTGCATGCTTGAGAGCAGATCCTCCGCATCTTTGTTCAACCGCTTGGCCCGCCCTTTCCGTTTGGCGTCTGGCAACCCTCCCTTCTTCTTAGTCTTCCTCTGGAGAAGCCAAGAGGTAGCACAGGGTAGCACAGCAAGCCTCTCCTCTCTTTCACAGAGCAGAAAGGGCAGTTTCTTTTCTTACCCAACCCTGACTTACAAAACTGGACTCTAGGCATTGCCTCCCATCTCCCACCACCCCAATAAGGTAAGGTTACCAGATTTTTTTCAATGACTCCGGGGACACAATCAACCAATCAATCTTTTTTAAAAAGGAAATAAGTTATTAAAAAATAAAGAAGCAATATCTTCTCTTCTGTGGTCTCCTCTGTTGCGCGGCCTTCCGCTGGGTCCTGGCCTTCCTTGGAGCGCTAGCCATGCTTCCCACCCTCCCTCTACCTCCTTGCACAGCGATCCCCTACATGCTTACTCAGGAGTAAGCGTTAGCAGAAACCCTCCCCCCTCCTGCTGCTGCCTTGCCCACCTGTCTGGGCATCTTCTGCTCGTCTGGCAGTCACCCATCCGCACCACGGCACGCCCCATCAATGAGTCCAGGGCAGAGCCAGCGGCAAGCGAGTGGGAGGAGGCGCGCTTGGGCCGGATCAGCTCGTCTCCTGTTCACCTCTCGTCCGCGATGGCCAATGACAAGCAATGACAAGTTGAGGAGCACAATGGCGAAGCCAAGCAGCAGCCACAGCAGCCCAAGCACCACCCGGAGGCCAAGGCGGAGGCAGAGCTGCCGGTCTTGGACAGCGACGGCAATGGCAAGCTGAGTGCCAAGTTACAGTGGCGCACCCAGCTCAACGACCCTGCGCAGTTCTTACCTGGCGGCAGCGCCCAACACCACATCTCCAGCCCCTACACCGAGTCCCCGTATGATGTATCTTGTGCGCAACACATCAGATGGGGACTTCCAGGAAGGCAAAATGGCGGGCACCATGGCAGCAGGTAGCTCCTGAAGCCAGCCAGAGCCAACTGTGCTACCAGGCTGGCTCCGGGGTGCTGAGACTGCCGCTGCCACATTTCCCGGGGACATTCGATGAAATCTGGGGACAAATTTGCAAATCCGGGAACTGTCCCCGGGAAACGGGGACGTCTGGTAACCCTACAATAAGGGGCTCCTTTACCGTGGGTGCGCGAGTCTCCAAAGGCGACACAGAAGAGGGTTCCAATATTTGGGCATCTCCAACATCAGAAGCCATTGTGGGGGCAATAGATGCCCCCTATTCCAGCCCTGTGGAAGGGAAAGGAAGAAAAACTCATGTTACAAAGAGAACCTGGAGCTCACATGAGCAACCCATCCATTGCAGCCAACACCCCAAATTCAAACACTAGATTCCCCTCAAACAGCCAGCCATATCATGCATTTGATGAAGCAGATTGTAGTTTATAAAACACTTATGCCATAATAAAGGTGTTAAGTCTTTAAGATTGCCACAAGATTCTTTTCTGTTCTTAGTGACAAAAGACATCACTTGTGAGGAAAGTACATAGATCCCATTGGATAGCCTCCCACCCCTTGAAATAACCCCACCTACTGATGTTAGGATTGTCATGGAACCAGAGGCCCATGGAAAGGGAAAACTCCATCTGCCAAGGAATTGGCCTTCCAGGTCCTATTATCTAGGGCCTGTTTAATAGAGCCTATTAAGATAAGTGTCAGAGTAGGGAATGCCTGTAAAGTAATAAAGAAAATAATGTAATAGGGCTCATTGGACAGACCCATAAAGAAAATAAGAGGCTAGCTAATGGGGGAGACTCAAGAGGGGGAAATGAAACAATATTGGCATGCAATTAGCAAGAGGGGAAGCACACCAACACCTATTTTACTAAGATCTGAGGGCAGGGTTGCTTAAATGGGGAATTCATTGTCATTTTAAAATATATACTCTGCTTAAAGTACAGGCCCCGGGGCTCTTGATGCAGCTTAGAACAAGATACACTGTTAAACCCATTTAAAAACTCTTCTAACATATACCCCCCAAAGCCAACTGATCAAAAAAGCAACAGCAAATTACAACTAACTTAATCACACCTCCAGCATTCTAGAAGCTTTCCTAAAGGTTTTCATAAGCCTTCTGAAAGTTCATCAAATTCCAGAGAAGGGGAACCACAACAGATAAGACCCTGCATAATCAGCACGGCAGGTGAATGCTAAAGACCTTTAGACATGAGGAGAAGGCATCGACAGAAACCAAATTGCTGGCATTCAAGTGACAAAGTACAGTGGAACCTCAGAAGCTGAACACCTGCAAACTTGAACGTTTCGGCTCCTGCACAATCGAAAACCGGAAGCGATTGTTCCGGTTTTCAAATGATTTTTGGAAGCCAAATGTCTGGCGCGGCTTCTGCAGCTTCTGATTGGCTCCAGGACGCTCCTGCAGCCAATCGGAAGCCACACCTTGGAAGTCAAACATTTTGGAAGTTGAACAGACTTCCAGAAGAGATTCCATTCAGCGTCCAAGGTACAACTGTAATAATTTCTCAGCAGCAATTCCAAAAGGCTCCCTTCCCACAGAGGTTCACCAAAGCCTTCCTAGTGCTGGCAGGATGAGGCATAGTTTAGCCACTAAAGTCAATCAATTACAAAACCCTTGGTGGACCACAACTCCTGTCGTCCCTGACCATTGGCCCTGTTGGGTGGGGCTGATGGGAGAGGAAGTCCAGCACTGTCTAGAGCAGGGGTGGGCAAAGTAAGGCCCGGGGGCCGGATCCAACCTGCAGACGATCCGGGAATCAGCGTGTTTTTACATGAGTAGAATGTGTGCTTTTATTTCAAATGCATCTGTGGGTTATTTTGGGGGCATAGGAATTCGTTACCTCAGCTTTTTGTAGCTGGAATGAGCCCTCCCAGGCCAGGTGGAAAAGCCTGCAAGGCAGGGAGCAGGTGTTCTGGGACTCACAGCGAATGGTCTCCAGCTTAAAAAGTACCATCCCAAGCATCCATAGCTTTGTGGTAGAGCATCTACCTTGCACGCATAAGGTCCTGGGTTCTAATCCTGCTGTCTCCAGGTAGGGCTGGCAGAGACTCCTGCCTGAAACCCTGGAGACCCACTGCCTTGTCAATATGGAAAATGCTGAGCTAGATAGACCAAAGGTCTGACTCAGAATAAAGCAGCTTCCTATGGTCTTATGTACTGAAAGAAGCAGCAAGAAGAGGCAAAAAAGAAATGCTCCGGATAGAGTGCCACCTATTCACAATTGCCACAAGGATTGCTGGAAGGTTGAAACTAAGATTCCAAAAAACATTCAAGGATGGCCATTCAATGGCTTTACAGTCTTTGGGTGAGCAGATTTAAAACCCCATTCCTGTCTTTCACACAGGCACATCAAACGGAGAGAGATTCACACATGCTTTACATAGCATGTGTAAAGTCTGTTATATCCTTAAAGGGGAAAAAGCAATTGATGCCCTAGTGATGCTACACAGTCTTTCTCCAATTGCCAGACAGCTCCTACCCTTTCCCCAAAGACAAAAACATTTCTCTTGGTCTCTATCCTGCTTTTGTCTCTATTGTGTGCTCTCCGCTTGTACTATAGGTCTGTTTATGCCACCCTTTCCCTTTCCTCAGTCCAGGCTCTGAACCTAGGCACGCTTGGCCTGAGAGCCGTTCCCAGAGACATCAACAGGATTTTCTCTCTCTCTCTCTTTTTAAAAATATGATTTTTATTAAATTTTCTGTTTTACAATTTCAGATAAACATTTTACCTACTCAAGATACCAATGACTTCCCTTCTTCTCTTTCCATGGTTGATTTAACATATCTTACATCCCTGCATATGTCACAAAAACTGTACTTATCGGTTTTCCATTGTTACATCCATCAAAACTTACTTGCACCGTTGAATTTATCTTAATACAGTACTGCAGGCGTTTTCAGCTGTATGCAATTATTTTCCATATATGCAATAAATGTTCTTTAAACGTATGTTCTTCTTGCTCTCTTATTCTAGATGTCAACGGGATTTACTCTCAAGTAGACACGCACAGGGTCGGGCTGTCAAAAGCTTGACCTTGGCCCCTTGACGAATTCCTCCCTCCATCCCTTAACCACACACACCCAAAGCAGCACCCTTTTAGATTTCTAGCCATGGCAAGAAACAAATACAGATTCAGCTACGACAAAGAACGCAGGAGGGGACCCCCCCACCCCCCTCACCCCGCCAAGAGGTCGGACTAGATGACCCTCGGGGGTCCCTTTCCAATTCTATTATTCTGCAACCTCCCTTCTCCTCAGAGGCAAGGCCTGAGGGGAGGACACACCCCGACGCCATCCCCACCCCCAGAGCCCCCCACAAACACCCAGCCCCCACACCCGAGGGGGGCGGGTCCCGTTCACAGGGCCAAGAGGCTGAGAAAGGAAAGCGGGGCGTAGCCCGTTGACAGCCATGGGGTGGGCGGTCGCGGGCCGTCAGCGAGGAAGACAGCGGCCCCCGACTACCCTCCCGGCCCGTGGGGGGGGCGTTGTCCCTTCTCCTCACCTGAAGCTCCCGCTATCCCAGGGCGCGCGCACACCCCTCCGGCTTCCAGGCACTTGGTTCCTTCCCCAGGGCGCCGCCGGATGCTGTCACCTGGCGCCGCCCGGGCCCTGAGAGGGAAACCGTTCGCGGCGCGAGGGAAAGAGCTGGGCGGGACCATTCCTCTCGGGCGGGGAGGGGAGCGCGCTGGGAAGTGGGCGGCGCCGCGGAGGAGACGGGCAGAAAGCGGTCAGTAGTAGGGGAAGGAAAGCGAGGGGGCCGGGGACAGAAAGCGAACTTGCCTTTTTGGCTTTGTGCTTATGTACTTTAAGCCTGACAAAGGTCCGTATAGTTAAAGCTATGGTTTTCCCAGTAGTAATGTACGGAAGTGAGAGCTGGACCATAAAGAAGGCTGATCGCCGAAGAATTGATGCTTTTGAATGATGGTGCTGGAGGAGACTCTTGAGAGTCCCATGGACTGCAAAAAGATCAAATTTATCCCTCCTTAAAGAAATCAGCCCTGAGTGCTCACTGGAAGGACTGATCCTGAAGTTGAGGCTCCAGTACTTTGGCCACCTCATGAGAAGAGAAGACTCCCTGGAAAAGACCCTGATGTGGGGAAAGATGGAGGGCACAAGGAGAAGGGGACGACAGAGGATGAGATGGTTGGACAGTGTTCTCGAAGCTACTAACATGAGTTTGGCCAAACTGCGAGAGGCAGTGAAGGATAGGCATGCCTGGCGTGCTCTGGTCCATGGGGGTCACGAAGAGTCGGACACGACTGAACGACTGAACAACAACAACTTTAAGCCTAGATTGGTTTTATGGGGGAGGAGGCGGCGAGCGGGAGGTTTGGTGATACTGAATTTGTCCCGCGTTTTGACTAAATTGCTCTGGTTTATGTTGTTTTCGAATTCACGGGCATGTATATCCACCCATCTGAAGACAGCCTTTGATAGGGAAGTTTTCTTAATGTTTCTTAATGTTTTATGATTTATATATCACACCTACCTCCCTGAGGCTCAGCACTGGCACTCCACAGGGATGCGTGCTAAGTCCATACCTGTATTCCTTGTACACATGGGATTGCATTTCATCTGACCCATCTACTGCAATTATTAAGTTTGCTGATGACACCGCCATAATGGGTTTAATTACAGGTGGAGACGAAACAAAATAAAATAAAAACTTCCTTCCAGTAGCACCTTAGAGACCAACTAAGTTTGTTCTAAGGGACCAGGTGGCGCTGTGGGTTAAACCACAGAGTCTAGGGCTTGCTGATCAGAAGGTTGGCAGTTCGAATCCCTGCCACGGGGTGAGCTCCCGTTGCTCGGTCCCAGCTCCTGCCCACCTAGCAGTTCGAAAGCACATCAAAGTGCATGTAGATAAATGGGTACCGCTCCGGCGGGAAGGTAAACGTGCGCTGCTCTGGTTCACCAGAAGCGGCTTTGTTATGCTGGCCACATGACCCGGAAGCTGTCTGCGGACAAAGGCCGGCTCCCTCGGCCTATAGAGCGAGATGAGCGCCGCAACCCCAGAGTCGGACACGACTGGACCTGATGGTCAGGGGTCCCTTAAGTGTGCATGCACACGAAAGCTCATACCAAGAACAAACTTAGTTGGTCTCTAGTCTAAGGTGCTACTGGAAGGAATTTTTTATTTTATTTTGTTTTGACTACGGCAGACCAACATGGCTACCTACCTGTAGGTGGAGATGAATCTGCATACAGGGGGGAGGTTCAAAAGGTAATCACATGGTGCTCAGAGAACAATCTGCACCTAAACATTGGCAAGACAAAGGAGATGATGTTGGACTTTTGGAGGAAGAGAGAGGAGCTAGCCCCGTTGTATATGGAGGGGGGCTGTGTGGAGAGAGTCTCTTCCTTAAAATTCCTGGCAGTCAATCTTAGTGAAAAGTCAGGAAAGCCCAACAGAGACTTCATTTCCTTAGGGTCTTGCGAAAGAACAGTGTTAGACAACAACTAATGATTTCCTTCTATCGGTCCGCGATAGAAAGTGCTAATTCATACTGTATCACGGTGTGGTACGCTGGTTTGACAGTCATGGACAGAAAGTCCCTACAGAGGGTGGTGAAGACAGCACAAGACATCATGGGCTTTCCACCTGAGTCCGCTAGATGTTATCGCAGAAGACCATTGCCTCAGAAGAGCGAGGAACATTCTCAGGGGTGACTCACACCCTGGCCAGCACCTTTTTAATCTCCTGCCCTTGGGCAGGCCGAACCAACAGGTTAAAGAACAGTTTCTACGTGTGGGCCGTGAGGCTGCTGAATGGAAGACAGCAACATTGGAGCTGATATTCAGGGTCGGTGGTTGTACGACAGCACCTAGAGTGTAACAAGGACTGAGAGATTGTGTGGGGGAGGGGGCTCGTTTAATCTCACTGTAAACATGTGGTACACTGACAATAAAGTATTTCATATATATATATATATAAATATATATATATATAAATATATATATATATATATATATATATATATGTTGGAAGCTACCCAGAGTGGCTGAGGTAACCCAGTCAGATGGTTGGGGTATAAACAATAACATTTATTTACAGTCTTTATTTGTTTGTTTGTTTGTTTATTCACTCACTCATTCATTGGAGTAGGATGTCCCTATTTTCACCAAAGAAGTGTTGGAGGGTATGATTTTGCATATTTGCGTTTTTTTCCAAATCTTGTCTGCTTTTGGTGGTTTTTGAATGTTTGGGCGCAGCTTGTTGTGGGGAAAACACAGTTATAGGCTGCTTCCAAAATAAACTCAGGCTGGGTGAACACAGGCAAGCTGACACAGCACAAGAGACACATCCACTTTGTCATGTGCTATGGGAGGTGACAAAAATGGCCCTAGAGCTGTGATAGTTGAATGACAGGCAAGTCTCACATATTTTAAAAATAATGCAGGACTTGTGAATTGGAAGGGAGGCAGAGTAGGTGGCAAGACTTAAGCTGCAGCTACAAAAGGACAGAGGCAGTCTCGAGCTACAATCTTCCATCTGATCAGAAACATGGTGATATATCCTTTTTTTAAATGCACATTTATTTGGTCTTCTCTTTCCCTAATCCCCAAGCTTCTTCATTTTCTAGGCATCTTCATTTTCCAAATAACTCTGTGTGAGATATGGTACTATTCCCATTTTGCAGATGAGGAGAACTGAGGTTGTCAGTTTATCATAGCTGAACGCTGCACCAAGCCAAAAATACTTTCCCTCTGAATCGCAGCAGCCTCAATCCAATTTAAGTTGGCAGTGACCAATGGAATAAAGTAACGGAACAAGTCAGTTCCAACTGACTTGGGCTAGCCAACATGGTGCCCTCCAGTTGTTAGGGACTCCAGCTCTTCTCAGCCCAAACCAGCATGGCCAATAGTCAGCCAGGTCAAGCACTGGCCTGAGCTGCTGACTGCGTGCAGGTGGCAGTGGGCAGGCACCACAGTCAGCTTTGCTTAGGAACCACACTTGGCTGTCATCCACAGCAGCTGGCTGGGACATTGCCTTGTTCCAGATGCTGGTATGCACCTTTTTTCAGCCCAAAGGGCCACTTTCTATCACAAGCAGCCTTTCAGGGGCCACGTGGTAGTGGGGGCGGGCAGAGCTATTGGAAACACAGTGAGTGCACAGTATATGGGCATGTGAACACACAACCATTATTGCCATTCAAGAACGCATTCTAGCCAGGCAAAAGGAGACCCGATGCAGAACAGGTCTGGTGAGCATGGTCTGAGAGGGGGTGTGAACTGGGGGAGACTAGTGGGTAGGCAGATCCAAGGCCTAGACAGGGCCTCAGATTCCCTTCCCTTGCTGTGCAATATTTAGCTAGGGGTAATCACCCATTGACCTCAGCAGGACACACTACTGAGTACACATGCATCAGGCTGATATGCATATTGCACAGTGTATATTCGACCTATTTTCATGGGATAAGATCTGGTGCGTTTCCAGCCCTTCCAACAACAGAGAGAAATGAAAAACACACAGCAGCAAAGCCATTCCACCACCACCCCCAGCTGCTGTTCAAGCCTCATTTGCAGAGTGTTGTTCACATGAGAGAGGGGGCAAGGATGTCTTAACCTGATGTGCTTTCCATGTCCCTCCAGACACCTGCCATCTGCGCTCATCTGCACGTGCACAGTTGATGTTAGGGTATTTTCCCATAAACACTCCACATCCAGTTTTTATGGTCAGATCAAAGGTGGCGAATGCATCAAACCAGTATTTTCCAAGAAGCCATGAGCTCAATATGGATTGTGGTGAGAATGTGGCATCAGAAGCTGGCAGGTGGTGTGCGCTGCATGCAGAGTATACCCTAAGTCTCCGTCGTGGTCCCAGGATCTTGGCTTCTTTGGTTTTGGAATATCCAAAACCTGGATTTTCTCTAGACTCCCTCTTATGCACAGCTCATCCTGCATATAAGTTGCCCGTGTCCTTGCAAGGCTCCTGTGGCAGAAAGCAGTGAAGTGAGTCCTGCATTTTCAGAACATACAACGCAGGGAAATAATCTGTCTTTGACTGAGAAACCTTCTGAACCACCCAGCAGCAGCAACTTGCTTTTCTTCCTTATTAGCCCCAGAAGGGTTTGTCTCAGTAGGTCAGCCTGGTGCTACCCGCTGCTGGGATGGAATGAAACCCATGTTTGGGCCAGAGCCCAGGAGAGAGGGAGGCACTGCAGCCAATCCTCCTCTTCCTGCCTTCTGCAACCTTGTTCCCAGCACCCGTGCCAGCCCCTTATCTGCAGAGGAGGGGACTGCGTGGGGAGCGATGATCTCATTCTGCAGACCTCCAGAGACCGTGACTTGATGGGCCAGATAAAGTCCCCACTGACTCCTTTGATGGCTCTACTGAAGGATGTGGGAAAAGGGGTGGGAGAGATGCTGGGAGATAGGCAGCCTCCACCACCGGCACTTCAAGGGAGAGCGAGAGCCAAAGCTGTCCTTGGACAGATTCTCCGGGAGTCCCCTAACAGCTCTGGCAAAGGAATCATGTTGTGTGTGGGATGAGATGAGAGAGTGCTAAGAATCGGGGTCCCTGGAGAGGGTTGCTGTGTCCCAGCTGGGGAGATGGTGCTCTTTTTCTTCTCCAAGAAGCAGAGTAGCAAGTAGATGTCAAGAAGAACTCCCATAGAGCAGGGGGTGGCTAACCTGCTTTTCTCCGCCTGATGTTGTTGGATTCCAACACACCCATCACTCCCTCCCAGGCAGCATGGCCAGTGGTGAGTGGCAATGGGAGTTGCAGTCAAACCACAGGCTAGCCACACCACTGGAGAGCATTTCCACCACAACCTGCTACCTACAAGTCTTGTCTCATAAACACTTCTGCCCCTTTCCCCCTCCTTGCTGGTCTTTATCCCTCTCAAAATCCACCTGCTTCATGAATCCTTACCTTGAGCTGAAAAATAGCTTAAGCACACATAACTGCATTTGTGCAGACCCATCCTTCTGTTACCTGTATATCTCATTAACCTCACCCCTCCCCTTACCTCGGCCCACTGTAGACACTAGACAGTAAGCTCATTGGGGCAGGGACTTGCTTTTTTTCTTCTGTTACCCATGTTCAATGATAGCGCCATAAGTAGATATTTATAACAATCTCCAAAGCACTTTGGAACTCTGAAGAATGCAAAGTTGGGCTGAGGTGTCTGGCATCTGAAGAAATAGGCTATAGCTTACAAATTGTTTTGTTGTGCTTTTAGGAAAAAAACAGGGTCGGTCCAGACTGGTGTTTCATTGTGATGGCATTCTGCAAAACGTTATCAATACAATAATATTGCATTAGTATGGATTTATTCTGCTTCATCAGATGTTCCAGAATGCTTCCCCAGTGCTACCACAGGATCACTGGCCAGACAGACTGTAGCACAACAAAAGTGAGATAACACTGCCTGACCCCTTGCTTGTAGTATGAGAAATTTCAGCAGGAAGTTACAAGATATGCACTGATTGGAAATGAAGCAGTCTAGCCACCCCAAAACCTTTATAGGTGCCAATAGTATTGAAAGAGGGATCATTTATAACTGCCCCAACAGCATCCTGAGGACAAATTATCATGGATGCACAATAAAAGGGGTATCAGGAGGGACCTTAAAGGCATTACTGGACTCAGACTTTGAATGCCTACAAGTCACATTTAACTTGTGTGGTTTTTCCCCCTGGAAGGATATCAAATTTTTAGCTTTGATACTAGAATCAACAGCTTTCCTTGTTGGTGAAATTGTGGGAAAAGGGATCTGGGACACTGGCATTTATGAGCACAACTAGGCACAATCCGGGCAGCCTCCCACCACTTCACTGATTTCAATCTTCCTCACCCAAAAGTGGCTTTCAAAGGAGAATGGGGTCTTGGGTTTGTTTGTTTTCTTATAAGTAGCTGCAGCACAAGTAATGTATATTTTGCCCCTAAATGGTATTATTTCCGTGGTGTGGTTCTAGAGTCAGTTATTATTACTGCTGCTTCATATTTTAACCAGTTTGTTGGTTTTAAGACTGTTTTATTGCAATTATGGTGTTTTGTCTGTTATTGTTGTAAGCTGTCCACGTTGAATGAAGGGCAGGTATGCAACATAAACTATGTTCCTTGGTGTTTAGTGAAGAGAGCCACAGGCTGTGCAGGTCTACCCTCCCCACTCCTTTTTACAGGAATCATGTGTCTTTATGATCAATTTAATTTCGCACAAAAATTACTTAAGACACTTGAAGAAGCCGGCATTCCACTGTGGAATCTCCTCCCAGGCAGCCCAAGCCATGCCATAGCTGGACCTTGCCGAAGACAAAACTCACTCGCACACCCCTGTCGTTAACACAAATTAGTATATATATTTTCCCCTCTGCAGCTTTGAAACAAATTTAAGCCCCCCAAAGAGCAGGGCACCAATGGAAGCTCAGTGGCAAATTTACAAAGCCAGTGAAGAGTCAACAGGGTGTGTTATCTCTGCTCAACGTCAGCGTGTGTCCCCTTCTCTTTTTTGTCTCCTATTGTGATGCTTTAGAGATGGGAATGAATATACCCATGGAAAGGGAGGATTAGGAGATGTACAGGGAAGCGGATCTGGGCCAGTGCATTTCAGGATGGATTTTGAGGTGCAGATAAATTAATTCCTTGCGTGCATTAGAAGATGGGTGAATGGTGAGATACCAGGATGGAACAGGAGTTGGTAGAAGGTAGTCCAATTGTAGATCACCAGGTGACTTTGGGTGGCCTGCCTAGTGCAGGGATAGGGAACATGTCCCCCCCCCCGACTCCAGCTCCCATAATCCCTGATGATTGGCTATGCTGGGCAGTGCCAGTGAGAGTTGGGAGTCCCTAGTCCACACCCAGCTATCCAACTATAAGCGTCTGCTTATAGTTGGAATCCTTTCAAAATAATGACAGGCCAGGTGGACTCTGGTCTGACGCTCACTGAGAATGGTAGGGCACAAGGCAGAGAGGCCAGCAGGAGGTGAAACCAGAGCCAATGGCAGGCAGAGGTGACTTAATTCCAGGTCCGCCCCTTTGGGTTAGAAATGGAGTATGTAATAAAGCAGATTAGTTGTGCCTTAACTGTTAAAGAGATCCTGAGTGTGCATGTTTGCTTTGTAAATTGAAAGACATTGATGGATGTTCCCCCGTTTTTCAGTAGATGGTGCAGGACAAAAGTCAGTTCACTCCAGTACCAAACATGTACAGATTGCCCTGCTCAGCAACTAATTTTTAACAGGTCGGTTTAGACAGTCAGCAGAAACGAGTGGAAAGGCTCCCCCCCCCCCGGATTGAACAATGTAGGTGGGAGTGGCATGCCCAAGTGCAGCGTTCCCCAAGGCGAAGGAGTCCCAAAACAAAACTCTGTGTCCCACAACAGGCAGGCAGTAGCGAGCAGCTGAGATGTACATGGAACAACTTTTCCCAAATCTCTACTGATAGCCACACTTTTGCCAGTGTATTGGCTTGCCCAGGGTGGGGGGCAGTTGAGATACATATTAGGGGGGGTGACTATTAGGATTGCCACTTGCATTGCAGGCAGATATACAGGAACATAGGTAGGATTCAGGATGGAGTGACTGACTTTAAAAGGCAGGGCCAGTTTACCATATACATGACAAATAGGGTGAGTGGAAGCACTATTTCTCACAAGCATAAAACTGGATTTCTTTTTGCATTTGTACACGTGGTTCCCTAAGACGAGAAGGGAGGCACTTTGCAAAAGTATGTGCTTTGCTTATGATGGGCCAATTCACCAGTCTGGCAGCGGTGGAGGTGCAGAGGACAGGTGCTCATTGTGAACTAGTTGTTGTCATGCAATCCAGGCTGCAGGGGAAGCATCCGACCAAACGCAGAGCACTCATCCGAATTATTCCACGGGGGAAACATAGCTGTGAGGGCAAGAAAAGCAGGTGCAGATACTCCTGGAGTATGTAAGGTACGCAAATGAGCTGGGCATGCTTAGCCAAACAGGCAAGGGAGAGAATGTGGTTGGAGATAATTGGACAGCAGCTCTTTACAGATGGGGTGGAGAAAGCTGGGCGGAGGGATCAGTAGATCGCTGATCAGTAGTCTATGGCTTAGTAGGTGGAGGGACTGCACAAAAATCTTCTTTCATGCATAGGAAACAGTGGATGTCAGAGAGGAGGGTTGCCCTTCTGTTGTTTCTTCGTAGCCCGAATGTAACATGAATACCTTGCATGCAGTTCTACCCCCAGCACTTCCAGAATGACCAGAAAAGTCCCCTGGCTGGAATCCTTGCCAACTGCTGCCAGCCAGTGTAGCAAATGCTGAGCTCGATGGACCAGTGGTCTGACTCTGTGTGAGACAGCATCCTGTGTTCCCTTGCATGGGCAGCACATGTTCCCACCACCTGCATTCAGCCCCAGCATTTCTCACAGTTGCACAGTCAGCCTGGAAAACAGCTCGACTGCTTTATCAGCACCTCATCCGCCGCTTGGGGGAACTACCCCATAACATATGTCTTCTCTGATGACGAGCTGCGGGATCAGAGCACCCTCCCATTGTTATTCTTTTCACCTGTTCTTCCAAGGGGCCCATGCTGCAAGCAGTTAATACACGTGCTCCAAAAAGTTATCAAGAGAAGAAGAAGAAGAGTTTGGATTTGATATCCCGCTTTTCACTACCCAAAGGAGTCTCAAAGCGGCTAACATTCTCCTTTCCCTTCCTCCCCCACAACAAACACTCTGTGAGGGGAGTGGGGCTGAGAGACTTCAGAGAAGTGTGACTAGCCCAAGGTCACCCAGCAGCTGCATGTGGAGGAGCGGAGACGCGAACCCGGTTCCCCAGATTACGAATCTACCACTCTTAACCACTACACCACACTGGCCCTCCTTGCTTATTGGTCCCAGAGTCACTGTACATGAATGCCGTGGGTTGTTGTGTGGTTGTCGGGCTCTTTACCCCAGTGCAGAAACAACCCCAGGAGAGCCATGTGGGGCAGGAGAAGCCTGCGGAGGAAAGCCTGGTGGAGAGCCTAGAAGGTGTGGATTGGGTCCAAAAGGGAGCAAATGTCCTGGCAACATCATGGGGCTGAGAGTATAGAGGGCAGCTGCTTCTTCCCCCATCAGAGGCGGTGGCATCATCTCCAAGGGGGTTGGGGTGGACATGGCAGCTTCCGCAGAATTCCCCTTGCGCTTTTTGGACTTGGCTGAAGAGACCTTGCGGTTCCGGGTCTGGATCCCATCCTTGCGCATTGCCAAGGGACGATTCACCTGGAAGGCAGAAGATGGAGCCGTGAGCAAGCGTGAGAGCAGTGCTGCAGAGTGGTCGAGAGCCAGCGAGCAGAAGGAATAGCAGGAAGATCATAGAGTAAAGAAGAGGATAGAGCAATAGCTGTTTGCAGAGCAATTGCATGGTTCAGATAGAGGGCAGAGAGGCACGGGGCTGGCTATGGAGCCATACTAACTCAGAAGTAAACCCCACCAAGTTTCACAGGATCACTCTCAAGGCAGAGGGCCTTCTCGGTAGTGGCGCCCTCCCTGTGGAATGCCCTCCCTTCAGATGTCAAGGAGATAAAGAATCACACAACTTTTAGAAGACATCTGAAGGCATCCCTGTATCAGGAGGTTTTTAACACTTGAAGAAGAAGAGAAGAAGAAGAGTTTGGATTTGATATCCCGCTTTATCACTACCCGAAGGAGTCTCAAAGCGGCTAACATTCTCCTTTCCCTTCCTCCCCCACAACAAACACTCTGTGAGGTGAGTGGGGCTAAGAGACTTCAAAGAAGTGTGACTAGCCCAAGGTCACCCAGCAGCTGCATGTGGAGGAGCGGAGACGCGAACCCGGTTCCCCAGATTACGAGTCTACCGCTCTTAACCACTACACCACACTGGCTCTCTTGATGTTTTTATTATGTTTTTAGATATGCTGTCAGCCACCCAGAGTGGCTGGGGAAACCCAGCCAGATGGGTGGGGTATAAATAATAAAATTATTAATAATAATAATAATTATTATTATTATTTTGCTTGCTTGCTTGCTTGGTGTAGTGCAACATAATGATACCATTACTGTTCTGGAAAGCAAATGAAAACAATTCCTTCCTGACTTTAGTGTGCTAAAATGCTGCTGCACATACTCACACCGCCTGAAGCGGCCCGAGGAATAAACAGAGATGGGGTGAGTGTGCATGTTGTAGGAGCATGTGCGTGCGTGGCAGCTGGCAGATCCACAGCCTGAGGCAATTGCCTCATCCTGTGTCCTGGCCGTGACAGCTCTGCAGGACAGGCTACAGGGTAGGCACCCCCGGGGTCTAAGGATGATGGGAGAGGCACATCCTTGGTCTGGGAAAAGGGTGCTGAAGGCCCTCCCTTTGGAACGGTATAAAGTCACCCAAATCTGAGTCCTCCTCGAGGCAACATGGGAACCGAGATGCAGGGAGTATGATACATATGGTAGAAGCCTACCAATTTGTTCTCAAATATCTGGGGGTGGGGGGTCAGAATTATTTTCCACAATATAAGCAAACTAGGAGGGAACACATTCTTTTAAAATCCATAGGTTGTATCCAACTAAGTCTTGCTTAGAGTAGACCCACTGAAATTAAGGGGCATTAAGTTAGCCGCCAAGTGTATTCATTTACTGTGGTACCTCGGGTTGCATACACTTCAGGTTACAAACTCCGCCAACCCAGAAATAACGCTTCAGGTTAAGAACTTTGCTTCAGGATAAGAACAGAAATCGTGCTCTGGCGGCGCAGCGGCAGCGGGAGGCCCCATTAGCTAAAGTGGTACCTCAGGTTAAGAACAGTTTCAGGTTAAGAACGGACCTCCGGAACAAATTAAGTACGTAACCAGAGGTACCACTGTACATGGATCTGTTCTGGGTACTACTGGACACAACACTATGTACCTTTTATCAAATAAAACACTTGGGGCTTATCCACACGTAATTTTTGTCCTGTTCTTTCCAGGTACACATTTGCACTTAAAAGCTTCGTGTCGTTTGCTCCCCTGCCCCAAGCTTTCCCCACAGAAACCCACTCTTTAGCTCTCAATTAGAGCAAACGACAATTTGGGCTTTCCACAGATTGCCATTTGCTCCGATTGAGCTTTAAAGAGCAGGTTTTTGCAGAGAAAGTTCAGGGGCAAAAAAGAGGGAGGGGGGTTGCTCGGACACGGAGCTTTTTAGCATAGACCATGCCTGGGAAGAGCAGAGGAAAGGTGCATAAGCCCTTAGCCTTTTGCTTATTCTGAAATGACACAGAACAAGGGTGAAAACACTTCAGAAAGCCAGAAAGAGTAGGGAGGACAAGAAGGAAGGAATGCTGATGGAATAGCAATGTGTGATATTTTAATGTATTTGATTTTTGTTGGAAGCCGCCCAGAGTGGCTGGAGAAATCCAGCCAGATGGGCGGGGTACAAATAATAAATATTATTATTATTATTATTAGGTGGACGAGGCAGCTTCATGAAGTGTCTGGGCCATATAAATTGCTGTTAGGAGCTACAGGCGGTTCAGGCAGCAGAAAACAGGTGGGCAAAGGGGAGAGCCTCTGCAGGTTCCCCTCTGAAAACCTCTTCAGAAGAAGAAGCCATCAGGTTTAAGAAACAAAGTGTGGTTTGTCAGGATGGCTCATTCAAGGCCATGGCATGCATTTATGGCAGTGCCAAGTTTTGAACAGCAGACTTCCTGTTTCTGTGCTCATGCAGCCTTGTCCACAATGCCATACCGTTTCTGGTTATCCTGTCCACCAGCTTTCAAACAGAATTTGACAGCTATCACAGCACGCTAAACATCTGAAATGTTAGCATTTGGGGAGGTGTTTAATGACACAAATGGGTTTTCTCAAGTTCTAGGGAAATGCAGATTTTGAAGTTAGTTGCGCACACTTATTTGGTGTGGCAGGTCTACTAGGCCAAAACGGTCCTTAAGTCACTTGACATAAAATCAGTGTAATGCTTTTTATCCATTAAGTGTGTGTGAGAGAGGGGGGGGGGAGAGAGAGAGAGAGAGAGAGAGAGAGAGAGAGAGAGATGTTTTTACATGAGTAGAATGTGTGCTTTTATTTAAAATGCATCTCTGGGTTATTTGTGGGGCATAGAAATTCGTTCATTCTTTCCCCTTCAAAATATAGTCTGGTCCCCCACAAGGTCTGAGGGACAGTGGACCGAAAAGGTTTGCTGACCCCTGCTCTACTGCTTTGGCTTACATTGTGCAGCTTGAAATAGAGACCGCAGGCGTTGCATACAGGTTCTCCGTTCACGTTTCGGCGCCAGAGGGTGGTGGTTGTCGTTTGGCAGTTACTGCACTGGGTGCCGGCTCGCTTGCTGACAATCTGCATGGTTGAATGTGATGAGGATTGTTACATACAGCGACACCCACCCTGATGGTCCATTCCTGCCCACCCCGTCAGTCAGATTTCCATGCCCATTGAAAATACTTAGCCCTCATTGGGTGGGAGTCGGTTGCTCCCTTAATTCACCACCCCCATACACACACACACCAGAATGTACCATACTTTTCCATGTATAAGACTAAGGTTTTTTCCTTAGAAATCATGTTAAAAAGCTGAGGTCGTCTTATACATGGGTGGTGCATAGGGTGAACGTTTGATTGGCTGCTGTCACGGCTGTCAGCGGCTATTGTGCATGTTATTGGTTGCTGCATCAATGGATGATGTTGATTGGCCAACGCTATGACAATGGCAGCTTCTGCCGGGGAGGGGACAGAGATGGGTGAGCGAATTTCGGCATCCCCTCTAAAAATACCTCAACAACCCTTGGTAATCCCCCCCAAAGAAAGCTCAACAACTCTGGGCCATCCTCCCCCCATAAAAGCTCAACACGTTTGTGCCTTCTCCCCCCCCCCATTTTCTTAAATTTCAGTCCCCAAAAATAGAGGGCATCTTATGCATAGGGGCATCTTATAGATGGAAAAGTGTGGCACTTCTGCAAACCTCAATGTTGCCCTGAACATAAAAATATATTACCAGGCGTTTCTTTGGCCGGATGAGAGGCCTGTTCTGCCCATTCATCTTGTGGTAGAGCCCACAGGCATTGCAGAGGTAGTGACCAGTGCCGTCCCTTCGCCACAGTGGCGTGGCTGTGGCTCCACAGTTCACGCACTCTCGCGCCTCTGAGGAAAGAGATGGGGAAAAGCAGTCAGTGGGGAATTGGCAGAATAGCTCGGGGGGGGGGGGCATGAGGCCCGTCACTTTGAGGAGATGCTACTAGCAGTATGTCTGATGCAGCGCCGGGCTGGAGAAGGCCAGACAGAGAAAGTTCAAAAAAGACGCCAAGAACAACGATTCGTCAGAACCTGGGTAGAGGAATATTAATTCATTTACATAATGGGTAAAGGAAGCCAATCTTTGCATGTCTGATAAATGCTACTAGAACTTAATCTCCATTATCGATCCGTCTTGGTCTATAAGCTCATCCCAGAACCTAAGAGGTCAGCTTCAGAACGTGTTTTCAATGCCAGAGTCCAGACCTGGAACCTGTAAGGTCATAACAAAATAGAAAATTCTTTCCAGTAGCACCTTAGAGACCAACTGAGTTGGTCTCTAAGGTGCTACTGGAAAGAATTTTCTATTTTGTTTCGACTATGGCAGACCAACACGGCTACCCACCTGTAACTGTAAGGTCATAAATATTGTGCCACTAAGCACATGCAGAGTATAATGTGGGAAAGAAATATGTACTACATTTAATGAGCAGAACTTTACAGTTCAGAGGTGGCAATTCATGACCAAGATTAAGCCACAGGCACTCTAGCATTTTATAGATTTTGCCTGTGGATATCGCTTCTCCTAAACACATTTTTCACGCTAACTATGTCTTGCAGTTGCCTCTGGTAAACAGCTTCATGGTTGGTCAGCTCTGACGTCCAAGCAGCACACAAAAAAAAGTGCTGATCAGCTGTGCCGGCTAGAACACATAAACTCTTTCAACATCATGGCCAAACTTCCCAATGGGAAATGTCATCTGAGGGATCCACACATTTGGCATGTTTAGGTTTTTGTTTTTTTGTTTTTTGTTATTGTTGTTGTTGTTTTTAATCGCATTAAAATATTCACATTAGGACTGTAATGAAAAAGTATTTGGTGCAAATTTTAACAAATTTGAAAACGCACATGCTGCCTTTCCAGTCTGCACCATTTTACCAAGGAGTTTTTGTTTTACAGGCAGGTGAGCTTTTGAAATAGGTATGGAATGTCCATTGTATCATATCGTTCCCGCTTTCCTCTGCAGCCCATGTGATGGTCCCCAGCAAAAATCCTCACCGGTAGGAGAGAGCTGTGTTGCCCCCCGCAGTTTAGGGGAGTACCCAGCTGCCAGGGGACTCCCAGACGGCTGGAAGTATCCAAAGTCCTGCCCCATTGCGTAAGCGGCGTGGGCTGCTCCGGTTGCGGTTCCCAAAGGCAGCAGTTCGGCATGGGTGGGGCTCATCCGTTCCGTCTTCAACATCTCCAGGTATCTGGGGCTCCCCTTGTCATCGGGGCTGAGGTCCTTGGGCGAGGGAGGCGCTTGGAGGGTCTGATATGAGGACGTGGCAGAGGTGTAGATTGGGAGTCCAGCATGGGGCTTTCCAGAAGAACTGGAGACCCAAGCTGCTGTGCTGTAAGGGTGCCCATCCACCCACTGCAAACCATTGAGGATGGGATACAGCTGCCGCACTGTTGGAGAGGAGGGGAAACAAAAGGAAACATTAAGAAGGGTGTGAAGGTGTTCAGGGCAGTGGGCCTACACTAGAGTTGGCCAAGCAGGCCCTGCTGGATCAGAATAAGGGGCTCCCTCACGCAGGTGGCACTGTGGGTTAAACCACAGAGCCTAGGGCTTTCCGATCAGAGGAAGATCAGCGGTTCGAATCCCCGTGACGGGGTGAGCTCCTGTTGTTCGGTCCCTGCTCCTGCCCACCTAGCAGTTCGAAAGCACTTCAAAGTGCAAGTAGATAAATAGGTACCGCTCCAGCGGGAAGGTAAACGGTGTTTCCATGCGCTGCTCTGGTTCAGCAGAAGTGGTTTAGTCATGCTGGCCACATGACCCAGAAGCTGTCTGCAGACAAACACCGGCTCCCTCGGCTTATAGAGCGAGATGAGCGCCGCAACCCCAAGGGCGTTCGCAACTGGACCTAATGGTCAGGGGTACCTTTACCTTCATTCGGTACACTTTTACCAGCAGCGGCCAGTTAGATGCTTCCAAGAAGCCCACAGCCAGGGTATAGGGACAGCCTCGCTCCCTTCACATGCTTGCACCTGCTGCAGTATTCAGAAGCATGCAGCCTCTTGTCCTGTTCTGGTCCCATGGAGGCCTCCATGGGGCTAGAGGGCAGGTGGTGCAGCACCACGGACAGCTCCCAGACTCTGTCCACACCAAGACATGGGTTCCCCCACAAGAAGCCTGTGAGCGAGCTGTAGTTTGTTCGGGGTGCGGGGAATTGTGGGTGTAATTAAGAATTGGGAGTCAATTCTTCCTTCCTTTGCTTTTATTTCATAAAATTTATTCCTTCCTTGACTGCAAGGAAAAACCTCAAAGCGGTTTCCTTTGCAGCTGCAAGTTTAAAATTGAACTACATGATGTAATATGACATCAGGTGATTGACTGGTGGGTGGACCTTTCAAAGATGGGCCAGTTTAGGATACAGCCCTCTGGCCGGATCCACATTCCCACAGTGAGGACTGTGAATGCTCAATGGCCGTACAATGCTGAGATTGCAATCTTAGCCGTGTCTACTCTGAAATATAGCAGTTCGAAAGCACGTCAAAGTGCAAGTAGATAAATAGGTACTGCTCCAGCGGGAAGGTAAACGGCATTTCTGTGCGCTGCTCTGGTTCGCCAGAAGCGGCTTAGTCATGCTGGCCACATGACCCGGAAGCTGTACACCGGCTCCCTCGGCCAGTAAAGCGAGATGAGCGCCGCAACCCCAGAGTTGGACACAACTGGACCTAATGGTCAGGGGTCCCTTTACCTTTACTCTGAAATAAGTCCTGTGGAATTAAGTGGGGCTGGGTACCTTTCGTGGGGGTATGGAAAACGGGGGTCAGAGGAGGTAATGAAACAGAGTATCTTGGGAAAGAGCATGGCAGTCTATCAGGAACCCTGAATAGAAGCAGCCCACACTGTTGATAGTTTTTGCTTTAATTGAAGGTTTGACATATACACTGTACTTTTATATTTGCAATGCGAAAACACAACGGTATCACTGTAAGCCAATCAGCCGGAAATTCTGAGAATGAGGCGTCTACAGAGATGCACTAGCACACTCCTTTTGCCTCCAAAGTAATAGTAAAAGTCCCTTTGAGTGCACAGAGGGCCTTTGCCAAATGCAGCATACCCGCCTATGATTCAAAAGGGTGACTATAAGGGCTAATAGCTTGCAGGCAGAGGGAGGTGGGGAGGGTACTGGGATCAGCTGCTTCGTGTGTATAAAGGTATATCCTCTTGCAATCACTGTATACCTACCTGGAGAGTGTCTGTAGGATTCAGACATACGAGAGAAGTAGGTGGGCATGGCCCCAGCATCAACACCCTCTGAAGCAGGGAAGAATAGGTCTGCGTCATCATTTGCTTGCAAATGGGGATGTTCAAAATACTGGGGGGCAGGGTCCTCACTCCCCACAGTAGAGTAATCCATTCTTAGAATCTTCCTCCACAGATGATAAAACCTGCAATGAATTTTTATTTATTTTTTAAAGCCTGGCACATGAGGCAAGGAGCTGAGAGTGCAGATTCCTGACTGAGAAGTGAATGTAATCGAGTACATGGCTAGGGCCTAGTGATTAGTGATAGGAACCAGCATTCATGAGTTTTATCTTGGTTCGCCTTTACTTCTAGAACACTCTGCAGCAGAGGTCGCCAATGTGTTGCCCTCCGGATTATGGAAGGTGTAAATAGGTGAATAAACCATAATTCCTAAAGCACAACAGTTTCCACTGTGTCTTCTAAATATTCTCCAAAGGGGCACAGTAATCCCATGTGCTCTTGCCTCCACTTGGCAGAGAGAGAGGCAGGCACCGGGCTTCTGTAACACTATTTATCCAATGATAAATTTATTTATGTGCCTCTTCTTTTGGCAGCTGCCAATTCCTGAGCATGCCAGTTTCTAGATACCTAGTAGCTCTATTACTGGCAACCAAGCTACTTCAAACCAAGATCAGTTTGAAGTTTGCCCCGTATTGCATTTTGGTTTTTGTGAGGTGACCTGAAAATCCCACTTCAAAGTCCATAGTGCAGTACCCAGACTACACATAAAGGAAGAGAGAGTATGAGTAGTAATAATAATAATAGCAAATAAAATATAATATTAATGTTGCTTTGCTCACCTGCCCCCTTTCAACTAAAGCTGAGCCAAAATTTCTCAGAAGACATTTTTTTCTGAGAAAATTCCATCCCAGAAGAAAAAAAAATGGCAATTCTGCAGAAATGTTATCTGAATATCTCCACACACAGAGGGAGAGAGAAAGAGAGAATCAACCACCATTTCCTCCCTCCCACAGTGTCCCAGAACGATGCCAGGTCTGGCGCATTATAGGGGGGTGCAAAACAGTGGTCAGTCTACCTAAGGAGGTGCTCTTACAGCTGCTTGCAGAAGCAACGATAACAAGCTGTGCTGCTGACACTTTTTTTTGGCCAGTTAAAAAGGTAAAAGTAAAGGGACCTCTGACCATTAGGTCCAGTCGTGTCCGACTCTGGGGTTGCGGCGCTCATCTTGCGTTACTGGCCAAGGGAGCCGGCGTACAGCTTCCGGGTCATGTGGCCAGCATGACTAAGTTGCTTCTGGCGAACCAGAGCAGCACACAGAAACGCCGTTTACCTTCCCGCCGGAGCGGTACCTATTTATCTACTTGCACTTTGACGTGCTTTCGAACTGCTAGGTTGGCAGGAGCAGGGACCGAGCAACGGGGGCTCACCCCGTCGCGGGGATTCGAACCACCGACCTTCTGATCAGCAAGACCTAGGCTCTGTGGTTTAACCCACAGCGCCACTTATGTATTGCCAAAAAGGAGGATCTGCATCACCAAAAAGAAAAAGAAAAGAAAAAGAATTGAAGAGGGCATCCAATTTGAACAACATTGTAATATCCTAGTTCAAATGTTCAGACAAATGTAGAAATTATTACTGTAATAGAAATAAAATACATATCAACATTGTGGGGAAGACAACAGGTGGCTTTTGCTGCCTGCTCCATCTGCTGACCAGGCGCTACTAACTGCTGATGGACAATGTCAAGGCCTCTGCTGTTCTCAGTTATCCTTAAATCAAACTTTGACTTCAAAAAGAGGACTGTCTTTTGTAAAGCACAACACATCCTGCACTTACGCACAAGGGTTTCTATCCAACTAAGTTATATGCAGAGTTAGATTCACTGAAATTAATGGACCAAAGTTAGTCATGTCCATTATTTCCAATGGGTCTATACTAAATAGGGCTAACACTGGCTACAAACCAAGCATTTCTAACTACCTCTAGGTTTCAGAGTCTAGAATCACATCTGTAAATGTGTGCCTCTGCGTGTTCAGTTCTCCACCCGGCAGCCTATCCTTAAGCCACACTGGAACTGAAAAATAAAATGAAACCGGTGTGACTGCATAAGGAGCTTACAGATGAGCTGAGAATTAAGAAGGGCATGTATAAGAAGTGGAAGAAAGGGGAAATCACAAAGGAGGAGTATACACGAGTAGCCAACAGTTGCAGGGGGGAAGTCAGGCTGGCTAAAGCTCAGAATGAGCTCAGGCTTGCAAGAGAGGTTAAAAATAATAAAAGGGATACTTTAGCAGGGGGTTGGACTAGATGACCCTGGGGGTCCCTTCCAACTCCAAGATTCTATGATTATGCAGTGCCCAAAATGGGGTGGTGATAAAAAGTGGAATGATTTCAGTGGGTGAACAAGAGGAAAGTAGGAAGGTAAGCCAACTGTGTCCACCTGAAAAGATGTGAGATGCCATCCTACACAACTGTGAGCACTGGGTGTAGAAATATTTGGTCCTCCACCAGATATTTGCAACTCTATCCAAAAGATGTTTAGGGTGGTTTGGTGGGGAGGTGGCGAAAGTCTTGGTTTTTGCAGCCCATCCTTTACTTCTCTGCAGTGTTAAAAAGGGAACACACTGCCCCCATTTTGATCCCTACCATTAAAACAGCATGGCAAAGATACATTGGGGCACAGCAACAGATTCCCATGGGATAAACAAAAAGAATTGTGTGATAAATGTAGTGCAGGTTTTGCTCTTCCTAAGGCTGTTTGTTGGCAGTGGAGAGCAACCAGGGCCTTGTGCTTAGATGGGAGTTGGATTTAATGGGAACCCAGGTGAGATAAGTGCTTGCAAAGCCTTTGTGGATTTGCCTCCTTGGCCTGTTGGAGGAACCCCTTTCCTAGTGACTCTGCAATCTCCTCCCTCCCTCTTATCTCTTTCTCTAACCAGTCTCTCTTTCTCAGAAGTGACATCTTCTCTTTCCTCGTCAATATCAGCTTCCGGATCTGATGAGGCTCCAGAAAAAAAAGTGTGTGGGTTATTTGAGTTTGCTTGCAGTGTGTGTCCCACGTAATATACTGAGTGTGTCAAGCAAAGACTGGACAAGGACGGAGAAGACCTAGGTTCGAAACCCCAGGCAGCCCCAAAGCTCATGTTTGTGGGGCAGCAGGGGCAGGACTCTCTTGGGCTTCCCAGAGCTAAAATTGTGAGGCTAAAATTGGGGAGGGCTGGGGAAAGAGAAGCAACGTTTGTCACCTGAGACTCCTTTGGGGGAAACACAGATGTCTGTATTGTTCTTGTATTTCTCTCTTACACTCTGGATAATTTCAGCTTTGGTAGTAGAGAATCAAATCAGGAACCCGATTCGGGGGCTGCTGAACCAGAGCAAACAGCAACCCATGGATAACCTGAATTGCCCTTTGTTGCACTTCAGCTTTAAAGAGCCGGTTTTCATGGGCAAAGCTCGTGGGCAAAAACAGGGCGCTCGGACATGGAGCTTTCAAGGGTGGACTTGTGCCCAGAAAGCACAGGGCAAAAGGTAAGTGTTGATAAGCCTTTAAGAGGCAGTTGGCAGGCAGAGTCACCCCCTGGGCTAGTTGTAAGAAAGAAGGCAGGTGATTGGAGAAAGACTAAGGGGGATGGGGCAATGCCCCATGTCCCCTAGTGGACCAGCCTCCACTGCCCCAAGGGAGCACCACCTGCTTTCAAATCTGCTGGAGGTAGAACCAAGAAAGACCCCATCGCATTTAGCTGCCATTGCAGCTCCTTGCCTGCCAGGTTCTTTGGGGGCTTCCTGCAGAAAACTGTGCATCCTCAGCTACCGTACATCTTTCTAGGACCCTGTTCCTCTGCCCTGTGAATGGCAGTTGGATCCGGTGCCAGGCCTCCTTATCACCCGATCTTTGCAGTGTGTTCAGTCATGGGGTACCAAAGGAAGCCTTTTGAAATCAGCCTTGTACACATGCCAGCTTCCTCTGAACGTGGGACTAGTGGCGCTGTTGTCTTCTGATTCATTTCCTCCCCCTTTGCACCTCTGGGGCCTTTAAAGGACCTCCTCGATTCTGCTCTGTGGGAGGGGAATGAGGGACCATTCTGAGTCATAGGCTAGGTTGCGGAATTCAGATACACATTTTTATATGTGGGTATTCTTTGCAGCGCCGTACCTGCTCTGCAGCCCCCGTCCTGGGCCAAGGGAGATCAAGGTGGCTTACCAATCATTTTAAGCCGAGCAACAAACTGACAGCAAGGCAGTACAGTGAAAAACAAACTTCAAAACCAGATACTGTAAAAACAAAGATTGTTTCAATTCAAACCTTTGCAGCATCTTCGGCAGCATGTCTTAACATCCGTATCCATCTAAAGATCTGCATCTTCAGACAGCAGCAGTAGAGAGGGAGCCAGGGGTATTTTTAAGAACCCCAAATCGCAGGTCTTTTGCACCAGGCTTTGCAGACCCTTCCAACTCTGCAAGTTTTTGATTCTATGAAACCAAGAAGTCTTCAATTTGGTATAGCTTCCCATTTCATCTGAATCAGGAAACTACAATTAACGGCTTCAAAACAGGCCAAGAGATTAAGCCAATTGAAAACCATGATTTAATACTTTGGCTTGTTCTGAAGCTGTTAACCATGGTTTCCTGGTTCAAATCAGGTTGCCAAATTGTTACTCTCCAGATACTGTTGGACTACAGTTCCATTGGCCATGCTGCCTGGGACTGCTGGGAGTCCAATAACATCCAGAGAACATCACATTGGCAATTCCTGTGATGGTTAACAAAAAGATTCAATGTTGTTTTTTGCTTGCTTGTACAAAGAGAGGAATGGAAGGAGCTCTGTGTGTGGCTGAAAGGCTCGTTCATATCTCCGCTTTCAAAGGCAAGATATGATTATCCAAACATGATCATTATCTCCATATTGTATTTGGGAAGCCTGAAACTGCCTACAGCCAGTCAGTGGGTTCATTGCTGAGGCTACTTTTGAATGCAAGACTTTGCAGCTCACATTCCTATACCATATATACGCAAACACCCCTCATCAATTGCCCCTTCTGAAAGCAGCTGTTCCAAGTAGTATGTTGGCATCTGTCCGTCTCGAGAGACAATGGAGGAGTGTGCTGTTAGGGGCAAAGTCAAACCATCAAGAGTTACAGCACCTGCTGTGGCTGTAGAGACCGATATGGGAGAGACATGTTTTGTTGCAGCTGGGGCAGAGGAAGGCATCCATCCGGTTGTGCTGTTGCAGATACACCACAGCGTTTCTTCTCCCTGCGCTTCTCCCGGTGGCCACTTCTCCTCTGGTCACTGCTATGGATGCACAGCCAGACTGTCTGTCTCCAGGAGCTGCAGTCATCTACCAGGGATTCCCACACCATGCGCTTGATGTTGTCAGCCTTCACGTCACATTTGCAGACATCTTTGTAATGCAGAACTGGTCTGCCAATGGACCTGGTGCCTGAAGCCAGCTCCCCGTAGAGCATGTCCTTGGGGATCCTGCTGAGGAAGAGCCATCATACTGGACAGAGTCGCACATCATGGAAGGACACAATCATCTCGTGGAGCTTAGGTGAGCTTTCTATCTTGTTGAGCAGAGTCATTTTCAGCTGATGGGGTCAAAGACCTGACGGAGGCCATGTACAAGGCTCTCGCTCTGCTCTCGGCAATTCTCCTGCAGCTGGCCCAGTGGAGAAAGCATGTCTACTGCAGACCTCTAAGCTCTAAAACTGCATTGGGACTCAGGATAGACCCTGTCAGTGAGTGACTTCAGTCTATTGAGAACTACAAGGCTTTCCACACAGTACTGAGCAGGGAGATTCCACTGCAGCTGCAACAGCTATGGCGGTCTCCTTTGTTATTCTAGAGGGTCACAATGCTGGAGTCACACATGTCTTGTGATACTGCTTGAAATGTATGGTGCAGGTGGGGCCCTAGAATCCATCATTACTCCCCAAAATGTGCAACAGGCCTTCACAACTTGTCACCCACTAGCAGAATGCAATCTGCACCAACCATGTGTGATGATTCAGTTACAGGTGGGTAGCCGTGTTGGTCTGCCATAGTCGAAACAAAATAGAAAATTCTTTCCAGTAGCACCTTAGAGACCAACTGAGTTTGTTCTTGGTATGAGCTTTCGTGTGCATGCACACTTCTTCAGATACACTGAAACGGAAGTTACCAGACCCTTAAATATAGTGAGGGAGTGGGGAGGGGTATTACTCAGAAGGGTGGTGGGAATGGGTGATCAGCTGATAGGTGTGGAAAACCTGTTGACGACTCTTAACGGCTGCAATTAGGCAAGGGGTGAGATGGCTAAAGATAGCTTTGTCATGTATAATGAGATAAGAATCCAATGTCTTTGTTCAGACCAGGTTTCTCCACGGTTTTAAGTTCGGTGATAAGTTGCAATTCAGCCACTTCTCTTTCCAGTCTATTTTTGAAATTTCTTTGTATTAAGACAGCTACTTTGAGATCTTTTATAGAATGTCCTGGGAGATTAAAGTGTTCTCCTACTGGTTTCTCTGTCTTGTGATTCCTGATATCAGATTTATGTCCATTTATCCTTTGGCGTAGGGTTTGGCCTGTTTGTCCAATATAGAGAGCTGAAGGGCACTGTAACTGCTGCTCTTGATAACATATTGTAGAAGAAGCATGTGTCCTGTCCCCCCCAGAACATCTCTAAACAAAGGGACAAAATTCTGAATTTAAATAGTATAGAAGGTCCTGAAGTCGATAAGGAACATGCTGTGTTGGATTTTCAACCAGTGGAAGGCAGGGTAAATAAATGCAGGATCTATAGCAGGTCAATGAGAGACTTTGACAATGTGTAATAATAATCTGTGGGGTGGGGGGGGAGAGCTCAAATAGTGAACCTTCTTTTGAAAATAGGGGTGTTAATATAGAGCCTGTGCTGTATTCATCTGTGGAAATGTGAAATATGCCATGCCACACAGCATAGCGCCAAACAACTTACGTCCTAGGCTTTGTATGAGTGTGTGTGTGTGTGTCCACGCACACGCACGCACAGAAATACATATATACATCAAAGCAACACTGCCACAAACATCTATGCCACACACATCAAAGGCATCACCTTATCTCTGGGCCACACCAGTCCTTATCAGCAGGAATGAAATTTCCTTTTGAATATTTTCATTTCAACCAAAATTACAGTTGTGCCCGTAGCCATTTAGTAACTCCACTCTGCACACTGTTACCGAGCTGGGCATGGGGGCCCCCAGAGATAGTTCCAGAACCTTATCGCCAGCTTCACCGGCTTCAGATAATTATCTGTGGGGTATTTGTTATCGGGGCACTATTTGAATCACAGGCAGCAGTTTTAATCCAGCCTGAAACCGTTCAGATGCTGCTCCCACAGAGAGACCAGCTTGCATTTCAGCCTACTACAGCTTCCCCCATCAGAAACTTCACAAGAACATGGGACCTTCCAAAGAACCCAGGTGTCCGAGAGCCTAGGCAGAAGGTAAACCAGGAAGATTTCCTGGCTTTGCTCTTTCTAGTAGTAGAGTCCATCCTCTCAGGCCCTCTGCTCCTTCCCTAACTCCATAGATCCCAAATGGAAAAGTGGAACTGAGAAGTCTTAAGAAGTCAGGAGACAAGAATGGAAAACCCAGCCCTCTCCCGTTTCTTGAACTCCATTTTCCTGCCACCGTTCCATTTGGATCCTCACCAGGACAAAAATTGGAGGCAAATGCATTAGTCTCTGGGATCAGATGTTAATGGGAAGGTGGTTATATGGAGAGCAAAAGAAATTAACATGGCCCCCCTCCTTTCACTATATTCCATTCTTGTTTACCTGTCCTCTCTGCCTCTGCGTTTATCCATCAATCCATTTTCTTTCTACCTGTTGAGTTTCCCAGTACAAGGTCATCCTACTCTCCTTTCCTCATGCAGGGGGGTTTTCACCCACTCTTTTTCTGTAGCCACCAGTTTCATGTGGGTTGATCTTTAGTTTTGTATCATTCTGTACAGAGGTATGTCCATCTCTAAAGCTTAAGTGTGTGTGTGTGTGTTTGCATGGCATTATTTCCATATTTGGTGCAGTGCGGGGACAAGAGTGTGAGCGGGGAAGTCCCCAGTTCAGAATGCACAGCACACATATAAAGAATTCTCAGAACTGCAGTTTACCCCTCAGAGAACTACAGTTCCCAGGATTCTTTGGGGTTCCTTTAAATGCACGGTGTATATGCAGCCTCGGTGTCCTTAAGCATGCTACACTCGCTCAGTCTCAGTTTCCCCACCACCGTCTGCAACGTGGGGATAATAACACTGGCCTACCTTATAGGGTTGGTCTAAGGATGACTGCGATAATGCATGCGAAGCAGTTTGGGTGCTCTGATGTGCAACATTAATGCTAAAAGCGCAAGAGTCTTGCGGCACTTGAAAGACTTAGCAGATATATTTTGGCAAATGCTTTGGTGAGCGAGAGTCTGTTTCATCGGATGCTTGAAACATAATCCTCTGCTGGCAACTATATAAACACACACAGGTATAGAGATGATCCTAGTTCCATTGAAATAAGTAAATAAATATTAAATGTTATTAATTGTCTTTCCCATCCGTGACTCTCAGGGTGGAATCCTCAGAACATTGTCTTGCAGGAGGAGTTCAATTGGAACCAACAGGACTTCCTTACAAGTCAGTTGGTTTCGAATAGAGACGTGACTCCCATTTTACAGATGAGAAATTGAGTCACTGCTTGCGTTTGAGATGGGATTTTTCGAACCCAGTCCCCCCACGCCGAAGGACTGACTTCCTTCCACCACATTGACCGGCTTCCTTCTCACGTATAATTCTTTTTGCCATGTGAGGCTTGAGAACAGCCCAATCCTGCATGTAAAACCTACTGCATCAAATGGGACTGCAGCTGCTGGACTGTTTGCTTAAAATGCTCTCTCAAGTGAATGCAAAAACTCCACTTGTTATTTGCTTGCACGCAGCGCATCATCATAACAGGGCAAAAGAGGATCAAACGTTCCCTTGTGGAAAAGCATGTCTGTCTGTGAAGAAACTGGTTGATGTGTTTGTCTGAAACTCCCATGGCATTGGTTTGGAACTCTGGGTGGCACATTTTGCCTCTAGTGCACAAATGCTTTTCCAGTGCCCTGTCCCTGTCCTCTCCAGTCACCATGCTTATTATTATTATTAATAATATTATTATTAAATTACTAAAGCGTCCTTCAGCCAAATATCACAGGGTGGTTTGCAATATTAAAATACAAAAAAATACATACCATAATTACAAGCAATAACAATAATGTACCTCGGTTATTATTATTTAATAATTTTATGTACACCTAAGAATAGTCCTGTGCTCTTCCCTTCCTTGCACAACACTGATCCTTTCAGCATCTTTACACAAACAGCAACCTTCACATTTGCCTTCTCTGCCACGTCCAGGCAATCCACTCTCCCCCTTCCCCATTGTGTTCTTGCAGGCACCTTTCTGACCTCGGCAGGTTCTGCCAGCCTTTGTGTTTCTTACTTGCAACAAGTCTGCCCTGCCATTTCTCAGCCATCCCAGTGTGTTTCTCTCATGGCTTTCATGCTCATTTTTCTGCTCCTGTGCTCCTAATTCACTTCATTATCTACCTCTTTTTTTTTGTAACAAAATTTGGGAGCTTGTATGTGCACTACTAGAAGTCGGTGCAAGGAACTGTAGATCTGCTCTGGGTTTTTGGTGCAGTTATTTTAACTTTCCAGCACAAATGTAAATAATAGAACTCGAAACCTAGCACATTTTGCCTGAGCCTATGCCTGTTTGCGTCAGAAACGTGTCCCCTGCGATCTAGTGAGACCTAGGCACCAATAAGTACGTGTTTATAGGATTCCAGCCTTAACTCTTTCCCAAAGGATCTACAAGGATTATTTTCTTGAATTCACTCTCCATGTTCAAAGCCCTGACTCGCCATCAAATCAGACTTAGAAATTGACAAAGATTGCAGACTGGCTCATCTATTAATCTGTTTACTCCCTCCTCTCAGTTATCACAATCTGTTAGGATACCACTACTCCTTTTTAATCTGTGGAGTGATAATCACATCTAGATGTAACTTTTTTAAAAAAAAATCAACCATACACATTCCTAACAATTTATACCTCGGTCCGTTGTGTGATTGCTTTGCGTCTAGCGTTCTCGAACTCACTGCACTTTGGCCATGCACTGCCAATTCCAACACCCTTTTTCATTTGAAGAGGGAAAAGTTTGCCTTGTCTCTAGCCGACCCATGCTTAGAAATGCTCGTTGTGTCAAGGCAGCCAGCCGCAGGAGAAAATGGCCAACACCGGGGCTTAGCCTTTGAAGCTCTTTTCAGTCCCAAAGCTCAGACATAGACCATGCAAAATAATAACGATGATGAGGACGTCTCTACCCGTGTGCAGAGTGCACTTCTCTCAGCCCCAACAATACAGTAGCAGTGAAGGGCATCCAAAGCAGAGGATAAATTTTTGAGGCCAAACACGTCTCATCTTCAGCACTTTGCCCTATCCACCCATGTTGCAATCCTGCATTCCTCTATCCATATCTATTACTATTCTTAACAATTCCTCGCCTTTATCCATTACTCAAAGAGAAATCAACAACTGTACTTCAAACAACTGGATTTTGGGGCATGCATTGAATCAAACTGACCTGGTGCAGAGCACAAACCTTGGCAAATTTTTGAACGCGTCTTGGTCCACGGAGCCTAGAAAACGTGGGGAAAGGGCTGGGTTGACACTGGAGAAAGTGTCCCCACTTCAGCCGGTTGATCTGCCTCAACCAAGTCCTCCTACGATGTCCCAGGCTGTACTGGTGGGACAGAGAGAGAGAGAGACTCAAAGCAGCAGGGAGGGGACCGATGACCAAAAAAAAAAAAAAAGTCACAGCAGCAACCACCCAAGTGATGTCTCCGCCTCCTCCAAAGGCGGCCGGCAAGGAGGATGAAGAAGAGGGAGAGGGAATTGGAGGAAATGCATAAAGAACCCATATGCAGACCAAATAAAATCAACACCCTTCGCTTGGAAACAATTCAAGGGATAATAAGTTCAAGTGTGTGGAGTGGGAGAATTGGAGGGCCAAAAGTTCTGGAGATTGCATGAAGCCTTGGAAGGGAAGCTGCATTTAGTGGGTTGGTGACAAGCCTGGAAGCCCAAACTCCTAGATCTCATCCCAATCTATGGGGTGAATTTGGGGCCTGGGCTTGTGCAGGGAGAAAAGAGACGGTAGGAAGTCAGCAATGTGAGTTACTGTATCTTTTATGCTCTTATCTCTCGCTGTTTGGATCCACCGGCACAAGATATCTTTTGCTCAGGCCTCCACGGAGGGAGGGATGTAGCTGAGCATTTCCCCCCCCCCCACCCCAGCCTGATAGAAGCAGACATCTTATTACAGCTGTTCACATGGATGGAGAAATCATTGAAGGTTGTGCAGAGAGGGGGGTGGAAAATCCTGACCACTGCCAGTGGTGGTGTAGTGGTTAAGAGCGGTAGACTCGTAATCTGGGGAACCGGGTTCGCGTCTCCACTCCTCCACATGCAGCTGCTGGGTGACCTTGGGCTAGTCACACTTCTTTGAAGTCTCTCAGCCCCGCTCACCTCACAGAGTGTTTGTTGTGGGGGAGGAAGGGAAAGGAGAATGTGAGCCGCTTTGAGACTCCTTCGGGTAGTGATAAAGCGGGATATCAAATCCAAACTCTTCTTCTTCTTCTTGCCCACCTACTTGCCCTCCTCCCCACTGTGTTTCTATATGGATCCTCAAAAGAGTAGCCCCCATAGAATGCAAATATAAAGCTTTGCAGCTTGGCCTACCGGATAGCATCTATTACGGTATATTGTTTCATTCAAAGACTCACATTGCTTCTACAGACCTTCTGAGATTTACAGACCTTTGTTTATTTGGCTTTAGATTCACAAGAGAACCTTATAGGTGTCTATATTTGTTTATGTTGTACTATGTCATGTATAAAATGCAATAAGAATTGTAGTGCTATCACTGTTATTGGTCATCATGTTGCCTGTATTGTCGTTGATTCCAGTTTGCAACACAGGGGTTAGTTGTTTGGAAAGGATGGAAGTAAAGGCCTTTGTCTGACACACGTTTATAGCAAGTTTGCTTGGTGGCAGAGCACATGTTTTGCAGGCCAAAGGTTCAATCCTTGGCATCGCCAGGTAGGGCTGGAAATGTCTCCTGTCTGGAAACCTGGGGAACTCTGAAACACTAGTCAGTGTACTGTATTGAGAGAATTGAGCTCGGATGGACCTGTGGCCTGACTCTGTATGGCAGCTTCGTATGTGGGATTATGCAGCTGGATGCCTGTGGCCTGAGAACAAGTAGTCAGGCAGAACCATTGCTGACTGTTTTTACTTCCCAAATAATGCCACACCCTCCAGCTTTCTCTCTTTTTCTGACAACTGCCCCTGGTAAGCCATTGGTCCTATTCAATTTGTCTTTGGGGAACCCAGTCAGATGGGCAGGGTACAAATAAAATATTATTATTAGTATTAGTATTATCATCATCAGTGTCTTTTACAAGTTAGTTGCCAGCATTGTCGTTCTCTAAGGTCCAGCTACCTCCCAGCTCTCAAGGGGTTAAAATTGCACAAGATGTGCAAGCATGAAGGCACAGGTCTGTAAATATAACACACATGAAGAGAAAACACCAGCGCAGGGTTTTCCTTCCATCTGCCATCCCTTCGCCACCTGTCTGTCCCTGACCCCACCTAGTCAGAGCTGCCAGTCAATGACAGTAAATGGTGTTAGATATTGTTTGAGCTGGAGCTGTTTGATAAGCATGGCCAGATTCGTGGCAAAGGAAATAGTCAGTTTATTCACATCATTCAGGAGCCAATGCTGAGCAGGCTATGATTGCCAAGTAAAGGACTCACCAACCTTTGTTTTTCTTTCCTCCTTTTCCCCTGCAATAATGTTTTTTCTCCTTCTTTGCACAGAATCTCTTAAAAAACTTGCAGTTCTGTTTCATGCAGGCCACATTTCCCGCACACTGAAATACTGGGCTTCTTTTCCCCTGCAGGAGTTAGAATGCAAAAGAGTACCGGTATATGCGTCTAGGCTAATGATGTTGCCTGATTTGTTGTTGTTCAGTTGTTCAGTCGTGTCCGACTCTTCGTGACCCCATGGACCAGAGCACGCCAGGCACACCTATCTTTCACTGCCTCCCACAGTTTGGCCAAACTCATGCTAGTCGCTTTGAGAACACTGTCCAACCATCTCATCCTCTGTCGTCCCCTTCTCCTTGTGCTCTCCATCTTTCCCAACATCAGGGTCTTTTCTAGGGAGTCTTCTCTTTCTCATGAGGTGGCCAAAGTACTGGAGCCTCAACTTCAGGATCTGTCCTTCTAGTGAGCACTCAGGGCTGATTTCTTTAAGGATGGATAAGTTTGATATTTTTGCAGTCCATGGGACTCTCAAGAGTCTCCTCCAGCACCATCATTCAAAAGCATCAATTCTTTGGCGATCAGCCTTCTTTATGGTCCAGCTCTCACTTCCATACATTACTACTGGGAAAACCATAGCTTTAACTTTACGGACCTTTGTCAGCAAGGTGATGTTGCCTGATTAGGTAGGGGAAATTACAAGAGACCCTCTTTTTCTCCCTCTTCAAAATCCTTGTTGCGTCCACTTCTGGCTGCCATCAATCAGGGTTTCCCAAAGCTCCGATATCCAAATAAACTCCTCCCCATCTCTGGATTTCCATTCTTCCAGGGTGTGTAAGAGAATTACACCTGCAAAGGAGTCAACACTTGTGTCTCCATGTGAGTCACTGTTCTAATTAGAAGGAAGCCAGCTCAGAGGAGGGACTTGCACAGAGGCACAACATGCATCTTGGAGGAAGGGCCGTAGCTCAGTGAGCTTTGGATGCAGAAGGTCCCAGGTTCAACCCTTGGCAGCTGTGAGAAAGACTCATAACTGAACCTCTGGAGAGTTGCTAATACTGCAAGTCAGTGTAGGGACAACACTGAGCTTGATGGTCTGACTCAATAAATGTAGCTTCCTATGTTCTCCATTCTCTTAGAGCGGGTGATTTCACATCTTTAGCACCAGCAACGATCCACTTGCAGCCCATGTAGAGACAAGACATAATCCCACCCTAGCTTGGCGGATGAAATAGATGACTGAATGGAAGGAAGGAAGGCCAAAGCAGTGACTCATGCAGGAACACAACAGGCACCCTCCTCTGAGGGAGAGTGATTGTGCTGTGCCTTTACACTGGGAATGATCCACCTGCAACTAATGAAGAGACAGGGCAGAATCCTACCCCCCTCCCAATAACAGATGGAAAGAGTCAGAGCTAGAGCAATATATACGAGACATCTTCCTTTCCAAGTGGATACTTTAGACTCACAGGAGCGCTTTTGTCTGTCTGTCTTACTTTTATTAAACTATTTGAAATGTTACAAAAACAAATGTATACCCAGCAAAATAAAGTCAAAGACAGACTACATTGCATTATGAAAGGAGACCATTTATCTACAGTAAACAATGAAACTGAAGTGGTGAATCCCTTTCTCTTTTGCATGCTGTCAGTGGGTTTATTCATCTGGAGGATCTTGGGCATTTAATAGGATTTAAGTACATAGCCCATGTGATCCAGCTGTCTCTTCTCACAGTGGCCAGTCAGATTCCTGTGGGAAGCCTAAAAGCAGGGCCTGAGTGCAACATCACTCGCCTCACCTGGTATTCTGGTTTTCAGCTGCACAGTGCCTCTGACAATGGGGGTGGAACACAGCCATGGCGGCTAGTTGCCATTGACAGTCTTATTCCCCTTATTGCCATTGACAAGATGAATTTTAACAGGGATAAATGTAAAGTACTGCACTTGGGCAAAAAAAATGAAAGGCACAAATACAGGATGGGTGACACCTGGCTTGAGAGCAGTACATGTGAAAAGGATCTAGGAGTCTTGGTAGACCATAAACTTGACATGAGTCAACAGTGTGATGCAGCAGCTAAAAAAGCCAATGCAATTCTGGGCTGCATCAATAGGAGTATAGCATCTAGATCAAGGGAAGTAATAGTACCACTGTATTCCGCTCTGGTCAGACCTCACCTGGAATGCTGTGTCCAGTTCTGGGCAGCACAGTTCAAGAAGGATACTGACACACTGGAAGGTGTCCAGAGGAGGGCAACCAAAATGGTCAAAGGCCTGGAAACGATGCCTTATGAGGAATGGCTTAGGGAGCTGGGTATGTTTAGCCTGGAGAAGAGAAGGTTAAGGGGTGATATGATAGCCATGTTCAAATATATAAAAGGATGTCATATAGAGGAGGGAGAAAGGTTGTTTTCTGCTGCTCCAGAGAAGCGGACACGGGGCAATGGATTCAAACTACAAGAAAGAAGATTCCACCTAAACATTAGGAAGAACTTCCTGACAGTGAGAGCTGTTTGACAGTGGAATTTGCTGCCAAGGAGTGTGGTGGAGTCTCCTTCTTTGGAGGTCTTTAAGCAGAGGCTTGACAGCCGTCTGTCAGGAATGCTTTGATGGTGTTTCCTGCTTGGCAGGGGGTTGGACTGGATGGCCCTTGTGGTCTCTTCCAACTCTTATGATTCTATGATTCCCCATGAATTTGCTTTGTCCTAGATCTTCTTTACTTTGTTTGTTTTCCTTATAGTGCAGGGGTGCCCAAACTTTTTTCAAAGAGGGCCAGATTTGATGAAGTGAACATGTGAGGGCCAACTGAAGTTGCTGAGCTTTTACCCCAGGACATATACTGCCCCGGGGGCCTGATTAAATCGACTGCGCAGGCCAGATTAGGCCTCCGAAATGGACTTTGGACATGCCTGTTATAGTGCTTTATGTTTAGCCGTGTGAATGGTAATTCTCAAGATAAGGGGTAGAGGAGTTCATTACAAGGGAGAGCTCCTTTGAATACAGCATACAGTATTCTCAAGGCACACATCCAGTCTGGATTTGTTTATATTTGTGAGAATATAAAGTAGTACTATTATGATGCCTATGAGCCAGTTCTTCCTCTTGCCCCCTTCAACTGCTCAAGCTGCGCATCATGCAACTTTTGGCAGCGCTAGGCTCTGGGTGGTGGAGACAGCAGTTCTGAGCTAGCAGAGCTGGACAGCTCTGATAAGGCCTTATCAGATGTCAGAGCTGACGGTTTGGGCTCTTGGGTGACGGGGCGGAGCTGGGAGGCAGGACGTCAAGTGGAAAATCCTTCAGGGTGTGTGCGTGCGTGTGCGAATGCATGTGTGCGGCAGGTGGGCAGGCATTTAAGCATGAGCTAGCTGTGTCTCAACAACCAAAATTGATCTGTAAAAATGTTACATGGAAAAATACGAAAGAGGCATTGCACACACTTTTGTAAATCAATAAAATCTTTAATTAAAAAAAAACACACCAAGCTTTTCCTGAAACATTCATAGCCCTTCTTTGTTAAATGGGAGACCAGGGAAGGAGCTGCACATCTGTAGCTGCAAATCCCTGCCCTCTGAGGAGGAATCCCATTTTAAATCCTTCACAACCATGATGGCTGGAAACTTAAGATCGTTTATTTTTTAAAGAAATGATACCAGATGTTCCGTCGAGGTTGTGGAAATACAGGGGTGTGTGTGTGATGTTTATAAGGCCATGTTCTGACAAACTTCTGTTCTTGCCCTCGAGTATAAAGCCAAACATTTCTGGCTTTGTGCTTGCTGGCAATGTGTAAAAACAAGTATGGTGTTTGTGTGTGTGTTGAAGAGTCAGTTTTCCTCTGATGTAAAATTCGAGGGAAAGCGTCAGCCAGTTCTCTGAAGTGTTGTTATCTCCGGGGCCAGATAATGCGAAGAGTCTCCGCAAGAGGAGGATGAGCACATCTCAACACGACAAGTCTGGTCACTGGCTTCGCTCCTGCGCTTGCTCCGCCGACAGTCCTCGGTTCCTGGAAGCGCATGGCTGGGACAGAGCAGAATGGGCTGTAATGAATCCACACTGCAGTATATTCTGAGGAAGAAAAGAGACTGTCGGGATCCCAGCTTGGCTGACTCCCATCAGCCATAGTGCAAGTAGACATAAATAAAGACCGACGAGATGGTATCTTTTTATCGGATCAGCCATTTGCTCAAAGATGTTACAAGTGTTTGAGCTTCTGTAATTATTTTTATTTATTTGCCTGGCAACATCAGCGTGCATAGCACTTTGCAGTGAGGACAAGATCATAGGTCCCTGCCCCGAGGGGCTTACAGTTTAAAATCTGACACAGGGCAAACAACAAGGAGAAGGACATGGAGGTAGGAGAAGGCCGTGGTCATTTCAGTGGCCAATGCTCAGGCTTCATTTGCCTCCAGACTGCCAGGATTTGCAGGAGGGATCCCAGCGCGTACCAAAAAAACTTTAGATTTTTGCAATTAAGGTGGATTAAAGTGCTCTGTTGCCCTTGTGCAACAAATCCACTTTTTAAAAAGCAACAGACGTTTTGCAGTTTGGAAAGTAATAAGGAAATGCATTGGAAAGTATGGGATGAACGGATGATTAATGGGAATGCATGTAGACAGTCCCCAAGCAACTCAGGATGCATGCTCATTGTTGTGGCTGTTAGCCATGTTGCCTATGCTTTGGAGCTAGAGTCAGTAACTATTCAGAGTGAACATAGGTGACTCTTCGGGAACTTAGGGTTCTCAACAATCCAGATTTTGGACTTGCAGAAGAGGGCTTGGCATATACAGCAATTACTTTTCTCCCAGAGATCAAGGCGTATCGCTTCCCTTCTATGCAATTGTTTTTCACGGTCAACATCTGATCCTGGAATCTCATGTGTTGGGAGCTACTGAAACGAGAAGCTATTTCACAATGCAATAATGGACGTTCCCCACATCAGATGGGGTGCGCATTTTGCGTGGTCGCGAGTAGCCCCCTTGGATCACGGAGCAGCTCCTGGCAATTGGGCCTGGCACCACCTTCCCAGGTTGGATACCTGTGGACTCCACCTATTCCAGCAGCCCGCCCAATCCCAGCTGGGGAGGTGTTGCCGGGGGGATTGGCCAGGTAGAAGGAGAATCTCATGTGTTGGGAGCTACTGAAACGAGAAGCTATTTCACAATGCAATAAAAGCACCAGGGCCGTCTCATCCATAGGAGCTGGTGGCGTGGCGCGCCAGGGCGGCGGCCCCCCCAGGGGTGCCCCTGCGAACCCGCCGGCATGCCGGGTGCCCCCCTCCCCAACCCGCCCCCGCCCCCACGGGCGGGCTGTCGGCCGGGCGCAGCCGCTGCCGCCCATGCCGGTCCCGGGCTTTGGCTGCGAGCCGGCCGCCCTCGCCTCCCGTCCTGGGAGCACTGGAAGGGCACGCAGAGCCCCGCGCCGCTCCAGCACCACGCCCCTCATCCCCCGCTCGCCCACCCCCCCTCCCGAGGGGCGGCAAGCGCGGGAGGGAGGCGGCGGAGAGGCAGCCGATCTCCCTAAGATGGCCCTGAAAAGCACACACGAAATAAGTGCGCGCACACATTAAATAAGTTTCTATTATTCTAAGCATAAAAACTATTTCAAATCCAACATGGATACCGGCTAATAATAAATATTAATGCAGTTTCAATGTTTAATGCATCAATGGCTCTTTTAAGATGCATGAACCAACCGTGATTCACTATGGCAGGGGTGGCCAACACCCAAGAGACTGCAATCTACTCACAGAGTTAAAAAACTGGCAGTGATCTACCCCCTTTTTTGGGATTCAGGTCAAAGTTGCTGAGTTTTTTTCAGGGAGGAGGTAAAATGTTGAGCTTTTTTAAAGGGAGCCACAGTTGTTCAGCTTCTTTGGGGGGAGCCAAGATCTACCAGTGATCTACCGCAGACGTCCAGAGATCTACCGGTAGATCACGATCTACCTGTTGGACATGCCTGCACTATGGTAAAGTGAGGTTGGGCCTTTAGAAGATGATTTGAGCCAAGAAAGGTATCTGCCCTGGTCTGCCAAAGGAGATCTGCGGTGTGAGGCTCAGCTGGCCCCAAATGATTGTCATGTATATTTGTATTTTAATGCCTCTCTCCCTCCAGTGATCTTCTAGCAGCATACACATCCTCTTCTCCTACCATCCATTTTATCCTGTGAGATAGGCCAGGCAGAGAGACAGTAGCTGGCCCCAGATCATAAACATCCATGAATGAACAAGGAGCTGAGTCTTGGTTTCTCTGGTTCAAAGCTGACACTCCCAGACCTTCCAAGTGTCCCTATTTTCCAGGGACAGTCCTTGATTTAGAGAAGCCACCCCAGTTTCTGATTTAATCCTGGAATGTCCCACTTTTCCTTAGGGTGTCCCTATTTTCATTGGATAAATGTTGGAGGGTATGGAGTTATCTGACCCCTGAGCTGCCTGAAGGCAATCCTGTACTGTATAGGGCAGTTTTTTTAATGTTTTATTCTGTTTTTATATACAGGTGAAACCCGAAAAATTAGAATATCGTGGAAAGGTTCATTTCTTTCAATAATTCAGCTTAAAAGGTGAAACTAATATATGAGATAGACTCATGACATGCAAAGCGAGATATGTCAAGCCTTTATTTGTTATAATTGTGATGATTATGGTGTACAGCTGATGAGAACCCCAAGTTAACAATCTCAACTTTGGGGTTTTCATCAGCTGGACGCCATAATCATCACAATTATAACAAGCAAAGGCTTGACATATCTCGCTTTGCATGTCATGAGTCTATCTCATATTAAACTCCAGTAGCTAATGAAAACAAGTGCTTACATAAATGGACTTTTCCATGATATTCTAATTTTTCGAGTTTCACCTGTATGTTGGAAACTGCCCAGAGTGGTTGGGGCAAGCCAGTTGGATTGGCAGAGTATAAATAGCAACATTGTTATTCTGGAATGGAACGTCCCTATTTTTATAGGAGAGAATTCGGAGAGTATGCACTCTAACCACTGCACCACATTGCCTCTCTTGAATAGGAATATGCCATACGTTGACACAGTAAGACACGTTTCCATGAGGTCCAACACAAAGTAGAAGAAGCACAAGTGAAGCTGGATCAGAACTGCTGCCTCACTGGCTCTCACTTGGCCTGTACTGGAACTGATGTAGCCACGAACATTGCTTTAGAGCGGCTTCCTATTAATTTCACCAGTTTCTTCCTCAGCCCTTTGAGATGACAAACATTAAATAAAACAGCTTCATGGTCAGTTGTCTGCACATTGTCCATGACATCTCCTTGCCATTGGCTTCACTTTCAAATGAAGAAGCCCCCCACGTAACTTTGAAGCCTTCAGCCCCATTGTTCTCAACAAGACTTAACAGTGCAATCCTAGCCATGTCTACTCAGAAGTAGGTCCTACCAAATTTGGTGGGGCTTAGGCCAAGGTAAGGGAAATTTGGATTGCCCCCTAAGGCACATGTTCTCCCTGGATGGAGGTCATTCTTTTGGCCCTCTTTGAAGTAACGGAACCATCTTGCTTTCTCTTCCAGTTCCATTAAGATTTTACAGATCTTGATAAACGAAGTGCTGCTTTAAACGAACAAATGAGAGAAGGACACACACACGGGGGGGGGGGGGAGATGGGGCAAAGTGCACTTTAAGAGGAACAAACCCTGTCCCATCTGTTAAGATTTCCTTAAAAAAGAGGCATAACAGTATATTTGACATTGGTGCGCACATAAACATATTCTCTGTGAACAGGTCCCGTTGGTTAGATGGCTTTCATGTTCAATTAAGCATGCTTAGAATACCCCTATTTATGATCCATTCTCAAAGAAATCAGCCCTGAGTGCTCACTAGAAGGACAGATCCTGAAGTTGAGGCTCCAGTACTTTGGCCACCTCATGAGAAGAAAAGACTCCCTAGAAAAGACCCTGATGTTGGGAAAGATGGAGGGCACAAGGAGAAGGGGACGACAGAGGATGAGATGGTTGGACGGTGTTCTCGAAGCTACTAACATGAGTTTGGCCAAACTGCGAGAGGCAGTGAAGGATAGGGGTGCCTGACGTGCTCTGGTCCATGGGGTCACGAAGAGTCGGACACGACTGAACGACTGAACAACAGACTATTTCTTTGTGAAAAGTGCCTTTCCGTCAAAGAACCACAGGGATCCAGCGATGGAGTTGGGGGGTTGCTGCTGGCCTGGGAGCGGTGGTGGCAGCGTCCAAATGTTTGGTGCTGCCTGTGGCATTGGAAAAGCTCAGTGCCCCAAGTCTCTCGGCTTTGCAGCTACCCGAGAATTGTAAACAAGGACCAAGGTGGTGTGGGGACTCTGGGGTAATCGTGACTAGTGGGTGGGGGGGTGTTCGCAACAAGGCTGTGAGGCGAGGCAGGATGAATGGCTGCAAGCGAGAAAGGGAAACCACCCAGGAATGGCTGGCCCTTCGCCCTCTCGGTGCCCCCAGGCCCCACCCGTTGCGCTGGAAGCAAGCAGCTTGTCCATGATGCAGCAGCAGAGGCAGGCAGAGATAAAGTTATCTGCAGAGGCCAGGAAGGGCTGGTGGTAGAATGGGCCGTGGGGCCTTGTCATATGCCCGAGTGCAAGGAAACCCCAGCCGGGAGGACTGTCACCAAGGAGTTCCAGGCCATCAAGAGCCACAGTTCTTGCCCATCCCCGCCTTTCGTTCAACTCGCCTTGCAGAAATAATAATGAAATAGCAGCGGCGACCATAAGTGGAGCTTATCATTTCTTAAACATTTCTTACTAGAATTGAATTTTTACAATCTGGACTCCTTCCCTCCCTCCCTCCTATTTTCTAACTTAAGAGAAGCCAGTTTGCTGCGTGGCTGTGACTGTACTGCCTCAGTTAGGATTCCTGATGGTTTCGAAGGAGGACGACAAGTTTCTAGTCCTCGTGGCTGAGGAAAGAACTAGAAAGCCAGTTGCCACATTCTAGCAGCGCACCAGGGCCCACGTCACAGCGGCGCCAATGTGTTGGTGGAACTTTGGGTACACATACACACACACACACATACAGAGGGTGTCCTGCAATTTTCTTATTACCTAGAAAACACCTGCTTAGAATAAAATGCGCAGTGTTTCTGTGCATATGGAGCCTCACATGTACCTCAGGGTCCCACAGAGGTCCTGACTGTAGTCAGTACTCACTAAAGCCTTCAAGTCTAGACATGGCCTTGGAAAGATGTTCTAGTGAGCTCAGGGCATATTGAATTCTCGGGAAGCTACTTTTCACTGATTCAGACCACTAGATAGTGTGCACAGATCAGTATTGTCTACAATACACTGACCAGAGGCAGCTCTCCAGGTTTCAGACCAGTGTCTTTTGCTGGAGATGCCAGGATTTGAACCTGGGACCTTCGGGGTGCAAATCATGCGTTCTGTCACTGAGCTACAGTCTCCAACCCTGCAATTCTTTGCAGTTTCTTTCCTACATCCTTGCCTGTCTTTGACTTGTTTCTCTATGTCTTTTTTTTTGCAGTTTGGCACAACATTCAATTTGAGGCTATGTGGTCCTGGCATCTCAGATAAATTATTGCTACTTCCGTTGAATGAAGTTTGTTTCTGAAACATTCAAATATGATTGACTTCTTAGATCACATCACCAAACCACATTCTTTTGTGTAACTTGCATAATTCACCACCCAGTCAACGTGAAGACAGAAATTTTGAATTACTGGGCTGTGGAAGGTTGGGTTTTCATCCTAGTGAAACTGGCAATGCATACCTCACCCCAAGGGGAAAAGAAGGGATCAGAGCCTCTGCAATGGAACGGAGAGAACAACAGGAAATTGTTTGAAAAAGCAGAAGGGAAGAACGATCAGCTCAAGGGGTACTTTAAGGCAGGGAGAGGTAGTCTACTGGTGAACTATTAACTAATTTCTGCAGGACTGCCTAGTAGTGCTTGCAGGAATCTGGGATTCTTGCAATGGTCAACAGGATGGCAGTTGGGATGGGGAATAAATTTGGTTTGGTTCACTTTTAAAGGTGGACCTAACAAATTTGCACTTTCTGAAACTATAAACAAATCAAAACACAGCCATTTTTTCAAAATTCTCACTTCTCTGGATTTTGCAATGCAGTTCTATAGCCAAGTAATATGTATAAAATTGCATAAACCAGAGGCAGTGAAAATAGCACGCAAGAATTCATTATATTATATTATATTATATTATATTATATTATATTATATTATATTATATTATATTATATGGGGGAATTGTTTTGCAAAAACATGCAATACAAAAATGTGCAGCTGGAGAAATCCACACTAAAATGGTAGCAAATTTTCATGAGAACGTTTTAAATATAAACTCACAAACTGGATGTGGAAATGCGCAGAACTGAATTTAAGATTGGGAAAATGAGAAACTAAGAAAAACTGAAATTGGCGGATTTGCCCACTCCTAGGTTCTTAAGCAAGAGGGCAGACTCTGGATTTCCCCACAAAGACTGATTATGTTTTGAACTATTAAGAGATCCTATATTTGAGCTTTTGCTTTAACACATTTAAAAAATCAAAACTACAGGAAAGGGGGTAAAGGGGGTCACTGAAGCCAGCCCACCCACACCTCTCCTTTAATGGGCCCAAGAAAGAAGACAGAAGGAACCCAGGCCAGGGTGGGGGAAGATGGAATGAAAAACTGTATTGCCAAGAGGGTGGAGTGGCAAATCTAATCAAAATGAACACAGAATCCAGGATTTATGTTGGGAAATCGAAGAGTTTTCTCTAGCAACTCTTTTGTATCACTTTGGGAGATGACACTTCACACCTTAATATCATTTAATGACTCAGATTTCTTTCTCACGCTATAAAGCTAATGGCTGTGACATCTGAATGACTATTCCTACTTTTTTCTACAGTGGGGACCATCTACCCATCAATTCCTCTTGGTTTGTTCCCTTCCCCTCTTATGGCTGCCCCCACAAAACAATCGTTTCTGCATCAGCTCCGGAGTTTACACACGAGATAACTTTCTAAACCATGCCAGGACTGAAAAGCCTTTTGAACAGAGCAAAGCAAACACCCAAAAGAACGACTGGGATATTTTAATGGCAAACATACAGCCCAGCAAGCCACACCCACCAGGTACCGTATTCCTTAACAGAGTTCACCATCTTTGATCCAAGAAAGGGAACAGGAATTTGACTCACTGTTTTACCAAATCATTTAATTACAAAACGTCGCTACGGAGCTGCTACAAAAGAGCTTAGCCGGGAGCTAAAAGCACCCCAAAGTCCTGGAAGGAAAGGTCCAAAGGGGTGGTTTTTATGGAGAAGAGGCTGTCAAGGCCAACCTGCCTGGCAGCCCTTTGTGTCCAAGGTTTCCAACTCTGCTCCAGAGGAATAAGGAATTGGCCCACTCCTGCCCTGAACGGGGCTCCTGTCTCTTTCACGGCAGGATAAAGGGGGACTTCAGGCAAGAGGAGTTTCCCTTGTCCACATTGCCAGCTGCCCCTGCTCAAGTTCTGACTTCTGCCACCCCATTCCTGCCAGTTCAATGAAGCGGCTCAATCCTGCTTAAGATGAACATAGCTCTCCTGACAGAAATCCCGCTGCCCCACGGAGAGCAAAGAGATCCTCTTTTCACACATCAACCACGTAAGGCGCCACAAGCTCCAGGTCCACCACCGACTCCTCCAGAGGCTGCTCCACGTGGAAGTCACGCTGGTGCTGGGGGCCCTGGTGGGCTTTTTTGCCCCCACGCTGAGGGATGGGCAGCTCCAAGTGGTGGGCAGGCAGCGGGGGAGTGAAGAAATAGGGGTGCAACAGCGCCTGGAAGACAAAAGGAAGTACAGAATGGCTGAGCTGGATAAAGCCAAGGGCCAACTAGCCCAGCAAGCAAATCCTCCACCAAGAATCTAAGGAGCGGTAGCTTATCCCTCAAAGAGCTACAGTTCCACCAGAGGGAGGAGAAGGTGTCGCAGGATTGGAAAAAATTTAAAGACCATTTAGTTAAATCTGTAAAATTGAATATTTGAGCAGAATTAAGCAGAAGATTGGCTTTAGTAGGGTTATGTTAGTAAAAACTGGTTAGAAGAAATTTTTTGTATGAATGATTCAATGGTTAAAAAAGTATCTTAAGATTTTTATGTTTAAGTTATGATCTATATTTGATTAAGTAAAGCTAAGTGCATCAAGAAATATGGTAAATGTTAATGGAATAAGATATAAAGCTACCTATGACATATATATGATTTGGAAGACAGTGGAGGGAACAGGGGAAGTCCCCTGAATAGAGAAGAATGCAATAAGTAAATTACAAAGATAAGTGTTGGTTAAGGTTAGTATATGTTTCTCTTTACGTTCGTTTATATTGTTATTGTTTTTATTGTGTTTATGTATTGTGTTTTTATGTTTATGTTTATGCTATGTTTTTCTTTGTTTTAATGGAAATTAATAAAATCTTTATAAAAAAAAAAGAGCTACAGTTCCCGCACCCTTAATAAACCACGATTCCCAGGATCCCTTGGGGGGACCCATGTGCTTCAAGTGTCTGGTGTGCGTGCAGCCCAGAAGCAGCCAGCAAAAAGAGGTCTCTGCCAGCTCACAGGCTTGAAGGCGAGGATGGGCTTCTCCATATTTGCTTTAACATATGGTATTCAGAGGTAAACCAGTGTGGTGTAGTGGTTAAGAGCGGTAGACTCGTAATCTGGGGAACCAGGTTCGCGTCTCCGCTCCTCCACATGCAGCTGCTGGGTGACCTTGGGCTAGTCACACTTCTCTGAAGTCTCTCAGCCCCACTCACCTCAGCGTGTTTGTTGTGGGGGAGGAAGGGAAAGGAGAATGTTAGCCACTTTGAGACTCCTTTGGGTAGTAAAAAGCGGGATATCAAATCCAAACTCTTCTTCTCTTCTTCTTCTAAACCAAGTTGTGCATGGAGGCTGAGAAGGGTCCTGTGATTGCAAACTGGGATCTCATCCATACCGTACATTTAAAGCATATTTAACACACATTCAAAGACTTTCCTCAATGAATCCTGGGAACTGTAGTTTGTTAAGGGTGCTAGGAATTATAGCTCAGTGAGGGGCAAGCTACCATTCCCAGGATTCTCTAGGGCAGTAGTTTTCAACTGGGGTGCCTTGAATGGTAGTCAGGGGTGCTGCGGGCAACACTGGCCTCTGTCCCTCTTTCTTTCCTTCCCTCCCTCCCTCTCCTCTGATGCCCTCTTTTGTCTCTAACTCCCAAAGGCTTGCACAGCAGTTTGTTGCAGCAGCCCTGGCTGCAAGTTCCCCAGGCGAATGGTGCCTCTGGGGCTGGTTGCCAGGAGCTAAGCAAGCAAGCAGGTGAGGAAGCCTGGCCTGCCAGTTCACCAGCCCTTGCTGTTGGGAATGCACAGACAAGTCCCAGGCCCCTAAGGGGCAGTGTGAGGAGGCACCTCTCTTTGGGGCGGAGGTGGCCAGATCAGAGACCAGGGACGGTAGCAGTGGCTGCCCAGAGAACTCCCAAGGAGAGGGGAGAGGAGGCTGAGGGAACACAACACAAAGGAGGGTGTTTTGAAAAGGGGCGAGGGGCTGCCAGCTCTGCAGGCAAGGGGTGACATAACTGGGCTCCTGAGCCCCACAGGGGTGCCGCAGAAATAATGGAGTTGGTCAAGGGAGCCATGGACCCAAAAAGGTTGAAAACCTCCGCACAAGGGGAAGACTTTTAAGTGTATGGTGTAGAAATGACCCTGGAGTCTAGACTTCCTCTTCCCTTCCCCTCCATTACCCCCCCACACACACACACACACATTTCTTCGTTATCTGAACTTCAGTTACTAATTGCCATTCATGCATCTATTTTTTTATAAGAATTTATTAGTTTTGAAAATACAAGAAAAAATAAACATACAAAATACAAAACAAAACACTACCACAACACTACAATACAACTACAATACAGAAAACAAAACCTAACAAACAAACAATAATTTAACTATACTTATCTTATTTATAACCTTATTTTTGGACTTCCTCACGTCCTCTCTTCTGCGTTCATTTCAACTATACTATAGTAACTTTATAACATTTTTAAATTCTTCTTTCTCAACTATTCTTAATCCTTATCTATCATCATATATCTATAATCTTATTCCCAACAAAGATAAACATAACACAATTCTAACTTCTTATATCCTATTTTAACCTGACTTTTTATTACTGTCGCCTAAAATGTCCTCTGATTTCAATTTCAAACAAGCCATTCATGCATCTAAATAAATAGCCACATTCAAACAGTGAGTAGGGTGTCCTCTCACCCCCTCACTCGGGGAACGTGGGAAAGCCAGGTCCCTTTAAAAGTCATGAAAGGCCTCTGGAAATAGACCGGGGTGGGGTGCCCTCTGATGGCAATTTGAAGCAAAACAACTGCCCTTTCCATAGAGGGTTCCAAGTGTGCGTTGATATGAGATGCATCTCCCCTGGCCCAGAAAAGAACGCACGTGTTTAAAAGGGGCATGCATTCATGGTGAAGGGCTCTTCCAGGACACCCGGAGAGCACATTCTAGAGGGGAATGGGGTCTCTTGGGAGCACAGAATCCCCCCAGTTGGCCAGTTCCCCATGCTCCCCAAAGGGACCAAAGGAAGGAAGCACGTGGCAAGGACAACCCAATGCCAGGGCTACTCCAAGCACCAATTCTGCAATCATCCATCTGTGAGATTCCTGCTAATCCCACATCTGATGAGCTGCACTGAACTCGGAGGCTCACAGAGGTGTGCAGGTCTGACTTTGCTATTTATTAAACAGCATTCAACTGAAGTATCAGTTACAGGTGGGTAGCCGTGTTGGTCTGCCATAGTCAAAACAAAATAAAAATTTGTTTCCAGTAGCACCTTAGAGACCAACTAAGTTTGTTCTTGGTATGAGCTTTCTGAAGAAGTATGCATGCACACGAAAGCTCATACCAAGAACAAACTTAGTTGGTCTCTAAGGTGCTACTGGAAATAATTTTTTATTTTGTTTCAACTGAAGCATGGCGACCATTACACCAATTACTCGCGTCCTTCAGCCCAACAGAATTCCTCGCCCTGTTCCCTGCTCTGGTGTCTGCAAAGGCCAGCTAGGAACCTCCCTGCATCTCTTACCTGTGCTGCCTGCACACGCTGCTTGGAAGGATAGACCAGGAACTGTTTCAGGAGCTGCACGGCTTGTGGGGAGGCATCGGGCACCACCTGCTCCAGGGGAATTGGCAGCTTCTCTTTGAAGGAAATCTTGTTGTAATCGGGCAACTCTGTGATCTCCTGCTCTCAAACAGTTGGGAAACATGAGCTCTCAAGCTTCTTCCTTTTTAAACTGCCCCCATTCCTCCCAGAGACAGACGCACGGGACGCTGACCCACAACCTCTGTGGCCAATCCCGTAACTACCAAACCCACCGGCCAGATCTTCTGGTTTGGGGTCCCAAGGACTCGGAGGACACAGCACAGCTGCTCAATATCATTTTCTCCGGGGAAAAGTGGGGAGTTGTTGAGAAGTTCAGCAAAGATGCATCCCACAGCCCTGGTCAAAGGAGAGAGAGGGTGGGCTCGGTCAAAACAGAGGCGAAATGCACAAGGCTCAGAAACTAACCACATCCTTGTTGCGGGTTCTGCACTGCATATTCAAACTGGGGTGGAACTGGATAGTTTTGTACTGCTGCAAGGGGGTGAAGAAATTTTGGATTTCTAGCTGAGAGGCTTGATAGTTATATAGGCACCAAACTGGCTTAGTTTTATAGTGTATATGTCTTCCACACACAGAGACACCCCAAGCAAATCCTATGAAAGGATACGAAAGGTTTATGTAACCTGGGTTTTTTTTATTTTGTAAACTCCTTAGAAGCCTATTTGGGCACTAAGCAGTACATACAAGTATTAAACACGTTCCTCATGCTCACAAGGCCACAGCTGAAAAGGTTCCTTGGGGGCAGCTGCTGCATGATGGCTAAACCAGTTGATCTCTGTAGTATATCATTGCCCTGAGGCTCATCTTGGGTTCCAATATAACTTTTAATTTTAATAATAATAATAATATTTTATTTATACCCCACCCATCTGGCTGGGTTTCCCCAGCCACTCTGGACAGCTCCCAACAAAATATTAAAAATACAATAAAACATCAAACATTAAAAACTTCCCTAAACAGGGCTGCCTTTAGATGTCTTCTAAAAGCCAGGTAGTTGTTTATTTCCTTGACATCTGATGGGAGGGTGTTCCACAGGGCGGGTGCCACTACCGAAAAGGCCCTGTGCTTAGTTCCCTGTAACTTTACTTCTCGCAGTGAGGGAACCGCCAGAAGGCCCTCGGAGCTGGACCTCAGTGTCCAGGCAGAACGATGGGCATGGAGACGCTCCTTCAGGTATACTGGGCCGAGGCCGTTTATATGTGCAAAAGCAACTCCAGGCTGACGCACTCACTAGCCAAAAGTCACACGTGCCTAGGAAATCGGGGGGGGGGGTGTTTCAGCAGCAACAGAGACCCCCATCACCTCACTCCACCCACCCACCTACGCTGCACTATTACTGGCTGCACACAGTAAATCTGTAACAGTTGCTTAGGAACTGCAGGACTTGTTCATTCCCTACCATTCAGGTCCACCAAGAGAAAGGTGGTCGGTCTGAGGACACCACCTGAGCCCTCCTCCTTTATGGAGTGGGATGAATTTCCCAGCTTTAGGAAAAGAGATCCGTAAAACGGCATGGGAATGGAGGGGTTCTTCACAGCAGAGACGGGGAAGCTGTGGTGAGCCTTCAGGCGTCCATCACCCTCAGCAGACAGCATGGCCAATGGTCAGGGATGATGGGAGATGTAGTCCAACGACACCTGGAGGGCCACAGGTTCCCCATCCCTCCTTTGTAGCGAAAGACAAGGGAAATATACTCACCAGAGATCCACACCTTCGTCATATTTCCGAGCACCGTACAGGAGTTCAGGAGCCCGGTACCACCTAATGCAGAAAGGTTAGGCAAGTCACATCTCTGAGGGTACCAAAACTCATTCGTCTCTAGTGCTTCCCAGCTCCAGCTACCAGGCTCAACACTTCTCACTAATCTCGAGAGACAGTTCCTGGCAGCCATCAGACTCCGCAGCATTCTCAATGCTAAGCCAGACTGCAAGCGCCATGGAAGGAGAGCTGTTTCTTGTTGTTGTCGTTCCAGCAGGAGCAAGGGGTGGGCTCTCCCTTCCCTGGCTTGATGCTCAGCCCACACCCCCTGCCCATCCCGACTCACCTGGTGGCCACTTGGTGGCTATACAGTCTCTCTCCATCACTGGTGAACACCCTGGCCAGGCCAAAATCAGCAATTTTCAGCTGACCCGTGGAGCTGATCAGCAAATTGGCTGGTTTCAGATCCTGAAAAGGACAGGGAGCAGTTCAGAAATACCTGCAGTTTTTAACGGGAGAACCGAGGGGTGGAGAGGAGTACGGCGCAAACAGGTGAGAAAAGGTGAGATGGGATCTCAGGGAGCAATCTGGTAGCCAGAGCAGGCCTCACCCGATGCATGATAGAGTTGGCATGGCAGAAGGCCACCCCCTTGAGCAGCATCAGCATGTAGCCTTTGACTTGGGCCTCGGTGAGCGGCTGTTCGGAGTTGCGGATCACCTCCGACAAGTCAGACAGCATGTATTCGAATACGAGCACAAAGCCTGTGCCGTGGGGGAAGAAATCCTTCAGCTTCACCACCTGGGGAGAGGGAGAAGTAGTTGCCTTCTGACTCTTCAATGTGTAGCAGCCAAAAGGCCGAGAGACTAGAATGGAAAAGTTAATGGACTATGCCAAAATGGCGAAATTAACGCAGGAATCAAAAAGACAAGAAATTTTAAAAAGAATGGGAATTATTTATAATGCATATACAAAATCATTGTAAACAGGTCAAAACATTAGCAGGATGTTAAATACACTTGTAATGTAGCAGAACGTATAGATAAACGAGGAAGATGAAAAACTGGAGAAGTATTGTATTGATATGCAGTTGAAAATAGAACCAAAAGGACCCATGGAAGGGATGGGGGCAAGTCAGGAGATTCGGAGTAATCTCAATATTTGGATTTTGTACTTTTTATGTATGTTTATTTTATTTTTATTTTTCCTTTTTTTAAAAATCAAATAAAAAGATCATTAAAAAAAGAAAGAAAGAAAGAAAGAAAGGCCGGGAGACAAATCAGGAAGTCCTCACAGGAACACAACTCCAGGTTTCAGGCAGCAAACCTTCCCAGCCCTTTCTGGAGATGCTGGTGGTGAGGATCGAATCTGGGATCTGCATGCACAGCAGGTCCTCTGCAACTGTGCCGCAGCCCTTGCCCCTCAAATCCCACCTCAGCCATAAACCAATGAAATGGCTTTAGGTACATCTTTGCCTCAGCATCAGCCCTACCTCCCCTCTCCAATATTTCCTATTGATTGTGTTTATACCACACCTATTTCTCCAATGAGGCATACATAGTTATTTCCCCTCATTTAATCCTCACAACAACCCTGAGAGGCAGATTGGCCTAAGGCAGTGTTTTTCAACCTTTTTTGGGCAAAGGCACACTTGTTACATGAAAAAAATCACGAGGCACACCACCATTAGAAAATGTTTAAAAAATTAACTCTGTGCCTATATTGACTATATATAAAGTAATTTTCCCACGGCACACCTAAGGCAACCCAGGGAGCTTTATGGACGACTGAAGATACGAACTCCCTTTTCTCATGTCCTAGTGCAGGGGTGAGCAACCTTTTTCAGCCATGAGCCGGTCCACTGTCCCTCAGACCATGTGGTGGGCCGGACTATTATGTTTTGGTGGGGAAATGAACAAATTCCTGTGCCCCACAAATAACCCAGAGATGCATTTTAAATAAAAGCACACATTCTACTCATGTAAAAACACGCTGATTCCTGGACCGTCCGCGGGCCGGATTGAGAAGGCGATTGGGCCGCATCCAGCCCCCGGGCCTTAGTTTGGGGACCCCTGTCCTAGTCCAACCTGCTAACAACTTCCCCACACTGGAGACAATAATTGCATTGACCTACCTTACAAGTTTGCTTCAAGGGTTACACAAAGGTAATGTATGCAAAGCACACCTGAGCGCTTGAAAGAATGTTAATATGGTGAGGCCCCTCACTTCCAGGGTCTCTGGAGTTTTAATGCGGTCATTGTTTCCCAAAACAAATGCCGAAATTCTGTATCTGGAATTAGGCTACTTTGGCCAAACACGGCTTGATTTAAATGCTTTGGCGCAGCTTGGGTTTTGCGAGCCCCTTTTCTTTCTTTGCTGAATTTGGAACTAGAAAGGCTTGAAAAAAGGAGGAGAGCGAGGATAGGCAAATGCCAAACTAAGGTCGCCAGTGCATGCATGGAGAACTCATACAGAGCTCCATGTGTGCAAGGGAACCCCATAAAGCATTAGACTGAAAACGATGAGCTATGCTACCACCAGGGAATCTCTGCTCCTGACCAGGTCAATTCCCCAATCCCAATTCCCCAGCAATCAGCATTTTCTATGTTTTGAGCAAAAACTACGTATGAGCATTTCATTATTTGGTGGTTTGTATTTCACAATTACAGCTGTTAAGGTATTCAGAGATCCTAACCAGTGCTTTTTTCTGGGGGAAGCATACCCCTAAACATTCTGTGAATCTTTGTACTTTCGTACTGTTTTTATTTTCCCAATTTGAACTATAAAATGGTATTTTCTTGGGTCAAAATAAGAGTAAGGTAAAAGTAAAGGGACCCCTGACCATTAGGTCCAGTCATGTCCGACTCTGGGGTTGCGCCGCTCATCTCGTTTTACTGGTCGAGGGAGCCGGCGTACAACTTCCAGGTCATGTGGCCAGCATGACTAAGCCGCTTCTGGCGAACCAGAGCAGCGCACGGAAACGCCGTTTACCTTCCCCTAAACAATTTTTAAAGAAAACTAACTATATCCCTACTGCTGAATCAATACAGGGGGACTAGCTGAGCTGGTTCCCTCTTCTGCTTGGACCAGAACAATGTGACAGCCTGGTATTTGATCCTGACAGGACAGCTGCCCCAAACTCAGCACAGTCTCTGCAGCAACCCATGAGAGAGAAATAGTAATGTCAACCTCCTCTCACAGCTAGAAATACATGAGCACCTTGTTTCGTATGCTTTGAACAATAAACCTGCCACGTTGTTATGCTACAGAGCATGTCCTCCTAATGTGGAATTGGATAATTAGCGTTTCAGTGTGTGTTTTTCTTCTCCCCCACCCCACTCCACTCCAAGGTTTCCAGCCCTCATGTTTACCAAAAAAAAAAAAAAAAAAAAAAAAAGCCTTAACACAGAGAGGGCCTGGATGAACTTTCCACTGATTTACAACATTCCCTCATCATAACCATTAACCACTTCTGGCAAGCATTCACCATCCTCTGTCTCCCAACAATTCTTATTGCTGTTCTTTTTCCAGGCCTAGACAAAATCTCATACAGTGCAACAAATATTTTAAAATGCAAACGTGCAATTAAAAAAAAACAACAACCAACAACTGGCAAACGAAAGCAGATTTGTCCAGCTGACACAATTTCATTTGCATCCTACCGCAATAGCATGGAGTTCCAGATCCACAGTTTAAGAAACTAGCAGCTTTGGCGAACTAACACAATTTATTTCTAAGGCTATCGTAAACCAAACCACATCCTCCCTTCTTCTCAGCCTAAGGTACACTGAGGTAAACACACACACAAGAAATTCAAACAGGCTACTCACATGTTGATTTTCCTCAATCTCCTGCAGGGCTTTGATCTCCCGAAGTGCTTGGTTGGGGATCCCATCCTCTAACTTGCGGAGAGCCACCTTCTTCAGGGCAACAGTCTCACCTGTCTGCAGTGAAAGAAACCCAAAAGCTCTCTACTCTCCCCTGCACGACTCATTCTTCTCCCAGAGCTTGAGAAAAATACCAAAAGGCAATCCCTGGTGAAAGGTGAGACCCCCACTTACTTCTATGTTCTTGGCTTTGAAAACGATGCCATGGGCTCCTTCTCCGATGCGGCCTAGGATGCTATATTGGTCCATGGTGGCCTCTATTTAATAATAATAATAATAATAAACTTTATTACGGTCATAGACCAGCAAAAGTGGCCTCTATTTGTAGAAAAGGGAATTCAATCACAACGCATACTCAGTGGAATGTCTCAGCCTGGCATGCATTCATCATTACAGAACAGTAAAGCCTGCAAGTTTATAGTCCACCTTTCATATATCTCACAAGGGTGCAGATCGCTATAGCTGTTTCTATACTTTATATTTAATCCAATACCAGGTCGCCGCGGGGCTACAGATTTCTATAGGTATATACGCCTACACAATAAATTTAACCTGGTTCCAGATTGTGACCCTAGTGCAGGTTTCTATAAATACGTCAAATTTAACTTACTTCCACAGCTCTCCAGCAAAAGTACCGAAGCTGTACGAAGGTATGCAAAGAAGAAATTGGAAACACTTCACAAAATTACAATTCTATTTGCCTGAAGCCAAAACTGTTAAGTCCTGCAGACTTTGCAGGATAAAACCCTCCTTTCCCACCATGCACCTCTCCCTTCCCCTTCAGCCTCTGGGGCGCAGTCCCGGTGGTTCCCTGACGACAGCTCAGGTTCTCCGTTGCAGCCAAGGCAACCTCCTCCCTCTGCGGGGTGAAGGTAGTCGTGGGAAATATACATACTATCACATCCCCCCACCTTTTATAGAGGTGGGGGCGGAATAGAAAGCTGGACGGGCATCGTCCCCCCCACCCACCCACCCATTTTTCCCGGGCGTTCCCTCCCACCCCAGGCTCCTTTGCTTTTTTTAAAATACGATTTTTATTAAATTTTCTGTTTTACAATTTCAGATAAAACATTTTAGCTACTCAAGATATCAACGACTTCCCTTCTTCTCTTTCCGTGGTTCATTTTGCATATCTTATATCCCTGCATATTTTACAAAAAACCATACCAATCGGTTCTCCATTATTACATCCATCAAAACACATTTACACTGTTGATTTTATCTTAATGCTGCCGGCGTTTTCAGGTGCACACACAGTTATTTTCCATATATTCACCTGTCGGGTTTCCGCCTGCCACCCACGTGTTAAAGGAGCGAAGGTGTCGTTTCCAGGCTGCCGCCCCCCAACCAATATTTCAAAAGTCTATAGTGTTCGGGGTTCTCCTCCCTCCTGCATGTGATGAGTGGGGACCCGGTTGCAACAGTTTACTTCCTTTAATAAAGATCAGGATTACTAGCCGCTTTGCTTTCAATCTACTCTGCTTTCTCTGCGACCCATAGAGATCTCCTGAGACAGATCTCCTATACAGACTCTAGATACCCCATAATGGAATTAGACGTATTTTTCTTACAACATTGGAACATGAAAGCCTCCCACGCCTTTCAAAGACAGCTCGGCAGGTAGACATTCATCAGATGCAGCGTCGCTCCCTCTTTATGAAGACCCTTCGAGCCTACCGGGCTCTATCAGAAGGTCGTTGGTTCGAATCCCCGCGACGGGGTGAGCTCCCGTTGCTTGGTCCCTGCTCTTGCCAACCTAGCAGTTCGAAAGCACCCAAGTGCAAGTAGATAAATAGGTACCGCTCAGGCGGGAAGGTAACCGGCGTTTCTGTGCACTGCTCTGGTTTCGCCAGGAGCGGCTTAGTCATGCTGGCCACATGACCCAGAACCTGTACGCCGGCTCCCTCGGTCAATAAAGCGAGATGAGCGCCGCAACCCCAGAGTGGTCCGCGACTGGACCTAACAGTCAGGGGTCCCTTTACCTTTACCTATTGCCTTCTCGCCGGCGGCTTCCGCCACTCTAGCTTCTCGCACAGGTGTGGCTAATCGGGAACCGGAAGTGATGGCTGCGCGAGGAACCATCCTACCTCTTTGGCCTGAATTCGGGAAGCGGCCTCGTTGCCTAGCAACCCATCTCCGACGCTTCCCTTACGCTTTGCTTTTAACCCTGTCATCACCTGGACAGAGCCCGCCCCTTAAAGCAGGGGTAGCCAACCCGGCTGGCTGCTGGGGTAGGGCGTGTCATCTTAAGGGGTGGCACTTAATTTTTTGCAAATTTCCTGGGGGGGGGGGGGTTGCGTCTTGAAAATATGTTTCTGGGTGTGAGGAATTAAAATCTGCTATTCTTTTTGTGACTGGACAACATTTTGCTTGGCAAGCCTACGTTTTTGGCACATAAACTGCATTTGGAAAACTGAATAATTTTACCTCCTGAAAATGTCCAGTATTGCTAAACAACAACCACAATAACAACAAATATTAATAAATAATATAACTGCAATTACTTGGCAGTCACTTTTAATGATTTCTATGCAGTTTTACAAATATTTTACTTACCAAGTTACCAGAAAAATGCCCATTGCATTCTCCCCCCCCTTTTCCTTTCTCTATACATGAAAATAAGTATATACGTATGCCAGTGTATACTTTCACTTTAGTCTGTTAAAACTAGGAATACCTGAGTTTCCCCATGGAACAATGTATTCTTGCCCCTTTGCGTCCGTTATTCCCCTAGCCTGAGATCATTTGGGCAAATAGCCTGTGGGGAAGTACCTGAATCTGCCTTTGTTTACTCAGATAGAAGATGCCTCCTAGGCTTCCTGGCTGTTTTTATCAAATGCAAATGCTTTGTGTAAAACCCTGTCTGGAACCATGTGAAACTTTCTCTTTTTAAAAAATATTTTTATTCAATTTCAACAAATTAAAAAAAGGATTACAACATACTTACATTAACAGAGTTAATATACCTCATCACAATTTATGACACAAATAAAAATTTAACTTTCCTAACCTTCCTCACATGTTTACATGGCTTCCTCAAATCCCTCTTTGTTGAATTTCATTATATTACATCTTTAGCAGTTTTCCAATTTAATTATCAAGCTTTAAAAATCCTCGAAATTAACCTTCTATTTAACATCATCTGTTTTTATTACCCTAATTTCCAATTTTACTATTTTCATTTTAAACCTTAGCCTCAATTTACTTCCAAAATCTTTCCAATTTTCAAATATTACAATATTTGATTACGAGTCTACCGCTCTTAACCACTACACCACACTGGCTCTCATTTGTCATGCATAATGAGATAAGAATCCAATGTCTTTGTTCAGACCAGGTTTCTCCATGGTTTTAAGTTTGGTGATTAGTTGCAATTCAGCCACTTCTCTTCACCAGTCAGGGTCTGTGCAAGCAACAGTGCCCGGTCAATGAATTCAGGTCAGCAGAGAACATCCCTAGCCTACCTTTCTGCAAAACCACGTCACGCAAAATGACACCACAAAGCCTCCCTCTTCACCAACCCTAATGGAACAGCCAGCAACAAATTCTGGTTCTCTCCAGACGGGCGCTCTGCTGCCACGACTAGCCAAACAGCTCTCTTTGCCTAGCAGAATCACAGCCGGGATGTGTGGAACAGAACAAGCTGTCTCTGTGCTCACAGCGTTTCATTGCAAGCCAAAAGGGGGGAAATATACCCACATGTCCTGCAGCCTGCCCCTCACAACCTCGCATGGGTGTGGGGCTAAAGATTGAGTAGGTCTATGTGCTCCTGCTGCTGACTATCGCTCATCATTCTCCCTGCATGTCTCCTTTTGCTATTCACAGGCTGTTTTCCCACAGGTACAGACCTATCCTAGGCTGATCACGAGGGAGTTCCACCCCACAGGACACAGCAGTGACCAGGATGCTCCCAGCTGTTCTTCCAGGGTATCTGAATGCTGGCAAGCTGCTCAAGTGGTCACATGGATCAGAAGTTGTTTATTAATATTTTATTAGAAGAATTTCAGGAACAAAAATGAAGTAATAAAAGAGAAAAAAGAGGGGGAAAGGGAATAAAAAGAAAGAGAGAAAGAGAGAAAGAGAAAGAAAGAAAGAAAGAAAGAAAGAAAGAAAGAAAGAAAGAAAGAAAGAAAGAAAGTGTGAAAAATTCAATACCTATTGTATGGAAGTTGACAACAACCACAAAAAGGGATTTTCTATGTTACAACACTTGCAACATACGAATGGACATACACTTTTCTTTGGATATATTGATATTTGGAATAAGCTTATATAAAATACAGTAGGTTACTAATAATCATATATGTATTAGGACAAGTGTGTGTGTGTGTGTGTGTGTGTGTGTGTAATAATGTCTAGCAACGTAACTGTGCACACTTACTGTATTTTTCACACGGATCAGAAGTTAAGGCTAGGAGAAAAATGCAGGACATTTGCTGAAAATTGCTTCTGAAAGCTTATAAACACCTCTTGTGTGGACACACACCAGAACAGACAAGTGTTGTGCTCCTGGGAGACTGAGGAAGGGGCCGTAGCTTAGGGGTAGAGTGCATGGTCTGCCTAGACAAGACCCCCAGCATGACCAGGTAGGGCTGGAATTGTCCCCTGTCTGCAACCCTGAAGAGCTGCTCCCAGCCAGCAGATGATACTGACTGAGCTGGATCCATGTCCTGTCTTGGTGTGAGGTAGCTTCCTATCTTCCTATGAGCTGCATTAGTGAGGAATTAATTTGAGCATAATTTTCTCAGAGACGCCAGCTGTTTTTGAATGTGCAACCTGATATTCCTGTAACAACAGCTAGTAGGCAGTACAACTCCCAACAGTTTGAGGTGGAAGTTTTGCCTCCCAAAAAACCCAGGTGCGTGACTGTTACCCAGTGGAATGCAGTCTGTACATGCTCAGAGGTACAATAGCCATTATTCTTTCCTCACATGCTCAAAAACAGGGTCTGGAAGAACCTAGCTCAAATGAAATCCTGGCTCAGACAAGTCTGTTCCAGTGGGCCTTTTTAAAAGCCACACCACTTCTCTATTTCCGGCTCCCGCAACGGCAAGAGTTCACAGCTGGTTTTCTTTGTGAGCCACACTTCACAAGGTCTCATTAAACAAACGAACTGTGATTCCTTTTCATACCTGGCCTAATTAATAAACTGTGTGTTCCACTCCCACCCTGCTTTCTGCCACCGTTCTCACTTCAGAAATGATGGGTCAGGAGCAAACTTGGATTTGAGTCCTTAGGAGGACTCGGTCCCACTCAGTCCCTCACGCCCTATTTTTGAATTGACGTCAGAGACACAGCTGACAGTTATTATTTATATTGTGTCCTTGGTGTACATGGCATTTTTTCAGCATAAGAAAAGGAAAAGGGGGGAAATAAAGGCAAGGTCCTTGCCCTCAAAAGGTAATAATCTATGCAGGAAGAAGTCAGAGAAGAGGAGACTGGGAGAAAAAACAGGATGGATATGAACAGGTGCAGTTATGGGGAGGGACGGAGGTAGAGTGGAGCCCCATCAGGCTACACCATGGGTAGGCAAACTAAGGCCCGGGGGCCGGATCCCGCCCAATCGCCTTCTAAATCTGGCCCACGGACAGTCCAGGAATCAGCATGTTTTTACATGAATAGAATGTGTCCTTTCTCTCTCTTATATGCCTGTTGACTTTGTCCATGGAGTTTTCTTGTCATTGTCCATGGAGTTTTCTTGGCAGGGATACTGGAGTGGCTTGCCAGTTCCTTCTCCAGGTGGAGAAGAATTGATGCCGAAGAATTGATGCTTTTGAATTCTGGTGCTGGAGGAGACTCTTGAGAGTCCCATGGACTGCAAGAAGATCAAACCTATCCATTCTCAAAGAAATCAGCCCTGAGTGCTCACTGGAAGGGCAGATCCTGAAGTTGAGGCTCCAGTACTTTGGCCACCTCATGAGAAGAGAAGACTCCCTGGAAAAGACCCTGATGTTGGGAAAGATGGAGGGCACAAGGAGAAGGGGACGGCAGAGGATGAGATGGTTGGACAGTGTTCTCGAAGCTACTAACATGAGTTTGGCCAAACTGCGAGAGGCGGTGAAGGATAGGCGTGCCTGGCGTGCTCTGGTCCATGGGGTCACGAAGAGTCGGACACGACTGAACGACTGAACAACAACAACGTGTCCTTTTATTTAAAATGCATCTCTGGGTTATTTGTGGGGCATAGGAATTCATTCATTCTCCCCCCCCCCAAAAAATATATAGTCTGGCCCCCCACAAGGTCTGAGGGACAGTGGACCAGCCCCCTGCTGAAAATGTTTGCTGACCCCTGGGCTAGACTATTGGTCATGCTGACTGGGGCTGATGGGAGTTGGCATTCAACAACCTATGAAGGGCCACAGGTTTCGTACCCCTGGATTAAAGCAGTCATGGGGAACCTGTGGCTCTCCAGCTTTGTTGGACTCCCATCAGCCTCAGCCAGCATGACCAATGGTCAGGGATGATTAACAACAGCTACTAATTTATCACCTGTTATTTACCAGCAAGTCTCAGGGTTGGCTACAACAATTCAGAATTAAAAACAGTGGAAACAGTTAGTCACAGGAATAGGGTGCATCCTGAAAAAACACATCTTGGGCCAAAGTGTGTGTCTTCAGTATCTGCTGAAAGCTGTGAAGGTACCAGATGCACCTCTGTGGGGAGGGAATTCCACAACTTAGGAGCTGCCACAAAGAAAGCCCTCTTCCAGGCCACAACCCCAAACTTCTGAGGGTGGTGGGGACCCCTCTGCTGATCTTAACATCTGGGAGGGTCTGCAGAGAAGGAGGTGTTCTTTCATATATTTGGGGCCTAATTCATTTAGAGCTTTAAGCACAAGTGTGAGCATCTGGAATTAGGCCCAGAAACAAACTGGCAGCCAACACAGCCATTTTAGAACAGGGGTTATATGTGCTCTAAAGGCAACTCCAGCCAGTAATCCAGCTGCTGCATTTTGGACCATGTACCAGCTGCAGTTGGAAATAGGCACCCCTGGGTCTCAAGGCCACCTGGGTCTCAAGTGACAATGTTGAATTCTGGAGTACCCCCCCCCCAGCTGTCTTCCCACCTCCTGGACTCGAGAACTTGGAAAACCATTGTCTCTTCAAGATTTAGCTTGAACTCATCACTACCTCCAAGCTTCTGTCTATTGCCTCAGCCAACTCTCCTGATTTAGATGGAAAAGATAGAGCTCGGTGTCATCTCTATATCGGTGGCACTTCACTCCAAAATGCCTGATGACAGCCCCCAGTGGCTTCATCTAAATGATAAACAGCATGGTGGAATCCTGCAGGACACCACTGGCAAGCTTTCAGGGTAACACACAGTGGTCTCCTTTGGTGTTGCACCTTTGGGGTCAACCCACCGCTTGACAACAACAGACCTATCAATAATTTCTGCAACCTCCACCTCACATAGTTGTCATTGGCCAGAAATTGCTTGTTGGGGAAAGGGACACTGATGAGAGTATGTGTGTGGAGGGGGAAGTATCAGGGATGAGATGAAACACCACTGTGGTGGCAGGCAGGGACTAGTTATGAAGTCCCAGGATGAGAGAGCTAAAGGATGTGGGCAATGGTGTATCATACATTTCACCATCATTCTGCACCTTAATGTCAAACCACATACAGCAGTCCCTGCAATCATATATAGAACACATTCTTTTAACATATCAAGGGCATGCCAGATTATATTTTAAAATAAAAGTTGGGCTTCATCATTGTAGACTAGAAAAAACAAATCTAAACTTGAAAATGTGCACCACTGACTGACCCTGTAGCGGTGACATTGCTACAAGCACAGGTCAGATGCCGTTCAGGTCAGTATTCAGACATGTTCTTTATTCGCAGGGCCCTGAAAGAGCCTACGCTCTTTGATATTGAAGACCTGCAGAGCGATAGAAATCTGTAGTTGCATCCCTACAAAATATCCTCTTTTGTGACTCCAACGTTTAACAGTTCACTCCTAAAGTGAGAAGCAGTGAAGTCAAGAAAAAAAAAGCTGGCAAAGTTCTATGCTGGGCTCATCGCCCAGTGAGAGAGTGGGGCTGGGTTGCCAAATCTGTAGGAGGAGGCCTTGTGTGGGTGTCTTAGGAAGGCTGTTTGGACAGAGAGTATAAGGGAGTGACAGTCTGGATCTCTCTTTCTATCACACATACAAATCCTCGTACACAGAGATCAGTCAAGCTCGGAAGCTGAAGATAGTCAGATTCAAAAACTGACACAGATACTGAGACATCTGCTGGGTTACAGAAGGAGTGCTGGGAGCCAGGACGTTTGGTTCTGTCCCCAGATCTGGATGGGAGAGCAGCTCATTTGCTAGATCATAAGGGGGTTGTGATCAGGACAGATCAAAGCTGCAAGAACAGTTACTTTGGTTCCAGGACTTTGTGCTCAATGCCCCGCTCTCACCACTCCCCAGCAAACTGAGTACGGGAATAGTCAGAACAAAGAGGAAGATGTATCAGGGTTCAAGGTATCCCTCCATGGCTGGGACAGAGAGGTGAGAAAACTTCAGCACCTAGGACAGGTAAGGTTTGATTTGTGCTATATAAGAAATAGGGCTGTGATAAGCTGCATGACTGGCTCAGAAGAAATGAGATCAAGGGGCAACCAATTAAGTTTCTCAAGTCTTTTGTAGCTGGAGGTGTCTTGGCACCATAAGTTTTTTTTTGAAGGCAAATAAGAAGCAATATGCATATTTTGCTGAGCCAACTTGACATTTAAAAAAACGATCCAGAATTTCAAATGGAATTAAAAGGCAACATTCTTTTGCTATAATGCTGTTACAGTTGGTCTGAACCCAAATAAGCTCTTGAAAGTTTGTGTTTTAACAAAATAGAAAATTCTTTCCAGTAGCACCTTAGAGACCAACTGAGTTTGTTCTTGGTATGAGCTTTCGTGTGCATGCAAGTGTGCATGCACACAAAAGCTCATACCAAGAACAAACTCAGTTGGTCTCTAAGGTGCTACTGGAAAGAATTTTCTATTTTGTTTCGACTATGGCAGACCAACACAGCTACCCACCTGTAACTGTGTTTTAACATGCTATCGTTTCATCTGTCCCATGTGTCTCAGATCTTTTGCACTTGCTTCCTTCTTCACTAGACTGTGTCCATATTACGAGTATTGAAGTGGGTGAAAGGGTTAAATCCTAAGCAGGACACAAAGCTTCCTGCTTAGGGTTAAGGTTACTATTTCTCTCAGCCTAAACCTACTTCTCAGGGTTGTTGTGCATGAATTGAGAGGACAAAACTATATTTAAGCACACTCCGAGCCACTGGGGTGAAGCCAGAAATAAGTTGTTTATTTCACAATTCACACTGATGTCCCTGGTGCCTTACTGACCCAATGCTGAGCAGTGAATAGACTGTTGGACTGGGACTGTGGACCTGCAGATTCAGTCCTCACTCAGCCATGAAGCTCCCTGGGTGGTGATCTTGGGCCAGTCACTCTCTCAGGGGTGTCTGTTCTGAAGTTAAAATGGAAAGGGAGGACATTGCATGCCACCTTGAGTTTTTTCAGAGAAAAGGTGGAATGTAGACATTATTAAGTAAGAAAGCACCTGGAATTAACTTACTGAGAAATCTTATTTCCTTTTAAAGATCCCCATTCCACGGAGCTTACAATGAGCACTTCTACATGGGGTGAATGAAGAGTGGGAGAATCAGAGGAGAAAAATGGGGGGGGGGGACCATACACTTTCTCTCTTCAGAGCAGTTGCATATTACTTTACTTTAATGGCAACTAATTAGTCCCTGGTTAATTCTCATGCTGCAATTGCACCATGTCTACTTCCTGCAAGGAACTGCCATCCCACGACTCCTTGCCAACAGTAATGGAACATGGGAGGGCATCAGACTCTGTACAATAATTACTCTAATTAGCCAGGACTGTTGCAGTTTATGGTAGGGACAATCTGACCGTCAGTCTTGCATGGCCTTTCTTCCTTTTACTCACATACCAATTGTTCATCAGTATGTTTTGGATTTACAAAGCCAGTGTGAAAGTCCCATCTCTCTCGTGATTAAGTTCTGTAAATCTCTGTCAAATTATCCTTAATATGCACAGTTGCCCAGATACTGTATTCATAAACAGAAGGGGGGAAATAGTTTCAGTTAAACTAAAGTAGCAATCAGTGGTCATAGTTGCACAGCTACCTAACTAAGTTTTGCAGGGCAGTCTTGTGCATGTCTACTCAGAGTAAGCAAACCATGGGAGCTTACATCTAGGTAACTGTTTCTAAGATTGCATCCGCAGGTAGGAACCTGCCCTCTTGCTTAGGAAGAGTCTTAAAGAGCCTGAGAAGTGTCGAGATTACTGTATCAGGGACTGTATCAGTCATTAATAGTGACAAGGTGCTAGTGCAAATATACTGGTGCTCATTTCTTTGAGCAGAAAAGGCGGGTGTAGTGTTGTCTCGCCTCAACTATACAGTGGACAGCTCAAGAGTCAGAGCAAAAGAAGTTTGGCAACAATCCCTTTTGGTAAAATTGGTTTGCATTTGGTAGCATAGTTGAAAGGGTGAAGTGCCCCTATCTATGATCTGCTGCAAAAACCAGGCCAGTGAGAGAGACTTAATCGTGCCCAACAGCTGAATTCAGAGGAAGTGGAGTTCAACTGCCAAAGCACCAGTGGCTGCATGGGTGCAAGGATTTGCTGGAAGACTTATGAACAGTCACCACTGGGTTCTGAAGTGAAAAAATTATGGCAGAGAATGGAATAAATGCATTCTGTCTCTCCCTAAAATCTAGTATTTTTGTGATTCTTCATGAGTATGCAGATAAGCCTTGCCTTATCTGTCTCCAGTGATAGACAGTGTGGTGTAGTGGTTAAGAGTGGTAGACTTGTAATCTGGTGAACAGGGTTCGCGTCTCCACTCCTCCACATGCAGCTGCTGGGTGACCTTGGGCTAGTCACACTTCTCTGAAGTCTCTCAGCCCCACTCACCTCACAGAGTGTTTGTTGTAGGGGAGGAAGGGAAAGGAGAATGTTAGCCGCTTTGAGACTCCTTCGGGTAGTGATAAAGCGGGATATCAAATCCAAACTCCTCCTCCTCCTCCTCCTCCTCCTCCTCCTCCTCCTCCTCCTCCTCCTCCTCCTCTTCTTCTTCTTCTTCTTCTTCTTCTTCTTCTTCTTCCATTATGCTGAAGGAATTCAAACATCACCATCCCTTTGGAAGACTCTGATTTGCAGGGTGTAGCCTAGGAGTGCCCCAGGCTGCATTGCATTTACCTCTCATGTATTTCTGCAACAAGACTGGATCCTGTTGGAAGGAGAGCAATGATCTGGGGTTGTTGTTGTTTAATTATTGTTGGTCAGAAAATCATGAACCCACAATCTTGTATGATAAATGAACATTATTTCCTACTGCATGGATGCACTGCGTACATGTGATCTATGTGTAATGTTTTCTTTACACAGGCATGATATCTGTATAGGAATTAATGTGCGAGGAAAAAGTCCACAAAGATATCAGCCAGGGCAGTTTTCTTGAAGAGGCATTCGTGGTTGCCTGGAGAAGTAGCAGCCAATCATATATATGTATATGTATATTGCACAAGTTGCAAACCACCGTGGGAATAATTCATTTTGAACGGCAGGTAATAAACTTCTTAAATGCAACATACAAAAAATATGTGCATGGACAGGATAAGGCCCTCAATACAAGCTGTGATGGCTCTATACTCCCTCCAAGTCCCAGTCACTGGGGAATAATTGCAAATAGGGCTATTGTACCCATCTCCTGTTTGTGCTCCCCTCTGCCCCAAAAAGGCCTCTGATTGGCCACAGGGTGCTGGATTGGACAGGTATTTGATCTCACCCAGCACAGCTCATCTTTCATCCTACAATGTAAGAAAAGCACAGAGCTATATAAATATATTTGTTTTTTTTCCTTGGGGGCAGGGGTGTCTCATGCCTATGCAACCATGGATTTCCCAAGAGCCCAATTACAGGTGGGTAGCCGTGTTGGTCTGCCATAGTCAAAACAAAATTGAAAATTCTTTCTAGTAGCACCTTAGAGACCAACTGAGTTTGTTCCTGGTATGAGCTTTCGTGTGCATGCACACTTCTTCAGATACACTGAAACAGAAGTCACCAGATCCTTAAATATAGTGGGGGAGTGGGGAGGGGTATTACTCAGAAGGGGGGTGGGAATGGGTGATAGGCTGATAAGTGTGGAAAACCTGATGACGACTCTAAACGGCTGCAATTAGTCTTGCAGGGAAAGGCAAGGGGTGAGATGGCTAAAGATAGCTTTGTTATGTATAATGAGATAAGAATCCAATGTCTTTGTTCAAACCAGGTTTCTCCATGGTTTTAAGTTTGGTGATTAGTTGCAATTCAGCCACTTCTCTTTCCAGTCTATTTCTGAAATTTCTTTGTATTAAGACAGCTACTTTGAGATCTTTTATAGAATGTCCTGGGAGATTGAAGTGTTCTCCTACTGGTTTCTCTGTCTTGTGATTCCTGATATCAGATTTATGTCCATTTATCCTTTGGCGTAGGGTTTGGCCTGTTTGTCCAATATAGAGAGCTGAAGGGCACTGTTGGCATTTGATTGCATACACAATGTTGGAAGATGAGCAATTAAATAGTCCTGAGATGGTGTGTTTGATGTTGTTGGGACCAGTAATGGTGTTATCCGGGTTTATGTGGCAGCAAAGTTGGCATCTGGGTTTATTGCAGGCTCTGGTACCAGTGTCCATGTTGAGTCCTGTTTTTGTATTATTGTGGGTGAGGAGCTGTTTGAGATTGGGTGGCTGTTTGTAGGCGATGAAGGGTCTTCCTCCCAGAGCTTGAGAAAGAGAACTGTCATTGTCTAGGAGAGGTTGTAGATCTCTGATGATGCGTTGTACTGTTTTAACTTGGGAGCTGTATGTGATGGCTAGTGGTGTTCTGTTATTTTCTTTTTTGGGTCTGTCTTGCAGCAAGTTCTCTCTGGGTATCAGTCTGGCTCTGTCGATCTGTTGTTTAACTTCATCAGGTGGATATTTTAGTTCTAAAAAGGTTTGCTGTAGATCTCTTAGGTGAGAGTCTCTGTCTGTAGAGTTGGAACAGATGCGGCTGTAACGTAGGGCCTGGCTATATACAATGGATTGTTTGGTATGTTTGGGATGGTAGCTAGAAGCATGTAGATATGTTTGTCGGTCAGTTGGTTTACGGTATAAGGTGGTGTCTATGTGTCCATCCTGTATTTTTATAGTAGTGTCCAAAAAGTGTATTTCTTGCATAGATTGGTTCATAGTTAGGTTGATGGTGGGGTGAAAGTCATTGAATGTCTTGTGGAAGGTGTCCAGGGTCTGTTGACCATGTGTCCAGATAATAAAAATATCATCAATGTAACGCAGGTACAAGAGAGGTTTGAGTGGGTAGGAGTTTAGGAAACGTTGTTCTAAATCTGCCATGAAGATGTTGGCATACTGTGGGGCCATGCGGGTGCCCATTGCTGTGCCGTTGATCTGAAGGAACAGATCCTCACCAAATTTGAAGTTGTTGTGGGTAAGGACAAAATGACAGAGTTTTGTAGCAAAGTCCGCTGTGGTTTTATCTGAAATGGTGTTCCTTATAGCTTGTAAACCATCGTTGTGTGGGATGTTGGTATACAGAGATTCCACATCCATAGTGACTAGAATAGTATTGTTAGGAAGGTTATTCAAAGATTGTATTTTTCTCAGAAAATCTGTGGTCCAAGAGCCCAAGACATTAACGAGGTGTCTGCCAAACTTTCTGGAGAGCCAAATCAAACTTTTGAGGAAAAAGCACATACTATATAGTCCACAAGGGGCAGCGCCACTTCAGAATGCAAGTGGGTGGAATTGTATGTTTGAATGCTCCCTGAGCATTAAAAAAAACCCAAAAAAAAACCTCCCCAACCCATAGAAAACTAGCTTAAGACAGTTACAGGTAGGTAGCCATGTTGGTCTGCCATAGTAATAATAATAATAATAATAATAATAATAATAATAATAATAATAATAAATTCCTTCCAGTAGCACCTTAGAGACCAACTAAGTTTGTTCTTGGTATGAGCTTTCATGTGCATGCACATGAAAGCTCATACCAAAAACAAACTTAGTTGGTCTCTAAGGTGCTACTGGAAGGAATTTTTTTTTGTTTTTGTTTTAGCTTAAGACAGAACCTGATGGGCCAAGGAAGAAACACTACTAACTGAACTGTTAAGAGGATCTCCTCTCTCTTCCCTCCCTTCCACCAGCCCCACTGCCCTCCTCTCCAGACCTACCACAATGTGCCCTTCTGCTCCAGTAATCTTCATGGCTTTTACCATTCTTCTGTGTCAAGGAACCTGTGCTCAGGAGTTCCCTGTTCACACTCAACAGCATCATCACGACCAGTACTGGTACCAAACCACAGGAGATCAAGTCCCAGTGATCAGTGAGTCAACTCTCTTTTGGAGAAGGGGTTTTGGACATGCAAGAAGCAAAATGTACCCACTCCCTGTCTTGTTATTAGGAAGCTAGATTTGGGTCTTTGGCCTGCTTTCAGTTCAATCACATGTACTCGGAAAAGAGAGCCAAGCTACACATTACCCATTTTACACCGCTGTATTTTACTTGCTGAAGTCCCAATTATTTTATGCACGCACCATTACAACATCTGCATTTTTCCTGTACATTCTCAACTTCCAAAGCGTGATTGAGCAAGACCTTCAGTTAGGAAGGCAAACCCTTGCTGGAGTCTTTGTGAGTTCCACAGGCCAGAACAGTGTATGCTGAAACTCCTCACAAGGGCAGCACCACACAAAATATGGAATTGGAAGATTTCAGGCAGCCAACGCTCATGTGGTAGGGGCAGGCATTACAATATATACAGGTGAAACTCAAAAAATTAGAATATCGTGGAAAAGTCCATTTATGTAAGCAATTGTTTTCATTAGCTACTGGAGTTTAATATATGAGATAGACTCATGATACGCAAAGCGAGATATGTCAAGCCTTTGCTTGTTATAATTGTGATGATTATGGCGTCCAGCTGATGAAAACCCCAAAGTTGAAATTGTTAATTTGGGGTTCTCATCAGCTGTACACCATAATCATCACAATTATAACAAATAAAATCTTGACATATCTCGCTTTGCATGTCATGAGTCTATCTCATAAATTAGTTTCACCTTTTAAGTTGAATTACTGAAAGAAATGAACCATTCCACGATATTCTAATTTTTCGAGTTTCACCTGTATGACAGTCTAATGCCAGTAAGGGAAACAAAGCATGGGGAAGGGTTAGGAGGTGGGACTCTCACAGACCAAGGCTATAGCCGATGAGAAAGGAGTGTGCAGGACTTTGCTGTGGTTTCTCAAAGGGAGGTCTTGACGGCTCCCACCTCAGGTCTTTGTTTCCTCCCTGCTCCAGGTGGCGGCACCTGCAAGGTGATTGCTATCCGCCGCTGCTGTAACCGCAACCACATCGAGGAGAGGTCCCAAACCATCCAGTGCTCCTGCCTCCCGGGGAAAGTGGCTGGGACAACCCGTGGCAAACCTTCTTGCGTGGATAGTAAGTGCTTGGAGCCAAGGCCTCTCCCCACTTCCAGAGGGAGGGAAGTCCAAGGGGACCAAGGAACATGCAAGGAACCCAAACACCTGGGGCCTTGGACAGAGGGGGAACTAGGAAAATGATTGGAGGCAGAATGGGGAAGAAAAGAGGCCAGAATGGGGAAGGATTGGATGCAGAATGGGGAAGGAAAGAGGCCAGAATGCTGGAGGGAATGATGGTGAAGCAAGAGAATTCAGGGACAGATGATGAAAGGGCATGATCATTACAGTCCCCTTTCTGAGAGGTGAAGGTAATGTGAAATAATAAACGTTAGCTGTGTAGAGGATCCCTTGGGCAAGATGCAAGGGAATGGGTTGGTGACTGTGGTAGCCCAGCCCTTCAAGCCTATGGGATTTACTGCACTTCTAAAATTTTTATAATGCAATATGCCTTGAATCTTTGGGACAGAGCAAGATGCAAACCTTAGAACAGCCAGGCAAGTCAATGTTTTTGGTCTGTGGCTCAGGAGGACGTTGGGAGGCTCACAGCTGCTCCTGACCTATAGCTTGCCTGTCCCTAAAGGGATTGCATGGATAGGAGAGGCTGTCCACTTTGGAACAAGCGGCGGCGGAGACAGATCCTTATTTCTACTCTGCAGCTTCCATTGTAACTGGAAAGTGGTGGTGTGACATGGAGCCCTGCCAGATTGAAGAGGAGTGCAAAGCTCTGCCTGACAATTCCGGCTGGATGTGCTCACTAGGAAATCGTGTCAAAACCACCAAGGTACTAGTCCCTTAACATTCCCAACAGGAGGTGAAGCCTACAAATGTGTACCAAGCCTCCTTTTCCACTTCCTGGCTGCTCCCCCGTCTTGTTTTGCGTTTTGTTTTTTAAGCAGGTCCTGTGGATAAGGCTCACCTCCTTTCTCCATCTGATGAGTTGTCTTGTTTTCCCTTTCAGATCCACCCCAGGCATTGAGATCTGCAACAACACCTCCCAAGTGAACACGACAGATACCTGGCGATGGCCAGAGGACTTTGCTACAAATGATAGTAGGAAATGCGATTCCTTACACAGCCACAGGACCAAATATTACAAAGGAAGCTACACTGCGATGGGGAAGATCAAGAGGCTGGGGAGAGCAGGTGCTGGTACCCAGACTGGGCTTTGGTGCCTTTTCCAACGGTTGCTGCCGTCCTTGGCTAGGAATGGAATCAAAGACCTTTTCGCCTTCATCGGAGCAAAGGCTAAAATCTGTTCCCCTGGATTAATAGCAATGCAGCATGTCAGCTCAGACTCCTTCTGTGCCTCCTCAATGCAGCCTGCACAGCTAACTCCTCCCCCTCCTCCCCTCCCTTTCGGCAGATGTCTAATTAAACTCTCCAGGACAGAAGCCATAGAGCCAGTTTGTATTTACACCTGTGTAACAGATAATACATACCATCTTTCTTTGAAAAGATCTTAAAATACAAGGAAGCCAAAGAGAAGGGGATTTGCAGTCCGAAAAGTGTGCTATAAAGAGGTCTGGTTTTATATGTAAAGATGGTTTGCACTCACTTTTAATGAGCATCATAGCAAATCATTTATAAAATAGGGTTTCCCTCCCCCCAACATGTTAGTAGGCTTTTGTATAAAAATGGAAGTGCATGGACCCAGCATTAAAAACATATAAAACGGCAATCACCATTCATTTTCAAGGATCAGAAATGTTTGGCTCAGATGTGGAGGATGATGTCAACCTGGATCCCAGCAGAGCCTCAGATCCTTCTGCATCCCGCAATTAAAAGGGTTGTTTCTTTATGCTGCGTGGAAACTGCAGGCAGATCAGAAGCTCTGCTACCCTCTTCGGCCCTCCAACCTGTCTTCGTTCGGAAAGTTAAAGATGCTGGAGGCCAGTGCGTCACATTATTGGGGGTAAAACTTGGCTCCAGGGCAGCCCAGGACAACTGATCCACTAAGCTGAATGCGGTCCACCAACCATGTTATTCCTGCGTGTTATTCTATGCCTTTTGACAACCCCACTGTTTCTGCAGCCTCAAGCAGGCAGCAAAAACAGAGGGATTAACTGAGCCCCCGATGTAGAATAGGGAGTCTTATTTTGGGAGCATGGTGCCATGGCTCTTGATACATTGGCACAGCTTTTCCTTGCTACAATCGCACCATGTTAACTGCACACAGTACCTGGTAGAACAAGGCACACACTGCTCTGCTGACAGATTTTTGCAAGCTAACCTGGGACGGGCTCTCAGACTACAGAGAAAGCAGGAAAAGCCCCACCACTCGAAAGCCAGGGAGAGACAGCCTTTCTAAAGTCCTTCGTCATGACCATTTAATCGTTTAGACACATCCAGAAGCTACAGAGCTAAGAAACGTGGTCTTAGGATTCGTGTTAGCCGATCCCCCAGCACAGGCTCTGGATCCCCCAGCACACATGGAAGGATTCCTGGGGCTCATCGTGCCATCAACACAAAAGCCCACCAGAGAGGTAGATATTACATGGTTCAAATATCGCTTAAGCCCCTGACCTCTTTCCCTCCCTCCCTCCTTCCCAAAGAAAACTCTTGGAATGGCATCCCTTGAATGCTGGGGTTTGGGGGGGGGGTGTTGCCTGCTGCCGTGTGAACGTCTTGAGTAGCTTCAATGGGGAAGTTCCTGCTCCAGTCCTACTAAAATAGACATCTCCTTCGACCCAAACAGTTTCATTGATAATGTCCGTAGCCTGGATACCCTGGAGGTGGCGAGCCATCCTTAGGAGGCAGCTGACTGGGGTCTTCACCAAAGGGGTTGGCTGAGAAGTGAAGACAAGAAGGGACAGTTAGCAGCGGGGAAGAGATGTGTGTGCAATGATTCATGTTTTGGGCAGCCAAGGGCCACTGTCTCTGGGGATAGAAATCAATGGAGGCAGCCGAGGTGCAATCGGGAGGAGAGATGTGGATGTGGGTGAGGGTGACTCATTAACAAAAAAAGTGAAAAGCAAAACCCAACTCCTGCGGCAAGAAAATGCAGAGCAGGTCAGAATTTACACCTGTGAAAGGGACAAGGGAGGGTGTCAGACACCGTGGGAAAGGAGTGCAACTTCTGCATGCATTTATAGAAGCAGCAGCAAAATGCCAATCTCAGCAAGTGGAGTGGCAGAAGGCTCTATATTTTGCCAAGGGGGCGGTGGAACGACAAGCACTTGCATGTATTGTAACACCACCCTGGTGTCAGGGGAGACCAGGCCAGGCACTGTCAGGGCTGGAGGCAAATTTTGCCCCCACAGCAACGCTGCCTGTCACTCCCCCCCCCCCACACCCATGTATACATAGAATCATAGAGTTGGAAGAGACCACAAGGGCCATCCAGTCCAACCCCCAGCCAAGCAGGAAACATGAGAGAGTGGCAGCCGCTCACCCAGGAGGGAGAAAGTGAAGGGGTGCAGAGGCAGGAGGAGCACAGTGCCTCTGCATGCTCTCTCTCCCACACAGATGACACCAGGCTTTTGCCTTCTCCCGAATGGGTTCCAGAATTCACCTAGTTGACTGTGTCCCACAGAACAGAGCTGCAAGCGACTGAGAACTCAGCCTGCCCCAAACTATATAATCCCAGTTACAGGTGGGTAGCCGTGTTGGTCTGCCATAGTCGAAACAAAATAAAAAAAAATCTTTCCAGTAGCACCTTAGAGACCAACTGAGTTTGTTCTTGGTATGAGCTTTCGTGTGCATGCACACTTCTTCAGATACTTCTTCAGATGGTATCTGAAGAAGTGTGCATGCACACGAAAGCTCATACCAAGAACAACCTCAGTTGGTTTCTAAGGTGCTACTGGAAAGATTTATATAATCCCACTCGTTTATCCACAAGGAAGCCTGGTTGGGGAGCTGTTTTCTCTTAAGAGTGCAGGTGTGATTGTTCAGTGGAACCCTGGGCCAAAACCAAAGCGCAGAGAGGTCCTTCCGTTCCTAGTCCAGATCCATCCCTCTGGGGAAATCCCGAGTTCTGTTTCTTGCCGCCGTGCTGGAACTTACGGTTCTGGAACTGCTGGGCCGTGTACCTCGTCAGCAAAATCCCGACACCTTCTATCAGGGCAAGCAAGATGCCTCCCATCATAGCCGAGCCGACCATGGCCAAGGGACCACCTAAGGGGAAAGAACTCTCAGTCCCAAATGCCCTGGCTCAGCGCTCAGCCACAGGAGGTTAAAAGGAAAAGTGGAGGCACTGCAGTAATAGGATCAAAGGCCACCACTTACTGCGTGATGCTAACACAGCTCCCGTGAGTGCCCCGCTTGTGATGGAGTTCCAGGGATCCTCCTTGCCGCGCATCTTCACTAGGCCGCAGTCAATGGTGGAGAAGAGCCCGCCCCACACTGCAAAGCTGCCTGCCAGGAGGAACACAGGGAGAGCATGTGGAGCCACCAGCTGGGCTCAGGGATGTTCATTTGTAACTGGCACCAAAAGGTATCAGGATTCTGTGCCAAGCAAAGCCAAATGCTCGGCTTACAAAATGTGCCCTGCGCACATGCTGAATTGGGCTGAGATCGGGTAGAACTCTGACAACATGCTGGCAAAGAACGAGGCAGCCTTACGGGGGTCTGGGGGAGCACCAGGGGTTGATAGGGAGAGTGACAGGCTTGGAGCTCCTGAAGAAGGGCCAACAGCCACTCCAGGATACACAAGTTATATTCTCCCCATGAACAGATTGTTAAACTTATCTCCAAGGATTATGAAAGGCAGAAACAATTTTTTGTTTTGTTTTGATTTTGTAATAAAACACTGACTCACGGCTCGTTTGCCAGGCACTTGGAGTTCTGTGCAATCAGAATCACACAGGTGGTAAGACACTCACCATCTTCAAGATCACTAATGGTACCATCAAGATCACTAATGGAAGGGTGCGAAGAGAGACGTTCTTAGTGGACGCCTCCCTTCCCTCAAGAAAAGTATGGCTCCACCTCCTGCTGTAGGATTTGCCCAAGTTGAACTTTGAGCCACTTCAGAACCACTTTGAGAACTACTTGGGGGGGAGTTGCATTTTCCAGCTCTAGGCTGAGCCAGAAAAGGGGGGATTTAAGTTAAGGTTTATAATGGTGAAATGCCATTCTGTTTCACTAGGATTCATTTATTGAGTCACTTACTCTAAGGCCACAATCCCAAACACACATAGCTAAGAGTAAGCCTCACTGAATACATATGGTCTTACTTTTGACCAAACAAATATGGGATTTCATTATCAGCTTTGGGACTGGGCTATACAACTAACTCAATATGACAAAACAGCCTCCAAGCCAGCACTTCATACTCAACACATTCTTCTCTTTAATTCCTGCCTCCTTAGTTATATTTGATTTATATCACACTTTTCCTGAAACTTCCCCCTGGGATGCCCCACTCCGCACATTTTACGGTCACAACGACCTTGTAAGGTAGGCTAGGCTGAGCGACAGTGACTGGTCCAAGGTCACATCCAGTGAGCTTCAAAGCTGGCGGGATTTGAACTGTGGTCTGACACTTTTACCCACAATACAGCACTGCTGGTTCTCCTTTAAAATAAGCCAAATCCTGATCCACCTCACCCCACAACCTGTCTGATCCAACTTTTTAATTTACAACACTGCCCACATCCCCACCAGCCGATCCAAGGATCGGGTCACTTCCCTTACCTCCAATCTGTGGGGCTCTGACTCTGATAGCATTCATACTGCCTTTGAACCGATGCCTGACACCCTAGGAAAGAGAGGAGGAGAAACTACCTTAGTCAAAAGTCACAATGGACTGGGGGAGAAAACCACACCCTGGGGGGGAAAATGTTCAAGCACAGGGTACAAGAGGCTAAGGGGAGCCAAGGCAGGACAATTCTCAAACGCCAATGATTCTGTGGAGCCAGATGCCACAGGTCTCAATAAGGGAATTTCCCTTTAAAAAAAGGGAAAAGTTGACAGCTATGCTCCTGGTGTCCCCACAAAAAAAAGTTAGAAACAGACACAGGGCATCTCAATGAAATCAGGGTTGCACCAGGGAGCGTTTTTGAAAGACACCTTCTGCAATCTAGATCATCCACCATCACTGAAAGATGCCATTTGCCATGCAGAAGAAAACATCCAGGTATCCTCTCTGAAGTACAGTATAAAAGGACCAGAAGAAGAAGAAGAAGAGTTTGGATTTGATATCCCGCTTTATCACTACCCTAAGGAGTCTCAAAGCGGCTCACATTCTCCTTTCCCTTCCTCCCCCACAACAAACACTCTGTGAGGTGAGTGGGGCTGAGAGACTTCAAAGAAGTGTGACTAGCCCAAGGTCACCCAGCAGCTGCATGTGGAGGAGCGGGGACGCGAACCCGGTTCACCAGATTACAAGTCTGCTGCTCTTAACCACTACACCACACTGGCTGGCTCTCAGCATTCCCATGCTGGCTGGCTGACCAGCATTCCCATTCCAGCTTGGAGCCAGGAAGGAACACACAGGGGGTTTGTGCCACTGTTGTGCTGAACTTTGGAAATGCTCAGAGTGCTTCTGAAGGTCTTCCAGGTGCCACAAGCAAGACCCGGCCTCAAGGATTCCATCGCCCACAACAGGGAAAAAACAGTCTCAAAACTGGACCATTGGGATTTCCTCTAAGCACTTAGAGCCTGGAGACGGAGAATAAATCCTCAAAACTGAGGAGACAGGCTTGACATACAAGCAGCAAGAGCACAGACTCTACGCGCTTGAATCCCAAGCGACAGGGAGGAGGAAGTGGAGCGACACTTATTGAGATGGTGCCAAAAGTGGCAGCGCCACCTGCTCAGAATAGAAATATGTCCTCCCTTGCTGCTGCCTACACAGCCATGAGCAATTTTCTGCCCAGAGATCAGTTCTGGAGCACAAGCCAGTTATAGAACTATAAGCCCAGTGGCCACTTTTGTGGAATCCTACACCTCAAATTCTGCCTGTGTATTTTCCTCAGCTGAGGGGAAAGGAGCATGGGGATCCAAGGATGCAGCAATCCTTATTTGGTGTGCCTCAGATCTGCCAGTTGTGATGTGATACAGGCAACAACTGTTTTGCACAGCGGTTATGTTTCTGACCCCCACCCACCCAGCCCCCTTTTCTGACTACAGTGGTACCTTGGTTCTCAAATGCCTTGATTCTCAAACGCTGAAAACCTGGAAGTGTTCCGGTTTTCGAACTTTTTCTGGAAGCCGAACATCCGATGCGGCTGTCGGCTATTGTTTCCAGGGCGCCTGCACCAATGAGAAGCTGCGCCTTGGTTTTTGAACATTTCGGAAGTCAAGCAGACTTCCGGAACGGATTAAGTTTGGCACTTTTGTTTTTGCTATTTATTTTCGTTGTTGTGGCTTTTTCGGTTAATTTGTTTTTGTGACTGTGTGGAACTCAGTTCAGCTACTGATTGACTGGTTGTGTGACTGCGGAAATGGATAAAAGTGCTGGAGGAGACTCTTGAGAGTCCCATGGACTGCAAAAAGATCAAATTTATCCATCCTTAAATAAATCAGCCCTGAGTGCTCACTGGAAGGGCAGATCCTGAAGTTGAGGCTCCAGTACTTTGGCCACCTCATGAGAAGAGAAGACTCCCTGGAAAAGACCCTGATGTTGGGAAAGATGGAGGGCACAAGGAGAAGGGGATGACAGAGGATGAGATGGTTGGACAGTGTTCTCGAAGCGACTGGCAATATTGGAAGGTTGAAGCTTTCTCTCTCAATCCAATTTCTCTAGTGCAAAACCCCATCAGCCATGCTGAGTTGCATCCCAAAACTTCCAACAAGGATCAAACCATGAGCCACTATTCTGCATCGGCTCTTTAGCGACATCTATTCTTGGCAGACGATACACAGCAATCACCAACTCCCACTAAAGCAGGCACACTTCTGAGGACAGCTGATCCACACTAACTTGTGCTCAGCACAACCAGTCTGCTATTATTGGCATGCTGGAAGACCCAACCAGCAGCACAGCAAAACGACCACTAGCTATAAAATTTCTGGTTGTCATTGGCAACCAAAAATGTCATATATTGTTGTTGTTCAGTCCTCCAGTCGTGTCCGACTCTTCGTGACCCCATGGACCAGAGCACGCCAGGCACCCCTATCCTCCGCTGCCTCCCGCAGTTTGGCCAAACTCATGCTAGTCACTTCGAGAACACTGTCCAACCATCTCGCCCTCTGTCGTCCCCTTCTCCTTGTGCTCTCCATCTTTCCCAATATCAGGGTCTTTTCCAGGGAGTCTTCTCTTCTCATGAGGTGGCCAAAGTACTGGAGCCTCAACTTCAGGATCTGTCCTTCCAGTGAGCACTCAGGGCTGATTTAAGGATGGATAAGTTTGATCTTTTTGCAGTCCATGGGACTCTCAAGAGTCTCCTCCAGCACCATAATTCAAAAGCATCCATTCTTCGGCGATCAGTCTTCTTTATGGTCCAGCTCTCACTTCCATACATTACTACTGGGGAAACCATAGCTTTAACTATACAGACCTTTGTCGGCAAGGTGATGTCTCTGCTTTTTAAGATGCTGTCTAGGTTTGTCATTGCTTTCCTCTCAAGAAGCAGGCGTCTTTTAATTTCAGGACTGCTGTCACCATCTGCAGTGATCATGGAGCCCAAGAAAGTAAAATCTCTCACTGCCTCCATTTCTTCCCCTTCTATTTGCCAGATGATGGGACCAGTGGCCATGATCTTAGTTTTTTTTTGATGTTGAGCTTCAGACCATATATTAGATCACTTCTTATCTCAGGCAAGTGCATTACAGGATCATCGGCATTCAAAGCGCCATACGTGTGCTAGGACCTTAACAATTATTATTAATATTTCTAAACCAGTTTGGAAACAAGCTGGGCTATTCACAAGCATACAATCTAACAGACAAAGAAAGAGAGTGGAGGGGAAGGGGAAGAACAGGTAGGGAAATGTTTTAGGATTTGCATGAGCCAATCTGGGCCAGGGTTCTTCATGAATCTATGTCTTCTGACCCCATCCATGTCCATCACTTGCAGCTTGAAGGAAAGGGAAGGAGAAAAGAAGGTTGGGACTCACCACTGGAGCATTGCGGAAGCCTTTGACAGCCTGGAAGACACCTCCCCCAATCATCCCCATGGTGAAGGCGCCACCACAGTCATCTACAATTCGCCAGGGGCTGCCAAATGGAAAGAGAAGTGAAGTTAGTGGAGGCCCTGAAAGCCCCCCAAAAGTGAGAGATGACTTAGAAATGGCACTAAGCAGTTTGGGAGGGGGTGATGAGACCTTACAGCAACCCAATTAAGTTGAACATAGACTAATTCCCTCCACTAGGTCTGTGTGATATATCGATATATTGTGCAAAACCAGTATGAAGTCCATATCATATCGGGTTCATAATTTTTGACCTCACAATATATTGTGAATCATGGTGTGTGTGTGTGCTTGCAAAAAACGTCCATAGAAAAATGCGTCTTGCGAGTCACCACTGCGATCGCAAATCCTTTTCATCTAGCGGTTTTTTCGTTTCATGAGGCATTCGTCTTGTGAGGTACCACTGTATTTACTATCTCAAAAGGATGTCCAGGCTACCCAGAAAATGCAATCAAGGAGAGAATCAACACTCTCAGATTTCTGCTGGAGACCGCCTCCTTCTGTGATGTATGTATGATGTTTTGGAGGGTGGTCTTGGGCTACATGGTTCGGGGTTCTCCACCCTCCTGCATGTGGTGAGTTGGGACCCTATTGCAACATTTTATTTCTTTGAATAAAGATCAGGCTTACTAGCCGCTTTACTTTCAATCTACTGTACTCTGCTTGCCTCTGCTTTCTCCCCGACCCATAGAGATCTCCTGAGAGAGTTCTCCTATACAGGCTCTAGATATCCCATAAGGGAATTTTAAGAAAAATACGTCTAACACTTGTTGGGCTGTCCATAGGTGGGGCCGCGGAGCCCCAGGAGGATGCCCTTCCTCAGCCACCGGGCTCGGCGGGCAGTGCTGGGAGCCGCTCGCTTCTCTGCTCACCCGGCCCTACCTCGCAGGGCTGTTGTGTCGGTGCAGGAGGAGACGGGCCGGAGAGAAAGGGGCGCGGGACGGACATGCCCACCAGCCAGGGGGCGAACAGAGCGGCTCCCCCACCCGCCACCGCCGCTCCCGGGGCCGGAAAACGGGGCCTCGGATCAAGCTCGCTTCCCTGCCCCCGCTGAGCCACAGGGCGAGGGCGGCAAAGCCCCAGGCAGCCCCCGCTCCCAGTTACCAGGGCTCCCGGGCATATTCCTCCATGGCTCCCGGCCGCAGGCTCCGCGGATCACGTGACAGGGGGGAAAAGGGAGACAACACGGGGACCGAATCACGTGACAACCAACTATTGGCCAGCTTCAGTCACGTGAAAGGGGGCTCTTCTACTCTAGAGATAGGAAAGTTTAGAAAAAGCATGCGTTCAATACCAACGAAAGAAGAGTGACAGATGAAGCTGATGGACTTTGCAGAACTGGCGAAGCTGACAGGAAAAACCCGAATCCAGCATGATCAAGTATTCCCAAAGGACTGAAGTAAATTTATACGATATCTGAAAGATTATTGTAAGCAATTAACATCACTAGGAGGGTTGTCTGAAGACTTGTAATGTGAAATTTTCTACCTTTTTATATTTATTTAAATTTTGAGCCATTCTGAAATGAGTGTAATTAGAAATGGAAAACGTATAAATTGCAATGCTATAAAGTTACAGGTAGGTAGCTGTGTTGGTCTGCCATAGTCAAAACAAAATTAAAAAATTAAAAAATTCCTTCCAGTAGCATCTTAGAGACCGACTAAGTTTGTTCTTGATATGAGCTTTCGTGTGCATGCTATAAAGCTTAATTTCGAAAGCTATGAGGCAGGAGGGAAGGAAGTTGATAGGCTCAGGGCAGTATAGCGGATAATGATGATGTGAATGTACAATGCTAAATGGAATATTATATATATATATATATATATATATATATATATATATATATATATATATATATATATATGAGAAAACCTGCATTCCATTAAAAAATGATTTAGGTGCAACATAGCATCTCTTTATATATTGGAAGCTCTGTGGTATGTGTATATGTACCACTTATAACCGCCATCTCCAACTCCTCCATCAACGGTGTCTCCAGAAAAGTTTACACATCACTTGGGGAGACAAGCGAACTAATGCCCATGTACTGGAAGAAGCAAAGATCACCAGTGTGTAAGCAATGATTCTTCAACATCAACTTCGTTGGACTGGTCATGATGTTCGGATGCCTGATTATCGTCTTCCAAAGCAACTACTCTATTCCGAACTTTAAAATGGAAAGCTAATGCTGCTGGTCAACAAAAAAGGTTCAAAGACTCTCTCAAGGCAAATCTTTAAGGGGGTGGTCTTTAAAAATGTAGTATAAACACTGACAATTGGGAACCACTGGCCTACGAGTGTTCCAACCTTTACCAAAGGTGCCATGGACTTTGAAGAAGCACGAACTCAGGACGAAAGGGAGAAGGGAGCTAAGAGAAAGGTATGTTTTGGCAGATCCTCACCATGATCAAGTCCTGCCCGGAAATCTGTGTCCCCACTGTGGAAGGATGTACGGATCCTTACAGACTCACTGTTAAGACCATGTTCATGGAAGACGATCTTACTCGGCTCTGAGTGATTGTCAAAGAAGATGTATATGCATATGCATGAGTGTTTTGTGGGCATCCTTCTGTCTCGGGAAGTAGTGGAGGAGTGCGTCTTCGAAGGTAAAGTCAAACTGTTGGAGAGTTATAGTTACAAGTAGGTAGCCGTGTTGGTCTGCCGTAGTCGAAACAATTTTTTTTAAAAAAAATCCTTCCAGTAGCACCTTAGAGACCAACTAAGTTTGTGTATCTGAAGATACACGAAAGCTCATACCAATAACAAACTTAGTTGGTCTCTAAGTGCTACTGGAAGGATTTTATTTTTATTTTTTATTTTGTTGGAGAGTTAGTGTCTGCTGTGGCTGTTAGAGACTGATTTGGGAGATACATGTTTTCTGACAGATGAAGGCGTCTAGTTGTGCTGCTGCAGATGCAGGTGGGCCCAATTCAGATGCGTTTCTTCTCTCTGCGCTCCTCCCAGCAGTCATTCCTCTAGTCACTGCTGTGGAAGCACAACCTGACTGTCGGTCTGGAGGGGAGAAACGGTTCCACTTCACTTCACAAGTGCCAAGAAAGGGGATGGATGGTAGTGAACGACTCTTCATTGCTGCCTCTATGGTCCTGCAAGGCAATACCCGCGGCCAATCAAAGAGAAGGCGGGCTCTCAGAGGCTTCACTCCCCCGCTCATTGGAGAAGCAAACCAAATCTCTGATTGATTGGCTAAGAGACAGTCGAAAGTGGGTGGACCCAATTGGGATTCCTTTCTTGGATTGGCCGTTGTGGGTTTTCCCCTCCCCCCCCAATCCCTGTTATTGCTCAAATCCTTTCAAGACCGGAAGGGGCCCAGGCGGGCTGTGCTTTCGTTATACGATGATTGGTCGGGGCGCGTCACGTGTTGGGGGCGGGAGATGGAAAAGAGTCTCGCTCGACCCGAAAGAAGCCTGAGGCTCCTCGGCTTGCGTTGAGGCGGGTATTGCCGAGAGGCGGGTTGGCTGCACCGCGGCAGGTGGGAGATATATGGGGGGGGGTGGGGTCCTGAGGGGAGGCCCTTTGCCGTGAGGGGGTCGCAGAGTGGGGCCTGGGGGTCGAGCTGTCTCTCCCTGAGGCGGCGAATGGGCGCCTCGCCTGCCATACCTTGCACGTAGAAAGCTAGCATGTAGCGGCAGCCAAGCTCGAACCCCCTTCCCTAATGTTTTCCAGGACGGTTAGTCGTGTTGCATAAGAAGCAGTGTGTGTGTGTGTGGTTCTAGGGTGGTATATAAATTCAGTTATTAATAATAATAAATATATGGCACCTTGAAGGTTGACACATTACGGACGACTGAGTATTTTATCGAACCCACGAAATACAGCTTTCTATATACTTTCTAGGATTCTTGTTTGTCCTCGCCAGGATGCTAGATTTCTGCATGCAGGGAGCCTTCTCCCTGCCCACCACTTTCCTTGGCAGTGCCCATGCATTGTTTAAAGTGGCACAGCTCAGATGTGAATTTACCAGTTCGGTGAGCACTAGGCAGCGGAAGCTACTGAGCTGCAGGCTTGATGTACTAATGAAACTTCAGCAAGAACTAGCCCCATGTATGATCCTCTAACCTGGACCTTGCCAGCGTGTTATCCAAGGCCCTCCTCTGAGGGAGGTGTGGAGGGTGGTGATATGGGAACAGGCCTTCTCAGCAGTGGCTGCCTGCCTATGGGATGTTACAGGTGGGTAGCCGTGTTGGTCTGCCATAGTCAAAACAAAATCGAAAATTCTTTCTAGTAGCACCTTAGAGACCAACTGAGTTTGTTCCTGGTATGAGCTTTCGTGTGCATGCACACTTCTTCAGATAGTATCGATTTTGAATTTTCGATTTTGTTTTGCCTATGGGATGCTCTCCCCAGGGAGGCATGCCTGGCGCCATCACTATCTGTGTTTAGGCATTGAGCAAAAACTGTCTCATTCACCTAGGCTTAAGGGAATCAAGTGGTAATGGAAGTGATTAGGGAGCCTTTGGGGCTAAAGGGCAGGTTTAAATGCTTCAAATAAATCCCAGGATATCTCTGCTAAACTGGAGAGTGCAATGAGCTGAAGTAGTGTGCAGAAGGGTAAGAAACTTAACCTGTAGACAAAGGCAGACAGATAATCCTTGAATCTATTCAGTCAAACAACTTTCTCCAGACCCCTGCTGCAGATTGCATCAGGCCCTTTCCCTTTGCTCATACACACAAGTTCATGTTAGTTCCTAAACTATCCATGAAGGTGTATAGAGGAACTCATTGTGTGGTGCAGCAGTTGTCACCAAACTCCCAGGAATGGGACTTGGCAATGCCATGAAAGGTTTTGTGTAGCTCTGTGTTGTCAGGGAAAGAATGTTTGAAGAAATGGAGTAGAAACTCTGGCAGGGAAGGTTACAGGTTATTCCTGGAATGTAGGATGCAAGGAGGAGATACTCAAATGTCACAAAATGTAATGTGTTATTTTTTTTTCTTATCTGCTTAGGAACAGGGAACCTGAGGAAAGGCTTGTCCACCTGCTTCAGCTTGAATAGTTCCTAAAGTTCCTAATGCCACTGCCAGTGGCTCTGCAGTCCCGCCTGGCCAGGCGAGGGCTTTTGAAGCATGTAGAGCCTGGTAAGTATAGAGGTGTCCTTGGTTAGCTAGAGGATGCTTGTCTAGGCTTTGCATAAAGGAACAGAACAGAACAGTTCATCTCATATAATCTGGCTCATGAGACTTTACTACATCTTGCCCGCATATTTTTTTCAAGCCTAATCCCGTTTCCTTCGGGCCCTCTCTTCTGTCAGAGCCAGAGGAAGAAATTATCGCAGAAGATTATGATGACGACCACATTGATTACGAAGCTACCAGGATTGAGAACCTGCCACCGAACTGGTACAAAGTCATTGACCCTGCCTGGTAAGAGCTGTGGTGGGGAATCTCAGGTTCCAAGCTTGAATATGGTTCTCCAAGTCATGCCTCTGCCTCCCCAAGCTATACTCCTCCCCAGCCCTTCTTGCACTTATGCCTGAAATGTTGCCTCCTCCTTGCCTCTAGCCTGCCCACTACTGCTTACTACCCCAGGAAGGTTGTCTGTGAAAAAGGTTCCCCACCTCTTGATAAGAGGGTAGCATGTCTTCAGCAGCGTTAGAAACTGAGATATGACAGCTAGGAGGTAAACAGAACCTTAAGCCAAGGTTATGGGTGCAGCAACGGAATGTCCAGGCATGCTTTTTTATAACAAGAATACAAAGCTGAAAATGAATGAACTGCAGCTAAAATATTATGTTCATTTTTCACATGGTCTATTCCTTTCCCTGCCCACCCCCACCCCCATATATTCTTAAGATGGTCTCTTCTCCAGTCTTCAGAGAGTAGCTGGAAGTGGGGAGGCAGAAAAAGGTCCTCCTTTCCTCCCACTGCAGTTTTAATCTGAAATCTTAGGCACTCTTAGTACTGCACCAGGGCTCAGAAACTGCTTGCGCTAATGTGCCTAGAACAATGGGAGTTTCAAACTCCCAGCACTAGTCAAGCTGCTGTATCCTACTAGCCTTGTAATGGTGGTGTGAGGTTATAGTTAATAGTTCTCAATTATGGCTCCAGCTTTCAAGTGTGTGGTGGGGAAAATGTATCTGTTAATCTCATACTCATGATGACTTATTATTTATAAAATTTATATACTACCTTTCATCCATAGATCTCAGGGAGGTTCGCAACATCAAAATACAAGATAAAAATACAAAATACATAACGAAGAAAAGAACAAAAAACACACAAACACAAACGAAACCTCCCCCCAAATAATAAATCAACAAATAAGTTACAAGCGAACAAACAGAAAGCACAACAGTGTCTGGGAGTCCCATTTACTGCAGAGTTATTGAAGCTAAATGGGCCCATCAGTGCCTGGATGCAAGACAATTACCTTATTTTTCGCTCCATAGGGCGCACCTCGTTTTTAGAGGAGGAAACAAGATAAAAAATATTTTTTCTGGTTTTCCTCCTCTAAAAGCCCTGTTTTTTTTGAGGATCAGCTAAAGGTTTTGTAGCTTTTTGCAAAGGGAAAAACCCTGTTTTTTTGAGGATCAGCTAAAAGTTTTGCAGCTTTTTTTGCAAAGGGGGAAAAGCAAAGAGGAAAAGCCCTGTTTTTATGGGGTTCAACTCACATTTCTGCAGCTTCTAAAGGAAAGGGAGCCTTTTCTACAGTTTCCAGACAGATAATCTAATCAGCCAGTCACATGTTGCTGGGGAAACAAACAACCTCCCTCTGCAGCACATTCAACAATGGAGGCCTGGGCAAGGGGGCAAGCCGGGACTCTTATCTCTCTCCCGATCTCTTGCTGATCAGCTGCTGAGCGGGCTCCTTTCAACACCCCCTTTTCTCTTTGTAAAATAAAAAGCATGATCCTCTTTTGGCCCCTTGGCAATTCAGCTCCAGGGACCACCACTCGCTCCATAAGACGCACAGATATTTCCCCTTTTTAGGAGGAAAAAAGTGTGTCTTACGGAGCGAAATATACGGTAAGAATCCATTTAACTTGTTCAAAGCTGTGTGAAAGAGAGGTCGGTGGGTGAGAAGCAAGCCAGGATATTTATTTAGTTAATGAAACTTAAACCTTAGCTCCAGCTGCTACTTTTGTCCAGGGACACAACAGGAGTGTGTGTCCTGGTAAATGAGAGCAGATGGCGCTCCTCTAGTGGCCTGTGAAATCCTCAGACAGGCATGAGGAGGCTGTTGGGGATGGCCATTCTGATTAGCCCTCGTGACAAAGGTGGTTGGGGCTGATAGGAGTTGAAGCCAAGTAACATCTGGAGGGCAATAGGTTCCTCATCCCTATGGGGACAAAACAAAGGGCTTACCCGTGGTTTGGTAATGCAGGCATTGGCTATGAATGGCAATGGATGAAACCATCTCCCGTCTTCTTTCATAGCGGGCTCCCTTACTATTGGAACATAAAGACGGATCTGGTTTCGTGGCTGTCGCCCAATGATCCTAGCTCAGTGGTGACCAAAGCAGCTAAGAAACTGAAGAGCAATTTAGGTGAGGCTGCCTGCGTTTGCTTTTGGATGGGATGTGCTGATTTTGAATGATGTGGAGGTGAAGCTAAGGGGGAAGGGTTTGGGTCTAGCCTTGTGGAAGAGGGAGACAAACCACAGTCCTATGCGATCTGATATTTGGTCGCTGGGGTTAATGCATGTCTGATATTATCAAGCATATTTTACATTTCTTATCTGCATTGAGCCATAGGGATATGGTGGATTGTAGTTGTGTTCTGTGTTGTAAATTAAGCACTGCTAGGTGTTGTTTCTTTTTGTTTTCCAGTGTATTTCTTACCAATTAAAAAATTGGTGTGGCATGAGCAAATTTTTATTCTGAAAGTGTAAAAAAGTTTGAGAGCCACCGAGCTAATCCCTGCACCAGCAGATAACACTTTATCTCTAAGATATGAAAAACTTCCATCTGCTGATCTCTGCACATTAAGTTGCAGTTAAAGGAACAAGTCAAGCTGACTTTCATGATCAGTTGGCATCTCCATAAATCTAGTGTCTAAGAGAGTGTGGGGGGATTTCTGCTTTGATAGCAATGTGTTTTTGGAAGGCAGCTGGTGAGGACTCTTTAAGTGGATTTTGGACCTCTGGACTTGTTTTGGGTGGCCTAGCTCAGCACATCCTGACTTAATCCACCTTCCAGAGATTTCTTAGACGTGGCAAATGACAATTTTCATACGTGCTGGAGAATTCTCGAAGCCCAGCAACAAATGCAGTTGTGACTTTACCATGTAAAAAAGGTCTGGGTCTGGGCCAAGGGGAGACTGTATTTGAGTACTGTAATGCAAGCTTCATGCATCTCCCCCAGATGCCGAGGAGAAAATGGAGCACTCCTTGCATGAGAAGGTGGAGCGGGAAGAGTTGAAGGAGCGCCGCTACCACAGACGGGAGGAGCTGGCCCCCTACCCCAAGAGCAAGAAGCGTAAGGGCCACTCCCCACTGTGGGACCCTGCCATCAGAAGGATTTGCCAAGGGCTTGAGGGAGGGCTTCTGAGATCCATTTGCCACTGGGGAATGGGAAGTGTGGGCGGTGGCCTAACTCCTGCATTCCTCTTGTCTGTCCTCCACAGCAAGCCGGAAGGATGAAGAACTTGACCCCATGGACCCCAGTGCTTACTCTGATGCTCCCCGGTGAGTCTGCTCAGAATGGGAGGGTGGGGAGCTCAGCAATGCAGCTCCAGGAGATGTCCCTTAAGCTTGGCACAGCAGCTGAACCACTCCCTCCCCCCATGAAGGTAGACAGGGGCACCACAGGCATGGACAGAGGTCTCCAGTTCACTGGATTCAGCCTTCAGCAGCGCTAGGGCGTGTTGAATTTTTCAGATATCAAATTCCAAAAGTGAAGGGTGCTAAAAAGCCGTGACATGACTTGGGAAGTCGAGAGGCATTTTGGCTAAATTAATACCATTTAGTTTTCCTTGGTAAGTAAAATGTGTGTAAAATTGCAGAGAAAACATTAAAAAGAGCTTTCGGTGTTCACAAGCCTGTCCCCTCCGCACTTCCAGCTGCCTGTTGCAGTCCTCTTAACCCAGGGAGGAACCCTCCACCCCAGCCCAATGCTGTCTAAGAGCAATTGGGCCACCGCTGCAGACAAATCTTGGAGCATGAGAAACGGATTCTATAAAGCACTATTCCTAGAATAAGTACTTAAAATGTTGCCCTCAGAGGCCGAGTTGTGAAGCTTCCATTGGTTAATCAAATTTGCCGAGTTTAAATTGTTTTTTGCATAATCTCACAATGAAGTTCTTCTAGCCGTGGGAAGGAACGAAGAGAGAGTTTTGCAGAGCACTAAAAAACCCAATCCTGGAAAACCTTTTTTGTCCACTTCTTTGCCTTCTAAGGTTGTAGCAGCCATTGCCCATACACCGAGAAGCATATTTTTGTACTCACCAGGGGCTAGAAACTTGCTTTTAAAAAGCTTTTTTTCTGGAAAGTCTAATTCTGTCTCCAAAATTACTGACCTCCTGTAACATTGGGCAGCACACACAAGAGACCTGAATGTTGCTTCTGTACATTGTTCATAGAATTTTGAAAGTGTGGTGGTATTTTTAAGGTGTCTTCACTCATTTAGAGAGATTTGACTCCTTATCTCAAAGTGAAGTCTAGGAAATTAAAGCAGGGGCACAGATGTATTGCAGGGAAATTGAGGCAAAACGGGGGCTATGTTGTCAGGGAAGCTATAACGGAGAACAGGCCAAGTGTGAGGTGTGGCTGGCTAACATTGCTTCTGACACCCCTGCTCTTTCCCGTTCTAGGGGAACCTGGTCCACTGGGCTGCCCAAACGAAATGAAGCCAAGACTGGCGCAGATACCACGGCAGCTGGCCCACTCTTCCAGCAGCGCCCCTACCCAAGCCCTGGTGCCGTTTTGCGCGCTAATGCAGAAGCTTCGCGGGCCAAGCAGCAGGACTGAGATGCTCATTCTTCCCTTCCCTAATGTATTTGATAATAAAGCTAGAGGAAAACAAGCGCCGCGAGTGGCTTTGCTGTGTATGGTAATAACGGAACTCGCCATGCACAGAAGAGGCTCGGTCCAGGGAGCTGGGGGAACCTGCAGCCCTCCAAGCATTGGGAGTCCACCTCTTGCCAGCCGACATCAGCATGGCCAAATGCCGTCTGGGACGATGGGAGCTGTGGCCCAGCAATCTCTAGAAGGCTACAAGTTCCCAATCCCAGCTCTATGGCAATATCTGTCTCTCCTGTGTTGGGCCAGCAGGGGCAGTACTGCATTGCAAGTAGCGCAGAAAGGATGCTCTCCTGTTCTGCTGCACTCCATCGCTGCTTTCTTGAGGCATTGGGTCCCCTGTGTCTGACTCAATTTCCTCTTGTAATGTTTGAAGTCTACAAAAAGCAGCTGTGATGTCATCAGGCCACAGGAGTGGCTTTCTATACCAGTAGGGAGCTACAGGTCTAGAAAGGCACCTGTTTACCTGTCTGTAAACCTTCTAGAGTTGTTGTTGTCTCTGCCATGCTTTTCTCACTGCTGTATATGAGCATCATGGGAACATTGTCCCTTAAGGAAAAGAACTTCTGCCGTCTCCTCAAGCTGATCCCCTCCTTTACATTGGTCAATAAAGGTTGGAGAACTCAAGGCAGCAGAGCCCAGCACCGAAATGTCTTCAGCCACACCATGTATCACCTTGATGTGTTCCAGGTAGAAAATGTACATCACAAAAGCCATATCCATTTGCCCAGAGCCAGCAGCCATGGCATGGAGCAGTTTGTAAATGACAACTCCACATCTAGTTTGTTTGCTTACAAATATGTATTAGTTTCTACAATATTAAATATTGGAAAAGCATTGTCAGTACTAAAAATATAATGTGTTTGCTCCAAGCGCAGATCTCTTTAAGCAATGATTTTCTCATAATACTGAGTTACACATGATGCTACAGCACCACTCTGATGGAGGGGATGAACGAGGACTGTAGGTTCTACCTGGGCACCATCCCACTTGGTTCAGCGACAGCAAAAAATGAGGCACACATGAGGTGGCGACCTAAGCAAAATGGGTGGGTAGGTGCCCTGCCTTCATATCAGCTTCTACTCTGTTCCCAGCCTTGGAAACAGCCCAAGCATCTTTGCCCCTTTCCAACTCTCATCCCTCTGACCCACCAAGCCTGAATTTAACTGGCCAAACAATGTACCTTTAAATAATTGCTAAGCTGCAAAGCAGCCAAAATCAGAGGACTGGAATTAGGACTTGGTGGGACTGTGTTGGCTTTTACTTTCCTGCAATGGGGGGAACAAAACAAAATAGGTTTGGACACAAATTATAATCTGGCACTGTTCTTCAAAGAAAATGATTCCCCCAAGTGCAGCTGAGTGCAACAAGTATTGGCATGTATGTGTAGCCCCCCCCCAACAAACAGGATACTGTCCCAAAGCATTCAGGTGCTCAGCTATTATTCACAGGCCCTGGCTGCACTATATATTTAACTCAGTATCATACCACTTTAAACAGCCATTTCTTCCTCAAAAGATTCCCAGGAAGTGTGGGTTGTTGAGGGTGCTGAGAGTTGTTAGGAGACCCCTCCCCCAATTCCCCTTGAAGCTACAATTCCCAGAGTTCCCTGGGAAGAAGTATTGTGAAACCACTGGGAATTGTAGTTCAATGAGGGGAATAGGCGCCCTTAAGCTACAGATCCCAGGATTCTTTGGGGAAGCCATGAGGACTTAAAGTGGTGTGATACATATTTAAACGTACAGTGTGGAAGGGGCCACAAAGTGCATAGTACGTAAAAATGTCTCATACATGCTTGCATGGACCTGTCTTTCACTGACTGACAACTACCAATCTGGTGAACTGAGATCTGTGATAGCCATGAAAATGAAAGACAGCTGTGCTTGTCCTTGGGCCATGGTGAAGAATCCCCAATCACAGCATGGTAGCACCGTTATCAGGACCAATCAAGACATCACAAAGTTGTGAGCAAGCCTTTGAGTTCTCCAGAAAAAAACTCTGCTAGGTTGCATGTTGAACAAACATTGGGGTAAGGCGGGGGGATGAGAGAGAGAAAGATGAGACCTGCTCTGGTTGCCCCAAACTGCAGCTTGTAAGATTCTTCATGCTGGAGAAGTTCTGTAAACACAACTGGCCCAGCCTCTCTAGGTAAAAGTTGGACTGGAGGATTCCCCCAGGGCTACTAAGATGTAGATGCAATAATGGCTGCTCCCCCCTTTTTCAAAGATTCATTTCATGCAGCAGCGACTCTGTGCAACTGTGATGGCTCAGTCACACATGGCGAATCGCTGCCTGACGTCATCGGCACCAAGCGTGAGCCAAACCTTAAAGCAGCATATAGCCCTGCCAGCTGTTGGACTCCAACTCCCAACAGCCACAGTCAGCAACCGTCAGGAATGATGGGAGTCGTGGTCCCAAACCTCTGGAGGTCTTGCAGGTTGGCAACAGGTGCCTGAAAGAAAAGCCACTGTCAATGGAAAGCACATAACATCACGAATCCATGCTGATCTGATGCCAGGAAGAGCAGAGTAAATGTGGTCACCAAAGAGCTGCCATCGCCGGGGTGGTCCCACCATCCTTGTAAACACAACGAGGCTGTGAACTCGCCAGCTCCTTGGAAGCGTCAGGACGAAATCTAAAACCTGGAGCTCTTCAGCATGGGGAGGTGTAGAGCTACTGAGGTCTTGCAAGTTGTTCCTCTGGTGCATTAAGAGCCTTTTTCTTTAGCCAAAATCCTGGAAGAAAGCATGAAAATATATTGGTTGAGCTAAAAGGATAATGGACGCACAAACCCTTCAGAGAGAAAATGGAAGTGTGCACCACTTGTTCTTTGTTATATGCTCTTGGACAAACCAAAACAGACTCTGAGCTACACTTACAGGTGGGTAGCCGTGTTGGTCTGCCATAGTCGAAACAAAATAGAAAATTCTTTCCAGTAGCACCTTAGAGACCAACTGAGTTTGTTCTTGGTATGAGCTTTCGTGTGTATCTGAAGAAGTGTGCATGCACACGAAAGCTCATACCAAGAACAAACTCAGTTGGTCTCTAAGGTTCTACTGGAAAGAATTTTCTATTTTGTTCTGAGCTACACGTTGTTCTATAATTGTAAAGGCTGACACAGGCCTTCCAAGTGTCCCTATTTCCCATGGACCGTTCCAGATTTACAGAAGCTGTCCGGGTTTCTGATTTATCATGGAATGTCCTGCTTTTCCTTAGCACGTCCCTATTTCCATTGGAGAAACGTTGGAGGGTATGGAGTTCTGCGACCCTTGAGCCAATAAGTAGCTATGCAACCGTTAGAAGACATCTGAAGTCAGCCCTGCATAGGGAAGTTTTTTTTAAAAAAAAAAAATGTTTAATGCTTTATTATGTTTTTATATATGTTGGAAGCTGCCTAGAGTGGCTGGGGCAACCCAGTCAGATGGGCAGGGTATTAATAATGCTGCTGCTGATGATAATTGAATAGGACATCCCTACTTTCATCAGAGAAATGCTGGAGGGTATGCTGACACTGAGTGCAGAATCCAGCACTCTCAGAATTGCAGATTTCATTTAAAAAGGACAGGGCAGACAATATGTGGTGACATTGCTTGGTGACATTAAAATGCATCTGATCAAAGCACTGAGCAGGCTTAACAGTAGCCAGAGCTGGAGTTTTAGCCCCTGGTTAATTCTGTTCTATGGCATCAAGGGGAAAAAAGCCCCAAAAAAGTTTATTTCGGGGGGGGTGGTGAAAGGGGCTTTGGGAGGGTATGTGAAAGTACTTGTGAGTTCAGTACCATGCTCACCAAATTCTCAGGCTGTGCATGTGCTCAGAAGTTCAGTGGTACCTTAGGTTACAAACACTTCGGCTTACAGGCTCTGCTAACCCGGAAGTAGTACCTCGGGTTAAGAACTTTACTTCAGGCTGAGAACAGAAATCAGGAAGCCCCATTAGCTAAAGTGTTAAGAACAGTTTCAGCTTAAGAACGGACCTCCGGAACGAATTAAGTTCGTAACCAGAGGTACCACTGTACCTTGTTCCTTCACTCTAGATCAGGGGTGGCCAACTCCCAAGAGAATGCGATCTACTCACAGAGTTAAAAACTGACAGTGATCTACCCCCTTTTTTGGGGTTCAGGTCAAAGTTGTTGAACTTTTTTTAGGAAGGGGGAAAGCCAATTTTAGCGGGGGGGGGGGGTTTCAGGTCAAAGTTGTTGAGTTTTTTTCAGGGAGGAGGTAAAATGTTGAGCTTTTTTTTAGAGGAGCCACAGTTGTTCAGCTTCTTTGGGAGGAGCCAATGATCTACCAGTGATCTACCACAGATATCCAGTGATTTACTTGTTGGACATGCCTGCTCTGGATGTATGTCTGCCTGCCCATGAGCCACCATATTGCACTTGGCTCTGCTTGATAAGACGTCAGGGTTCTAGTGATAACAAACCAAAGTACTGAACATTTCACCAGCCTGAAACCTGTCCAGCTCTGATGTGTGCCACAAATGCAACTTCCTCTGAAATTCTTTCACCTCCAGCTTAGCAGAGAAAGATTATGCAACCCAGGAAAGGGAACAACGGGGAAGGTAGGAAGGGTTGGTAAGGGAAGTGGGCGGTTCTGAATACTCTCTACTGAAACAAACAAACAAAACCATTGCAACCTGTATACATTATGCCATTTAAGTTTAAATTAAGTTGTTAAAGGCACCTCGTGTGTTTTTAAAGCAGAGGCAGATTAGATATACTAAACAAAAATGCCAGTTGAACAAAATGTGCAGTTTTTGCATAATGCATTCCCTTCCGCTTCTAATTTCACATGCCCATGTTCTCTTAATCTTTGGAGGTTCCAAAGACTGAAACCTTCCTTTAAAAAGGAGACGGCTGCAGTTCTTAGGACACTGGATTCTGCATCCAACCATTTCTGCACTTGCACAACGGACACAGCCGTGAGCGCTGGGAAACATCACTAGCTATTTTGTACTGCAGCAAACCATTTCTAGCCCTTGGGAGGGAGCTGTGTATACTCTGCTATCTATCTATCTATCTATCTATCTATCTATCTATCTATCTATCTATCTATCTATCTATCATTAAATTAAAAAACCACACCCAAACTAGGATATTTCAAATTCTGCACTCATAGGAATGTAGGAAATTGCCTTATACAGAGTCAGATAATTAATCCAACTCACTCACTCCTGTTTTACACTGTTTAAAATTTAGTGTCAAAGTGAACTGAGATTCATGGAGCAAATCACACAAAGGCTTCAGCCACACAAACAGCAGACGAGGCAGTAGCCGTAATTTCTAAGAACAGCATCTCCAAGGACCAGGCCAAAAGTTTATCTGGTCCAACATCTCCCTTCCCGCAGCAGCCAAGAAGATGCCTCTGGAAAGCCCATGAAGAGGACATGGGCTTCCCAGCCCTCTTCAGCTGCCACTTTTCTCCTGCAAGTGAAAGTCAGAGCCATGGTGGTATATAGACACCTACCTCTAGTTTATAGACAATTTGTTGTTTTTAGATGGTAGTTCATTTTCCTTTGAGATTGTGAGGCGCCCCAGAGCGACATTTCTCTCTCTCTCTCTCTCTCTCTCTCTCTCTCTCTCTCTCTCTCTCTCTCTCTCTCTCACACACACACACACACACACACACACACACATAGCAGGTAGAATAAGTATTCCCAGACTAAGAGAGAGAGATTGACTCATTGCAATCAATTTTTGTTTTAAAGTCCCTTCACATGCAAAACTTGGAACAGTAGGAGTTGCTTTCTACCGAGTCAGACCACCCAGCTCTGTCTTTTCTGCAGTGGCTGCAACTGGCTCTCTCCTCCATCCTCCCACCTGGTTCTCAGACAGGACTCTCTCAGCCCTACTTAGAATAGAAACACAGAATTGGAAGGGACCCCAAAGATCAACTTTGCCAACCCCCCCCCCAATGCAGAAATCTCAACACGCAGTCTCCCACCCCATTTGAAACCACACTGGACCCTGCTTAGCTTTGCAAATGTGCTAGCAGCTTTATTGCTGTGTCTCTCAAATACAGGCGTCGATACCAGGCTCTTGTGTGTGCATGTGCTCTTCTGCTAAGCTGGGGGAAGACTAGGCTACCAACTCTCTCGTGACAATTTGTTTTCTGCGTGCAGGGAGGAACGTTCAGCCACACGACTCCCCAACTTGCAGTCTGAAATGGCATATGATGGGTCCTGGGTAAAACTGCCTGATGTCCCGAGTGCCTTTTGCATTCAGCCCTGAGGATCTGTGCCCTCTGGTTAAGGGACCAGAGCTTTCCGGACCGCTGCCCTGTGATCTCTGGGTTGGGTTCCCTGGCCAGCCTTTACCAGGGACATTCCTTGTAGCTCATCTGTGTTCTGACACCCAGAAACCTCGCCTTCTCTACCTCACCAAACCCCACCCCCCTTAAACATTGCTCAGGGTCCTTCCCCACCTGGTTGGGTCCTTTTAAGTACCATGCCCTATCCTGCAACTGCTTATTCCATGGGGTGTGTTTGTAGGATGACCGTTATCCACTTCTTTAGCTGAGAAGAGGCTGGGCTTAGAAAAGCACTCATTCCTGGCACTACTGCTGGGCAGTTAGGCCGCTGGTTTCAGGTGTCATGAAAGCAGGGGCGAAACTAGGCATGATTTCAGCCAGGTCAAAGACCTAGTTTGGCACCCCCAGGCACAGGCTGAGAGCCTCAATGGCACCCTCTGGAGGCTTCACCCAGGACAAAAAAACCAAACAAACCAGCTATCCCACCCCTGGTAGCTACAGCACTGCATGTTGTGATTTCTCAGGTGTCAAAATAACTTGCCCCTTAATTCGGGGGGTGTTCCAGTGGGGCTGTCCACTTGTCAAACACCTGGTTATCACCTGGCACCTGTACAGCTTGAGGTCAAACCAGAGATGATGCAGATCCCTTGATTTTGGCAGGAACTGCCAACCCAATTTCTGGCAGGGAGCCATGTCTTTTGCCACCAGGAGTCAGGCAGGTGGGAGCAGCTTTAGAGAAACATGTGGGTTCTCCATTCCTGATTTACTGTCTGAGGAGGCCACAGAGGAAATAGAAGCAGCACCATGGCACCAAAGTCCTGCTTCCCATGGGCTTCTGGTTGGCCACTACCAAAACAGAAGGCTGGACTAGATCGGCCTTTGGCCAGATCCTGCAAAGCTCTTAGGCTCTTGTTCTAATAGGAACATAGAAAACTGCCTTATACCAAGTTAGGCCAACACTGCTTCTTGCTCAGTGAGGCAAGGGTCTTGCCCAGTCCTGCCTGGGAATGGCATTGGCGCTGGGACTGTCTGCATGCCAGCCATGTGCTGGGCAGAGTTAGGCCGCTGGTTTCAGCAATGAGATGTGTGTTGTAGGAGCATCAAGATGCATCCCAGAGAGTGAATTTCTAGAGAAGTGGGGAGGACTGAAATCTGAAGACTAGCATTTCATATTTATATACGTATTTTTAAAAGGCATCCCTAAAATCTCTCTTCAGAAGACAGTCCTTTATCAAGGACAGGTACCAGAAACCAGGGCAAGAGGTGACTGGAGGCTAATCAAGAAGTTTGTGTGCAGCCCATTTCTGGGACTGGGTACAGCTCTGCTATTTACGCAAACTAAGCCAAACTCTGACACAAAGATATGGCACTACCTTATGGTTGTAATTTTTCATGTTGTGTCCCTAGATCTTACTACCGTAAATAAAATGTCAGATCCCAAGCACTGAAATATTTAGCCAATTAGAAACATTTGTTTAAAGGGGTGTTCCAAATTTATCAGGCAGATTTTTTTAATTTAGAAAACCTAACTACTTAATAGAAGAGGTACCCCCCTTTTTTCTTACACACAGGAGGAAATGTCTATTTTAAGATGAGGTCTACTGAGATATGTGCATGCATCATCTAAAATGAAAACGATTTCCTCTCTTTCAGAGCTATTTATTAAGAATGCAACTATATTTAGCTTTAATTGAGCAACCATGAATCCGTTTAATCAGCAGGCAGACCCCTATTTCTTCCTAAACCCAGCTGTAGCTTTTGGCTGTGGCTACTTTAATGTTTTCAGGGGGAAAGCATCACGAACCCAAACAGCTGCAACTCCTTTTATTACTTTCTGTGTTCCAAGGCTAAATCCCTGCACTGAAAAAAGATTGTTCTCCAGATCCTGGCTCAAAATCAAGCCTTGCCCCCTTGTCTACCTTAAGGCTGACCCAGAGCCCCAATCCGTTGAGAGTCCCCCCCCAATACCACCCCAAGCACCTCCCAGTGTTAATAGGGTTAGGCATGCAGTGAGTGAGGCAAAGGTCTGTCCTTTCCGAGGCTTCCTCAATCATTAAGCAATACGGCTAAATAAATACACTCTCTTTATTCATCTGTGGTTCATGTACATTGGCAAACGGTACAGGCTTTTTTTCTGTAAAAAAGCAGGATTCATAGAAAAATGATCAGCAATCTAAAAACCTTATATATATATACACATACCATGTTACTTTTGATTATCTTCCCACCCCAGCACGAAACCTGACTGACACACCTAATGCCAAAAAAAAAACCCTTTCGAGGTTTAGTGATTCCCCACAAAACATCGCTCCAGCCAGAACAGAATGTGTAAGGATTCTTAAAAAGGCAGCTGCTGTCCCACCAACCCTCAACCCACCATGAGCAGAGCTGGGGAAAGTGAGGCACCAAAATGGACACAGCTGCCACCACCCGAGTCCCACAGTGCCTGCTCCTCCATGGCTTAACCCTTCAGGTTCCAGCTTGCACAACTCAGTGATCCGCCAAGCTGAGCACAGCCCACCAAACACATATGGCAGCTCACAAGGGGATCTATGACCTGCTTTGGCTGCTTGCCTGGAACCGCAAAACCAGACTGGCCAGCACCTAGCAGCCCTCAAATACATGGCTGCGCTACAGTCAGTGGGCCTTACACTGTGCAGGCTGCCAAGCTAGCAAGGAATCCTGGTTGCAATTTAGACCCAACCAATTTTCTACACTGCAGGGTATGAAAGAACCTGAATGGTGCCGGTTTTCAGCTTTCTGCCCTACCCTAGTGGCAGCCATTCGATTCCAGTGTACCAGGCGTTTTAAGTCTTGGGTTCCCAGGTACCTCCGTTGAGCCACAGTATAAGGCAAGTGTTTATGAAGATTTCCCACCTCCCTTAGATCTCCCATCTGTACAAGTCAGTCCTCTGTGCACTGTCAACCAGGGACATCCCTGTCCCATCATCCCCCACAACTGCTGCTATTTCAAGCATTAAATGAGACAAGCAGATTGCAGTTTGGTTCTGCAGTGTCTTCCACAGGAAAATCTTCATTAGTAACTAGTGATTCATGCTCCCCCTCCATTTACCCAGTGATCCTCAAAGACTATAGACACTAAATACATGCTGAGGGCAGGAAATAATTAAGGTTGCCTAGAACCCAGCTCCAATCCTGCTATGATCCAGTAGTTCCAACTACCCACCCAGAGCCAGAGAAAGAAGAGAACCAGGACTCCTAGCAGCCCCCTCCCTCACTACCAACTTCCCATGCGGTTCTCTTCTCTTCTCAATTCTTCTCACTTCACAAACAGACAAATTCTGCAACTCTCACCCTCCCACAGGCACACACACACTCAGAACTCTTCTCATTTAATTTTCATCTACTACAGTAGATTAATTTAACAGATTCCCAGCGGCCAGTGGTAAGCAAGCAAAATCCTACCACTTCAAAAGTGGCATTTTTAGAAACGACACTAAAAAAAAACCCAAACAACCCAGAACATTTGTATGCTCCACAATGGCAGATGAGGTTTTTCCTTCCACCCTTATCTGCTTATGCACAGCCACGTGATCTCCGCAGCAACATACACATCCCCTTCAGTGGCTGGACGGGATCCTTCATTCAGAGTGTTCATACAAAAATACACCTCTTTGTAGATTTGCTCCCTGCTGACCAAACAAGAGGGAGTTTTGTGGGTCTCAAGGCAAAGGACCCAGGTGATTCCAAAGCAGCTTTTGCCCTTCAGCTGCTTCTGTTGGTGGGGCAGGGATTGTCCCCAGACAGGCATAGTGGAGAAACAGACATAACATTGAAGAGTTAGGGAGAAGCTGGAGAAGTTGAGTTGGCAATGGAAGAAGTGGGATGGGGGCGGAATGGGAAAGTGGGTGAGTGGTCAGCACAAAGTTAAGGGGGGGCAGAAGAAGAGATGAGCACGAGGCAGGAGAGAATCAGAGGCGGGATAGCTTTAAATTGAAGGGGGAAGACAAGTGTTGTGGAAACTTCACAAGAAACCAATAACAGGTATGGAGGATGTGCTCTTTTCTTCTCAATTGACCAACACTGACTTGGACAGGAAGCCATCTGTAGTCACAGAAGGAAGTTCCTTGCTCTGTGCTGCGTGGCCCTGGTGCTCCGTAGCTGTCCCCGCTAAGGAGCGGCTGGCCAGAGGTCCCTTGGGCAAGCTGTATAGATAGACAGCCCCTATGACCAGCCCTGCTCCTAGAGCAAAGAGCAGGTCGAGGTGGAAGTCAAAGAGGTAGATGGAAGCCACAGTGGACACTACGATGGAGAAGGAGGTGGCAAAGCCCTTGAGGATGTTGTCAGCGTATTTCACCACCACAGCCACCAGCAGGCCGCCAAAAGCTTGGTTCAGGATCACTCCCCACACAAGTGGGGTGTAGCCAAAGAAGAATCCACGCTCAGCCACGGCTGCCCCCTCCGTGGACCACAGCCCCAATAGCCCCAGCAAGGTTCCGAAGATGCCTAGTTGGACGTTACGTAGCCAGACGGAGGCTGCGCTGCCCTTGAGGATCTTTTCAAAATAGACTCCTGCAAAGCCAGATGACAGGCATGACACCACCACGGCCACAAGCCCCACCATGTAGTTCTGTTGCATTCCCTGGCCTCCAGGGGGCGATCTGCCCCCTGCCTGCTGCTGCTCCACTTGGACAATGGCCACACCGACAAAAAGGAGCACAAGGGACAGCCACTGGAGACGGGACAGGCTCTTGCGGAGCATCAGCACAGAGAAGACAGCTGTGGTGAGGATCTTCAGTTGGTAGGTGACCTGAGAAAGGCAGTGCAGTTTAGTAGGCATCCCAGCATGCCCTGCGATAGGGAAAACGTCCAGCCAGGGTGGGACCAACAGCATAGGCCCAACCCCTATTATCTAGATAGCTACAGAGGTTCACATTGTTACTAAAACAGACAAAAGTACTGCAGTTTAGTACCCCGATTCCGTTTCAGATCATATCCCGTTCTCGATATACGAAATTCAGCTAAGCTCGCAAATGGTGTGGCATTGGTTTAACCAATTCAAAATGAACTCACTTTAACCCCTGAAAGCCAATGAAGTGGTAGAGGCTCAGAATCACATACCCAGGAGTGTGCATACCGCAATTCCATGGAAGTAGAGACGGAGCGCAAAAATACAAGCCTTTATGACTGTGGGAACAATGAGAATAAGTGGGCGATACCTGCTAAGTTCTAAGAACCCAGAAGGAGAGTTTGCTCTTTCCCCTAACTAACAGAACCAGAATTACACAAAATAGTTTTTTTAATGAACAATTTCCCCCATTTAGAAAACTGCTGAATTGGTTAATTTGCATAATTTATACAGATGAAATAATCCTGCTTTTCTGCGCACAGAATATGCAGGGTTCCTCTGTCCGCCAGAGAATAGAATAACTGCCAATGAACAGCTGTCTGTGGCAAAGGCTCTCACTGTAAGGATAGGGGTGTACTATTAGCCAAGGCTTGGAAAAGAAATATAGGTATGGTCCCACACAGCAGCAGTGGACATTTCTGGACGCCTCCACATGACTTCACTAAGACCTTGCTGCAGGAGCTTTAATGAATTATTGTAACACATCTCAGGATACCCACCCTTCATGGCTTCATTCAACATTGTGGAGGTGGGAAGAACAGGATGCGAGCATCTATATAAAGCGGGCGGATGAAAGTGAGTAGAGCACCCTCTTTGGAAGAACTTGCAAGGGAAGACCTAAGACTACTTGGGGGGTCCCAGAGTTGGTGTCTCACCTGGAAGGTGGCTGCAGGCAGGTTGGAGATGGCCACATATTGGAGGTTGTTTTGGAGGGTGTAAATGAGAGAAGGCACGGCGAGTTTGAGTGTGTCCATATACTGCACCACAATCGAGTCATACAAGGAGGCAGCAAACTGTTTCACGTTACCTGGGAAAGGAGAGACAGACAAAGAGACCACTGTCTTGGTTGGAAATAAATACTGTTGTTTTTAACATTATTTCAAACTGACAAGGGATGAAAGAGGCTGTAATGATGGCTAGGCAGAGCAACCACCAAGCTCTCTCTTATATGAGTCAACATACAAGAGGAATCCTTTACTTTCTAGTCTGAACAGCAGCAGAGCCTTTGACACTCCATGCACCTGCCTCATGGTGAGCACACAGTTACGAGCCTAGTGCTACTATTCACACGGGGGCGGGGAGGGGGAGTACAAAGTACTACTTAGCCAAGGCCTTGGCTAAGGTAGAAGCATCTGAAGCTCATAATGGGGAGGATGGTAGAAATCCCTGGAGGTGAATGGGCCTGTGCCAGTTTGGCAGGTAGCAGCCTGGGCACCAATCCCTAGACCACAATGTGCAAAACGGAGTAGGCATTAGAACATAAGAATTTACACAGTTGGTCATCCCATCTGATCTCAACATTTTGTCTACCAATAGTGGCTAACACTTCAGGAAGGTTCATAAGTGGACCCTGAAAGCAATACCAGGCAGAGGGCCTTTTCGGTAGTGGCACCCATCCTGTGGAACACCCTTCCATCAGATGTCAAAGAAATAAGCAGCTATCCTATTTTTAAGAGACATCTGAAAGCAGCCCTGTTTAGGGACGTTTTTAATATTTAATGCTGTATTGTTTTAACATTCGTTTGGGAGCTGCCCAGAGTGGCTGGGGAAGCTCAGCCAGATGGGCGGGGTACAAATAATAAATTATTATTATTATTACTACCCAACACCCTATTTACAATCCCCTCAGGCAGTGAGAGGCATGCTGCTGGCTACTGTAGGTAATAGCTAGAGATCTTTCAACTAATCTCTTTATAAAGGAACTGGTGCCAGTGGCTACCCCCGCATCTTAGAGCTATTAGTTCTGTAGGTTAATTATACAATGTGTGACTAATGACTTTCTTTTACTTCAAATCTAAGGCATAGATTTCTCTTTATAAAGGAATTGGTAGTGGTTACCCCCGCATCTTGGAGCTATCAGTTCTGTAGATTAATTATACAATGTATGACTAATGACTTCCTTTTACTTCAAATCTAAGGCCTATTAATTTAAGTGTATGGTTGAGTTTTTGTTTTTTGATAGAGGGGGGAAATAAGTTTGTGTGTGTGTGTGTGTGTGTGTGTGTGTGTGTGTGTGTAAATACTATCATGCATTTATATTTACAGCAATAGCATTATGGTCATAGAGAGCCAAGTCCAGAGGCACGACAGAGCAAGGACAATTAAATGAAATAAATCACAGACAACAAGAGAGATTCAAGTTTTCCAAGCTAGGCACTAGTCTTCACCAAAGCAAAAGCTCAATGATCCACCCAGGAAGACTGCCGGTGAACACAGGCTAATGCGCTGGGAATGGAGGATTGCTGCAAGGGTTTCCATCTTCTGAGGCACAGTAGTCCCCACCTTTTTTCTGAATGAAGATGAGCAGCAGGCAGGTGACTCCCTTAAGGATTTCAGCCATAACCACAGCAGTAGTGGCAAAGAAGCGGTCCCCAGGCAGCGTGCGCACATAGCGGATACTGAGGATGAGAGAGGCATTCTGAACCACCAAGACAGCTAAGCTGATGTACTTCAGCCGTCTGTTACCTGGGAAAAGAAAAGTAGGGATTAGCTCAGTATCTCACCCTGCAGCGGAAAGCTGCAATAAGCAACTACCACAACCAAGGCTTGAACAATGGAGACACGAGAGATGATGATTGGCGAACTACCACCTCTTCCAAAAACAAAGCTGGGGATGTTCAAGGAAGAACATGGAAAACCCCACACAATGGGAGCAATCTGAGTTCTCCAGGGCCGAGTCCATCAGTGACCACAGAGGCAGGCATGAGTAGGGCTACATCCAGACTGCCCAAGTGTTAGCAGCCTCCCCACTGCAGTTGCCTACCCTGTGGCGATAACACACTTTGGGAGATGGGGGAAAGGGAAGCCCTAGCCCACCAGCCTCCATCTCCTCAGAAAGTGATCCTGTCACACAACTAGTTGCTGACAAGAGCACTAAAGTCTTGGCACACTAAGACCGTGTTTGAAACAAGCCAGGTATTGGCAAACATGAACTTAGTATGGGTGCTTTCTGTGTGGTGGGGGCGCAGGGAGGACTCCTTTATCAAACATTTAAACAAAACAGAGGGAAGTATAAGGACGCCCCAGACTCATGGAAATCCATGGAATGATGTCCTTAGGCAGCGACGTCCAACAGGTCAATCGTGATCGAAAGGTCGATCACCGAATGATCGTGATCGATCGCGGGCTCCCTTTTGATTGGCGGCTGTAAAAAGAATTGTGCTGGAAGTCTCCGCTCCCCACCGTCATCATTTTGTCCATGAAATGGGCGGTTATTGCTGATAACAGTCTTTTTTGCGTCGTCTGCTTGTTAGCGTCATGAATTTTTTTTAGCGGTTTATGTCCCCCCCAAAAAAGCTCAACAGCTTTGGTATCCCCCCTTCCCCATAAAAAAGCTCAACAACTTTGCTTCCCCCCCCCCCAATGGGTAGATCACTGCCGGTTGTTTTATGCTGGGAGTAGATCGCAGCCTCTAGGGAGTTGAACGTACCTGTCCTAAGGCATCTAAGGTGGTAGAGAATGAGATGCGTTAGGGGATGACTAACAAAAATGATAAAGTAACAAAGTGGTCTCAAGTTTTATAGTTGATGTTATAACTTTTGCTGTTGGTACTGAAGTTGATGTACTTTGTAAAGTTGGAAATAAATAAATAAATACAGTAGTGGAAAAAGGTAAACGTGAATTAAAATAAAGGGCCCAGAGATTTTTGGGATGAAGGCAAGTCCTGCATTTATGACCGCTAATCGTTTCCTGCACCATCTGCTGCTGGAGGCTCACCTGATCACCTGGCTGCTGGCATCAAAGGAGAATCATAAGGTTTCTTTCCAATCTAACTGGCAAATGGAATTACTACCATAGAGTATTAGATAAACTTCCCAGCTGAGCAAAATCCCACCCCTCTTGCAATACTTCACATCTACTAATCCAATCTCAGAGCTCCAGTAGCATGCGAAAGGTCAGGGTTTTCCACCCCACTGTTCTGACGCACAAACCGGATCCTAGAGAGCTGACATCCTGCTCTGCTTGCCTCAGCAAACAATATCTTGCACCTGCCATGGGAGACACAAGCAGACCTAGCAGGAAGTGGGGACAGAAAAATGGCAAAGCCACAGCTTGCTGAACTACATTCCTATGAACAGCAAAGTGTAGCCACCTGCTTCCTGAAAGAGAAAGACAAATAGCAAGAAGCCTAATACAAGCTATGGAAATAATTACAATAAACAGCTGTACAGGTATTCCCCGTCTGAGTTCCTGGAGCCACCTATGACGTCCTAATAGGACTGCAGAAGTAACAGTTAAGAATAACAGCCTTAAAGGAGTATAATGAAGGCTGGTTTTGTTCAGCAACCCACCTCCCACAGGGGATGGACATGGCAATGATGATGACCTCCTAACGTTTGTCCCCAGAATCTGGTAGTCAGAGGTATAATTCCTTTTAAAGTGAAGGCGGAACTTTTTACACATCATCAGAGTTACCAGTTGGTAAGCCAGCCTTCCAGATCTTCTTTTCGTTAGTAGCTATTACCATTTCTATTCATTCTGATCACAAATCCTCCATCACACTAGAAACCGTTATCAAAATTATAATGAAATACACTCTCGCCTAGCTCACCATGGCTACCTAAGGCTTCCCTTTCATATTTCTTTGAGCTCTCCCTCTAGCTTTTAAAGTGGGATTTGCAGCATAACATGGGGACAGACTTTCCTACAGGGATTCACACTTCCAGGACCCCAACCAAAATGGCTAAAATACTCCTACTCTTCCTCTGTGCCCTAAAATTCACCCTCGACCTGCAGAGAAGGACAGCATAGCATTCTTTCCTTGTTGCTCACCAACAGCCATATGTGTGTGTGTGTGTCTATATTATAGGTACTATATATATGGCTAGCTCTCTCTCTCTCTCTCTCTGGCTAGCCCAGTATATGCCTCTCTCTCCCTATAGACATACCAATGTCTCTCTCATATATACATACATATTGGTATGTCTATCGGGAGCGAGAGAGGCATCTATATATCTAACTGTCTGTATGATACACGTAGAGAGAGAGAGAGAGAGAGAGAGAGAGAGAGACCCGGCCTCAAAGGGACTCCTGTCCCCCCCCTTATCCGCCTGCCCTCCGCAGCCCAGCCCCACGGCAGGATGCTGGGCGTTGAGGCGAGGGGGATGTCGCGCCCCTCACCGTCTCCCCCTAGCCCCCCAACTCTCACCTCCTGCGGCCGCCGGGCTCCCGCCGCCGCCGCTCCCCGAGCCCCCAGCCGCTGCCATGGTGGCAACCGCCGGGCAACCGAGTCCCCCCGCCGCAGCCGGCACTTCCGCATCCCACCGTCCCGACGCACTTCCGCTTCCGAGGAGCGGGTCGGGAAGTGCGGAAAGGCCATGGAGAGGGAGGGTGCGAGGATGCGAAGCCATGGAGAGGGAGGATGGAAAGGCCGTGCGAGGGAGCGGCCGCAGCGGCCCTGCTCCTTCCGGAGGACTCCGCGGATAGAGGAAGGAGGCGGGGCCGCCCGCTGAGAACCATAGAGACATAAAACTATAGAGTTGGAAGAGACCCTCGAGGGTCATCGAGTCTGACCCCCTGCACAGCAGGAATCTCAGCGAAAGCATCCCTGACTGATCAAAAACCTCCAAGGAAGGAGAGTCCACAAGCCTCACGAGTTCCAGAAATTTGTTTCTGATGTTTAGTCGGAATCTCCTTTCTAGTAACTTGAAGCCATTGGTTCGGGTCCTGCCCTCCAGAGCGGGAGAAATCAATCAATCAATCAATCAATCAATCAATCAATGGTATATAAATCTTGTGAAATAAAAGAATTGGGGGGCCCTCCAGCTGTTTTCCCTTCCACTTCCCCAGTCCTGCTACTGCTTTCAGTTTCGCAGTCCCTTCCCATCACACACAGACTGCATTTCCTTAAAAGCAAATGGGAAAATACACTACAAGAAGGTCATCTGTTCATTTATTTCACTGCATGTATACCCCACCTTCCCCCATACCCAGAGCTCCAGGGGGCATGCGTGGTTCTCCCCCTTCTCATTTAATCCTCACAACAACCCTGTGAGGTAGGTTAGTCTGAGAGACAGGGACTGGTTCACAAGGTCTCACCCAGTAAACTTCATGGCCTAGTGGGGATTTGAACTCTGGATCTCCCAAGTCTTTTTTATATATAACTAGCTGTACCCTGCCACACGTTGCTGTGGCTCATTTGGTACTGGAAGTAGACACCGTTTTCACCTGCCTCCCCACAACTTCTCCCATTGAACTCCCGCCTGCCTCCTCTCCGTTCCCCCCCCCCATTTTCACCTGCCTCTCCACAGCTTCTCCCGTTGAACTCTTGCCTGCCTCCCCACTGCTTCTGTTGAACTCCCGCCTGCCTCCTCTCCGTCTTTCCCCCCGTTTTTGCCTGCCACCCCACAGCTTCTCCCGTTGAAGTCTTGCCTGCCTCCCCACAGCTTCTCCTGTTGAACTCCCGCCTGCCTCCCCACAACTTCTCCTGTTGAACTCCCGCCTGCCTCCTCTCTGTCTCCCCCCGTTTTCGCCTGCCTCCCCACAGCTTCTCCCGTTGAATTCCCGCCTGCCTCCTGTCCCAGCGGAGAGGCTCCATGGTCTTCCTCCCTCATAAACGGCTCTTCTGTCAAAAAAGCTGGCTCCGCCCCCCCCCCCCACGCACACGACCAATGATATTACCGTGTGCTGCTTTTGCATCCAGTAGATGGCGCTTTTTTGCCAAAAATCAAGTTTTTACCTGTCACAGGTGTGATATTTATGTAATATTTTTACATAAAGACACTCCTGGATTGGAATGCAACGTTGTGTCAAAATTTCAAATCAATTGGTCAAGGACTTTCTGAGATTTGAGGTATTGAACAAACAAACATTTACATTTTTATTTATGTAGATGCATGACACAAAGAGGGCGTCGACTACGGTGGTTTGTAGGAGGAGGAGGAGTAGGGGGAGGGTGGTGATGATGTAGGCAGAGGAGGGGGAGGCAGGGCGGGGTGGGTGTGGTGGGGTGGTGAAATGAAATGACGTCTGTGGTTTTAATGTCCACTGTAGGGCGCTATTATTTTTTTTTGCATAAAACCACGTTTTTACCTGTGAAAGAAGTGCTATCTGTACAATGAAAGCACGTACAAACACTCCCATATGGCCATGTAACATTGTGTCCAAATTTCAATGGAATCGGTCAAGCGGTTACGGAGAAGATCGAACAGTCACAAACATCCACCTTTTACATACATACATATATCAAAAAAACTAAGATCATGGCCACTGGTCCCATCACCTCCTGGCAAATAGAAGGGGAAGAAATGGAGGCAGTGAGAGATTTCACTTTCTTGGGTTCCATGATCACTGCAGATGGTGACAGCAGTCACGAAATTAGAAGACGCCTGCTTCTTGGGAGAAAAGCAATGACAAACCTAGACAGCATCTTAAAAAGGAAAGACATCACCTTGCCGACAAAGGTCCGTATAGTTAAAGCTATGGGTTTCCCAGTAGTAATGTACGGAAGTGAGAGCTGGACCATAAAGAAGGCTGATTGCCGAAGAATTGATGCTTTTGAATTATGGTGCTGGAGGAGACTCTTGAGAGTCCCGTGGACTGCAAGAAGATCAAACCTATCCATTCTCAAATAAATCAGCCCTGAGTGCTCACTAGAAGGACAGAACCTGAAGTTGAGGCTCCAGTACTTTGGCCACCTCATGAGAAGAGAAGACTCCCTAGAAAATACCCTGATGTTGGGAAAGATGAAGGGCACAAGGAGGAGGGGACGACAGAGGATGAGATGGTTGGACAGTGTTCTCGAAGCTACTAACATGAATTTGGCCAAACTGCGGGAGGCAGTGAAGGATAGGGGTGCCTGACGTGCTCTGGTCCATGGGGTCACGAAGAGTCAGACACGACTGAACGACTGAACAACAACAACAAATATATGTGTGTGTGTGTGTGTGTGTGTGTGTGTGTGTGTATTTAAATTTAATGTTTTACAATTTCAAATAAACATTTTACAAACTTTAAAATATCCAATGACTTCCCTCCTCTTTCCATGGTTCATTTTACATATCCTATATCCCTGCATATTTTACTATAACCATTCAAATCAATTTTCCACTTTTACATCCATCAAGCATTACAGTGGTACCTCGACTTAGGCGCCATATTGCAACGGGAAAAAATTCGGAAGTCGAAAAAAGCGCATTCAAATTTTCGTAAGTTGGGGTATCGTGCCGCCGCTTTCCCTTCGTAAGTTGAAAATTTCAGAAGCGGCGGCCATTTTTCCGCTTCCGGAGGTCATTCGGAAGTCGAAAAATATGGAAGTCGAGTCGCTCGTACGTCGAGGTACCACTTTATTTACTCTGTTTAATTTATCTTCACGCTGCCAGCATTTTCAGCTGTACACAGTTATTTTCCATATACAGTGGTACCTCGGGTTACAGACACTTCAGGTTACAGACTCTGCTAACCCAGAAATAGTACCTCGGGTTAAGAACTTTGCTTCAGGATAAGAACAGAAATTGCGTAGCAACAGTGGGAGGCCCCATTAGCTAAAGTGGTACCTCAGGTTAAGAACAGTTTCAGATTAAGAACAGACCTCCAGAACGAACTAAGTTCTTAACCCGAGGTACCACTGTATTCTGAGATGTGAGGTGTTGTTGTTGGCCTACAGCTTCCCTCATCCATGCTGCCTGGGGCTGAGGATGGGAGCTGGCTTCCAACGTCTGGAGGCTCACAGCTTCCCGGCTCCTGCATTAAGGACCAACCATGCACATGTTGTGTGAATAGGCCTGCCAAGAAGAGGAAACCAAAATGACTGGTTACTTGTCTCTCCATTGCTCCAATGGTTCGCAAAGCCCCATCCCGGTAGGGAACAAATGGTGCAAAAACCCTCTGTATTTATTTTGGCTAAATAAATAATTTGTTATAAACGAAATGGATCCGTGGCTCACATTTTTTTGGTTCTTCGGGGGGGGGGCGGGTCTCAACCACAATATTCCATGTTTGACCACGGTCACTCTTCTGATAGCCCTGCAACCAGGGGCGGAGGAAGGGGTGTGTGGTAGGTGCCGGGCCGCCCCAGGAGTCACCACTGGGGGGGGGTGACAAAATGTCGGCCGGCACTCACCCTGGGCCCTGCAGTGTGCCCGAGCCATGCGTCTCTCCTGGGAGAGACACAGTGGCTTGGGCATGCGCGGGCTCCACGCTGCCCAAATGGTCTGCCTGCTGCCTCCCCCCCCCCCAAGCTGCAGGGCGACCAAGTGGGAGGAGGCAGGTAGACTCTGGAGACCCCATGATGCGCCCTGCCCCTAGAGGTGCCTCGCCTCGCCCCACCCCTATGGGAAGCTCGCGCCCCAGGCGCCCGAGCGGCTACCTCCACCACTGACTGTCCCTGGCAATAATACTGGTTTCAGCCCTCTTACTGCTCAGAGCTGAAGTTGTTATTTACAACTTTAAAAAGAGATACAACAAATTTCCACTTGTGATCTCCATAGTTGGCAATTTTTAATGTTGCTTGTAGATAGATAGATAGATAGATAGATAGATAGATAGATAGATAGATAGATAGCTTTAACAGTTTCTTAGCATTTTCTTAAAGTGATAGGCTATCCATTTTGGGGCCCTGGGGCCCCTCCCACAAGGAGAACCTCCAAAAAAGCAAACTGCGGAGGCGAGTTTCCTGGCTCCCACTCAAAGAAGAATTCAAACTCAGGCTGCAGTGTCTACCAAAATCTTTAATGCTCAGATCAGTGTGATACATGGGCAAAATGTCATTAAAAGGCACAGGTGCTACACATTGCCAAGCAAACAAAGACATGGATCCAGGAATGAAACATACCCCAGATTAGGAGCTAACTCCTCTTAAGCCCCCCCCCCCACAAAAATATTTGAGGGGGCCAGGAAACTCGCCCCCCAAGTTGATGGGCATTGCCATTTAATTGTGTGTGGTGTGTCATGTGACTATGTAGGGCAGGGCTTACCGCCCGTCTGCCTGCCCCCCATATTTTATTCAAGTTGGCACCCCAGCAACCCTTTTATTAGGGAGTGGGGCCGGTACTAATTTCTCACCCATGCGCAATGATCCTATGTTGAAAACCAACACATTTGTATCCACTGTATTAATGTGCCAAGGGACTTTTTTATGTGTCATTATGACTGACAGGTGGTGGAAGGAGCGAGCCAGAGTCTAGTGAGTGAGACTGTCCCAGGTTTTAGCCCTCTCACTGGTCAGAGCTGAAGTTGTTATTTACAACTTTAAAAAGAGATACAACAAATGTTCACTTGTGATCTCCATAGTTGGCAATACATTTTAAATTAAAAGGAAACTGAAAGAAAATAGAAGACCAACAAAGAATTAATCATAATAAAACAGGGAGGGTAGATTGTGGACAGATGACGGACTTTGAGAAAGCCCCCAAAAGAAAGCTTAGCCAAGTAAAATTTAAACTGAAAACTCATAAAAAAAAATACCAAGATGAAGATTTTAAAGAGAATCAAGAAAAGCAGATACACCTGATGACTAGAAAAGCCAAGACAAATGAAAGAACGTGAGGGGCGAAAGCAAGTTTATTTACTACCTTTCGACCAACGAGTCTTTGGATGTACGAAGGAGCAGAGGAAAGGGGAGGTGGATATGAAGAAGAGTTTTGGATTTGATATCCCGCTTTATCACTACCCGAAGGAGTCTCAAAGCGGCTAACATTCTCCTTTCCCTTCCTCCCCCACAACAAACACTCTGTGAGGTGAGTGGGGCTGAGAGACTTCAGAAAAGTGTAACTAGCCCAAGGTCACCCAGCAGCTGCATGTGGAGGAGTGGAGACACGAACCCGGTTCACCAGATTACGAGTCTACCACTCTTAACCACTACACCAAACTGGCTCCAAGTCTGCTTCAAGCAGAGTAAAGAATAATTGCAGAAAACAGAAGGCAACTGGAGAAGCCGTTTCATAAAAAGAAGGCTGCCGCTTCTGTTGCTAAAGTTATTGTTATCATTATTACTTTTATTATTTATTTAATTTCTATACCTTCTGAGGTGTTCAGGGTCACTCCTTTCCATACACCCCGCCTCGATCCTTGAGGTCCGTCTGTGAGGATAATCCCCCTTTTATTATAACTAGGGATGACTTGGTAACGGGGTTCTCTTGTCCAGCTGTCATGGCCTGTTTTATATGTATATATATAGCTCTGGGCTCCTGGGTTGAGAATACCTCTCAGCTCTATCAGTTCTGGGGCTCTCTCTCTCATTAGATTCCCCCACTGCATCAGTTATCTAAACCCTTTTAGTAACTGTGTAGCCTTACTGAGGTTTCTGCCCTTTTGCCCCTCCTGAGGGAAACTCTAAGATACAAACTATCACCCTGCCGGTTAGTTTTGCCTTTTCTCTGAGTTCACCTCTTCATGAGCATCCATATATCGCTGGCCCAAATAAATGCCTCTTTTCTCTTGGCTCAACAGAAAAAAACAAGACTTTATTTATTTCAGAACATCGTGCTTCACGTATTTCGATATTTCATCAGCTTAGTTACATCAAAAATATCAACTCTTTCAGTATAACTGCCTATTGGTGGGTTATTTGAAAATTGAGACTGCAGTTTTAATATTGAATTTTTAAATTTGTATTTTAATCTGTTATTTTAAATTGATTGTGTTTATGTTTTTGCTGTGATTTTAATTAGTGTTAGCTGCTCTGAGCCCGGTTTTTGGCTGGGAAGGGCGGGGTATAAATAAAAATTAATTAATTAATTAATTAATTATTATTATTATTATTATTATTATTATTATTTATTACTAATCTTCATCCTATCCTATCCTAATCACCACTCTCCTGGCCCCACACCCCTCTTCTTCCAGTCACCACTCACACCCTCCCTCTTCTCCAACTGCCAAAACGGTTCCCTCATTTTAAACTGGGGGTCGCCCCGCCCCCAAAGGATGAACTGTCCGTCACAAACGAAGGTGGCTTAACACTTTCGGCGCTGGGCTGTCATACCTCCATACCTCCTCCATCTTAGGGCCAATCCGTCACACCCTATACCCAAAGGACTAAGGGCGGTTCACATAAAATATCCAATACACAAAATCAAAACAAAAAGAACAACCCAATAACGGGTTACCAGAGCTTAGGCAATGGTAGTCAGGCGATCCCTGTCCAGAGAGGGGCGTATCCAGATAGGGGCACCAGCCGAAGCTGATGGAAGGCACTCCGGGTCGCTGAGCGGCTTCCCTTGTCTCTTAACAGAGCTCATCGTACAGGGCAACCAAGGCAGTTCCTGTGCCAAAAGCAAGCCTCAACCCTGATTGAAATGGATCCAGAAAAGCAGCTTCTTCCAAGAGCACCTGGATCTGGTCTGCGACCACTTGCTCCAGAACATCTCTCCAGAACTTGGAAAAACAAAGACTGGTAAGATTTTAACACAGGTAAGACCTATAATTGAGAAGGGTAGGGGGATCCAGGGAGGAAAAGCTGTGCATGTGATAAAGAGCAAAGAGGAGGGGGAGAAGACAACATAGTTCCATTTAATTTCATGTTAGCTCAAGTTCCCTTTGCAGCCATTTTGTGATACAGTGGTGCCCCGCTAGACGAAAATAATTCGTTCTACGAATTTTTTCGTCTAGCAGTTTTTTCGTCTAGCGAAGCGGCAATGACAGCCGCGCTCCGCTAAACGAAAACAAAAAAAAAAAGACGAACATTTTTCGTCTTGCGAAGCAGCCCCATTTACTTTTTCGTCTTGCGGGGCAGCTTCCGCTAGACAAATGCCGTTCGTCTAACGAGTTTTTCGTCTAGTGAGGCATTCGTCTAGGGGGGCACCACTGTAGCTTCTTGGGAACTACAGATAAGCTCCTTTGCTAATGGGCAGAACTTCATTTTATTTATAATGTGGCTTCCAAGGAGTAGTGGTGGGGGAAGCAAAAAGGGGGAAATAGCTGAAAAAGCCACAAGGAGCAGCAGCAAAAAGCAACCAACCAAGGGTGAGAGTATTATACCTAATTGGAGTTACTGGGAAACTGCAGTTGAGGGTCACCAAAATATTGTTTAGTTTTAGTTCCTTCAGATATGTATAAATAGAGAAGGCTCCAAAAATACCAGCATTTTGGATCCTCGCCAGTACTTCCGTTCCTAAGGTAGAATACCCATTTAGAATACAGTCGTACCTCGTGTTGCGTTCATTGCAGGTTGCGAATGACATGGGATACAAACGCGCCGAACCCGAAGTAACAGAACGGAGTACTTCCGGTTTCAGCAGGTCGAGCATGCACAGTGACGTCACATGCATGCGCGCCGAATCGCAACCCGCGCGTGGGCAGAAGCGGGGCTGCGGGTTGCAGACTTCTCAGGGTATGAACGGGGCTCTGGAACAGATCCCGTTCATATGTAGACGTACCACTCATTTTAAGACCTGATGCATGAAACAGCTTCCTTTGTCTATAACAGTTGCCTTGCTGATTTCAGTGTGAAAAAGCAAATAAGGCATTTTGAGGATGAATTTACGGATGGCAATGGTAGAGGCATTGGAATGAGGAGAGGTTTTCACCATTTTGTCGGCCATTTTTAAGCAAAAAAGTCCAGCAAATGTTTAAGTACATATTCAGAATTAGGAAGGATCAGCCTGGACCATTTTTTCCTGTACATAAAGGGCAGAAGATTTTGTCTGCTAATGGTAAGGCTAAAATGACTGAGGAAATATTTGAAATGTTATGAATCCCGACTCTCTGGCCATTTTGACTCGTACATAAGGGGGTGGCTGATTGTTCCACTAATGATCAGAGTGGGGCCACACCAAATCGTAAAAACCCACATTTGTGATACATTTTGGAATAGATGACTGTACCCTTAAATCCTGTAGATAAAGGGGGCATTAGCTACCAATTTTCTTTGCCTGGGGTACAGGTATTTCTCTTTAATGCAAGAATAATGATGCATAAATGCTGCGACTTTATTAGAAATTGAATTTGACCCAAATTGTATTACTGGCATTTTGGTGAAAACTTGCACGATAGGGTTGATAGTCGCTGGGTTTCTGACAAATACTAAAATTTGAATCCTCGCCAGTACTTCTGTTTCTAAGGTAGAATTCTTATTTAGAATACTCATTTTAAGAGCTGATGCATGAAATGGCTTCCTTTGTCTGTAATAGTTGCCTTGTGATTTCGGTGTGAAAAAGCAAATAAGGCATTTTGAGGATGAATTTACTGATCGCAATGGTAGAGGCGTTGGAGTGAGGAGAGGTTTTCACCATTTTGTCGGCCATTTTTAAGCAAAAAAGTCCAGCAAATGTTTAAGTACATACATATTCAGAATTAGGAAGGATCAGCCTGGACCATTTTTTCCTGTACATAAAGGGCAGAAGATTTTGTCTGCTAATGGTAAGGCTAAAATGACTGAGGAAATATTTGAAATGTTATGAATCCCGACTCTCTGGCCATTTTGACTCATACAAAAGGGGGTGGCTGATTGTTCCACTAATGACCAGAGCGGGGCCACACCAAATCGTAATAACCCACATTTGTGATACATTTTGGAATAGATGACTATACCCTTAAATCCTGTAGATAAAGGGGGCATTAGCTACCAATTTTCTTTGCCTGGGGTACAGGTATTTCTCTTTGATGCAGGAAAAATGATGCATAAATGCTGCGACTTTGTTAGAAATTGAATTTGACCCAAATTGTATTACTGGCATTTTGGTGAAAACTTGCACGATAGGGTTGATAGTCGCTGGGTTTCCGACAAATACTAAAATTTGAATTCTCGCCAGTACTTACGTTTCTAAGGTAGAACTCTCATTTAGAATACTCATTTTAAGACCTGACGCATGAAACGCCTTCCTTTGTCTGTAATAGTTGCCTTGCTGATTTCGGTGTGAAAAAGCAAATAAGGCATTTTGAGGATGAATTTACTGATCGCAATGGTAGAGGCGTTGGAGTGAGGAGAGGTTTTCACCATTTTGTCGGCCAATTTTAAGCTAAAAAAGTCCAGCAAATGTTTAAGTGCATACATATTCAGAATTAGGAAGGATCAGCCTGGACCATTTTTTCCTGTACATAAAGGGCAGAAGATTTTGTCTGCTAATGGTAAGGCTAAAATGACTGAGGAAATATTTGAAATGTTATGAATCCCGACTCTCTGGCCATTTTGACTCGTACATAAGGGGGTGGCTGATTGTTCCACTAATGACCAGAGCGGGGCCACACCAAATCGTAATAACCCACATTTGTGATACATTTTGGAATAGATGAATGTACCCTTAAATCCTGTAGATAAAGGGGGCATTAGCTACCAGTTTTCTTTGCCTGGGGTACAGTTATTTCTCTTTAATGCAAGAATAATGATGCATAAATGCTGCGACTTTATTAGAAATTGAATTTGACCCAAATTGTATTACTGGCATTTTGGTGAAAACTTGCACGATAGGGTTGATAGTTGCTGGGTTTCCGACAAATACTAAAATTTGAATCCTCGCCAGTACTTCTGTTTCTAAAGTAGAATTCTCATTTAGAATACTCATTTTAAGACCTGATGCATGAAACGGCTTCCTTTGTCTGGAACAGTTGCCTTGCTGATTTCGGTGTGAAAAAGCAAATAAGGCATTTTGAGGATGAATTTATTGATGGCAATGGTAGAGGCATTGGAGTGAGGAGAGGTTTTCACCATTTTGTCGGCCATTTTTAAGCTAAAAAAGTGCAACAAATGTTTAAGTACATACATATTCAGAATTAGGAAGGATAAGCCTGGACCATTTTTTCCTGTACATAAAGGGCAGAAGATTTTGTCTGCTAATGGTAAGGCTAAAATGATTGAGGAAATATTTGAAATGTTATGAATCCCGACTCTCTGGCCATTTTGACTCGTACATAAGGGGGTGGCTGATTGTTCCACTAATGACCAGAGCGGGGCCACACCAAATCGTAATAACCCACATTTGTGATACATTTTGGAATAGATGACTGTACCCTTAAATCCTGTAGATAAAGGGGGCGTGTAGCTACCAGTTTTCTTTGCCTGGGGTACAGTTATTTCTCTTTAATGCAGGAAAAATGATGCATAAATGCTGAGACTTCATTAGAAATTGAATTTGACCCAAATTGTATTACTGGCATTTTGGTGAAAACTTGCACGATAGGGTTGATAGTTGGATTCACACCTCAGAGGGACAAACAAAAAGGTGAGCATAAAGGCAGAGTTTGGAGACTGGGACCAGTCTCTCTGTTCTGCCCTGCAAATTAATGGCAGTCAACATGGCACTCTGTGACTTGAACACATCTAGGTGAATATCCCTTGCTTAGCAAGGGATAAAACCTTGATTGTGTTCCGTCTGCAACTTCATAACTCTTAAGGGTTTTCTTTTTTCCTGAGAGAACATTCTGTATTCAGAGTGTTCTCTCAGGTTTTGCTTTTCACCTTGTTGCATTGGCCAAAAAAAAAAGCAAAAGACGCTGGTGGTCGGCGCTCCTGGTTTCCAGGACGGGGTTCAAGCCCCTGCGGTGTCCCTGCTTACTTCCAATGCAACCATTCTCTCTCTCTCTCTCTCTCTCTCTCTCTCTCTCTCCCCCTTAAGAGCTAAATGAAGCAAGGTCACTGGTGTGTGTCTAAGACAAGGTGGATTACATGGATGCTTCCCATCCTAGCACTCCTTGCCATAGGGAACAAAAAACTTACTTCTTTTATATATAAACTGTGTGTGTGTGTGAATGACTGTAGGAGGTAACCTAAATATACAAACATTCTTGTACATTTTATGCTCCTTATCGCTACCCCCAACACCTGTGAGCTGAGGATCCCTTTCCCATCATCATCATTGGCCGAGATTGTGCTGGGCTCCCTGGCCCCTGACCCTGAGCCCCGCAAAGAAGGGATCCAGCAAGGAATTGGACGTGACGGAGGACATCTTGCATGTGTGAGTATTGTTCTAGCACCCCCTTCTACAAGAGGCAAGGTGTGGTGGCAGTTGGGGCAGATGGTGGGCTCTGAGTCCTGGGTGCAGCCTGCTGGAAGGTCTCCTGCACAAGAGACAAGGTGGCGCCATAATGGATGGCTTGTTGGACTTGAACCAGGGTTTAAACAACAACAATAATTTTATTATTTGTACCCCATCCATCTGACCAGGTTGCCTCAGTTTCCAATAGATATAAAAATATAAAACTTTTAAAACTTCCCTATACAGGGCTGCTTTTAGATGTCTTCCAAAAGTTGTATACTTATTTATCTCCTTGACATCTGATGGGAGGACATTCCACAGGGCAGGTGCCACCACTGAGGAGGCCCTCTGCCTGGTTCTCTGTACCCTCATTTCTTACAGGAGGGAACTGCCAGAAGGCCCTCTCCCATCCTTATGACAACATTTTTGTATCCTGTTACATCTCTGCCTGTGATCTTTGCTCCTCAACCTCTAGAAGTCTTCTGTTCCCCGAAACAACTCTGCCTTTTCCTCCCGGGGGCCCCATATGCCTGGTACCACCTCTCAGAACCCCTCTGTGCATCCTCCTTGCTTATTTCCTTCAAGTCTTCCCCCATCAGCTTTCCCATGAAGACCTTGGAGCAGGGACACTACAGCAGCCAGGCCTCTAAATAAACCTGAACACCTGTCAGTCAAATCATCGCCTCCTTCGCCTGTCCCCACGCCCCTCTCCTTCCTCTGTTGTGCCAAATTTTAAACTGTAAGCCTGTCAGGGCAGAGATCTATCCCCTTGTATTTTCTGTAAAGTGCTATACATGCTGATGATCCTATATAGAGGAGGAGGAGGAGGATAATAAGAATAATTCCTCACATCCTCTCTGTTGAGTCCTTTGCATTCAGGTGGTGCTATGATAAGAATAAATTAATTAAGTGAAACAGTATATTTTCTGGCATCAAAATGTATTGGACCAGGTGCCCAGTGTCTGCCAAGAGTAAAAGGGAAGCTCAAGGACTGGAATAGAATGAGGATATTGGCAGAAGGAGTGGCATGTTCATAGGACTCTGAAGTGTAGTGCAAGTGTTGACGTTTTATGTTTCAGTATACACAAAATATATATATTTTATTTTTTTTGCAGTCGATGGAGAGCAGATGAAGCCCGGATTCTGCGTGTGTCCATCAGCTCCTTCCTGGAGCATCTCTCCTTGGTGGTGGAAACTATGGACCTGTTTGGGCCTCCGGTGGCTTGATAGATGGTTGCAACAGGAAGCTTCCCAACAGTCTTGGCTGGACTCTGGACTTGCCCCTGGCCTGCTGATGTCAGAGGAGGCCCTGAACATGCCATCCTTAGAGCCAAGATGTTGCTTTGTGTTCTGGAGCCAGCGGGGAGCTCTTCAAGGCAAGAATGCTTTCTTCAAAATATGGAAGTCTGGTCTAAATAAGGAGAACAGAAAGGAATAAAAACTTTGGCAAAAGAATGTGAGGAATACATTGCTAAAAACAATGGAACCATGTACATCACATGGAAGTTGGAGAAAGCTTGTTTTCTCCTGCTCCAGAGGGTAGGACACAAACCAAGTTACAAGCAAGGGGATTGAAACTAAACATCAGTAATAACTTTCTCACAGTAAGAGCTGTTGGATGGTGGAACAAGACTCCCTCTGGAGGCTGTGGACTTACTCTCCTTCCTTGGAGGTTCTTAAGCATAGGTTGGGTGGCATGCTTTAGCAGGCGGCTGGACTAGATGACCCTTAGGCTCTCTTCCAACTCTATGATTCTAACAAGAAGTTATTTAAATACATTGATAGGGGACCAGCAAAGGAGGTGGGTGGGCTCTTGGATGACAGTAACAACTGCAGAGAGTCTTATGATACCATAAAGACTTATAGGGCTTGCTTATCAGAAGGTCGGCGGTTCAAATCCCCGCAATGGGGTGAGCTCCTGTTGCTCGGTCCCTGCTCCTGCCAACCTAGCAATTCGAAAGCACGAAGTGCAAGTAGATAAATAGGTACCGCTCTGGCAGGAAGATAAACGGCGTTTCCGTGTGCTGCTCTGGTTCGCCAGAAGCGACTTAGTCATGCTGGCACCATGACCCGAAAGATGTACGCCGGCTCCTTCAGCCAGTAACTTTGGCACCAGTTTCGAGGGGATTCCAGATTTTTGGGTTCGTAGTTAAGAACCAGTGAACTCAATGGCGCTTACTTCAGAGTAGGCTTGTATAGGATTATACTGCAACGCATATAGTGGAGCATGAACTTTCATGGACTAGTAAGGTAAAGGGACCCCTGACCATTAGGTCCAGTCGCGGATGACTCTGGGGTTGTGGCGCTCATCTCACTTTATTGGCCGAGGGAGCCGGCGTACAGCTTCCGGGTCATGTGGCCACCATGACAAAGCCACTTCTGGCGAACCAGAGCAGCACATGGAAACACCGTTTACCTTCCCACCGGAGTGTTACCTATTTATCTACTTGCACTTTGACGTGCTTTCGAACTGCTAGGTGGGCAGGAGCTGGGACCGAGCAAGGGGAGCTCACCCCGTAGCGGGGATTCGAACCGCTGACCTTCTGATCGGCAAGCCCTAGGCTCTGTGGTTTAACCCACAGCACCACCCGTGACTAGAATCCACTTAAAACAGGTTTAGGCTGACATTTGCTGAAATTTACACAGTGATTTTACTGTGCTGTGATGAGACATCCGTCCCCGTCCCCCCGTCAGTCCTCCCTGAACCTTCCTTGATCCTTGGGGTTTCTGCCGCCCAGTTCCCTTGCCCTGCTGCTCATTCCTAAGGGTTAGAACTTCCTATATACGGGATGTTGCGACTGGAAAGGCAAGGGCCGGTACACAAAACAAGCACACAGGTGACAAGTGAATGGCGCAGGTCTTGTCAGGGTGTGGCCGGCAAGTGTGTACTTGGGCGGGGAAGCAAACAGTCAAGTGACGCTAGTATAAGTTGTGCGTCACATCCCAAACTTACATCCCTGAGGGCGGGATTTACAGGAACTCGCCTTGCTAATTTCACAAACAGGGTATTTCCCCCCCTGGCAATGGAATGTTCTTTTTCTAGCTAAAGGAGTGGCACTTCAGGCGAAGGCTGCAGCTGTTATGCATGCAGAAGGTGCCAAGTCTATTCCCCAATAGCATCTCCAGGTAGGGCTGGGCAGGTCTCCTGCCTGAAAACCTCAACAGTGGCTGCCCATCCGTGTAGACAACAATGAGCTAGATTGACCAATGGTTAATGCTGTATAAAGGCAGCATCCTATATCCTACTCATGTCAGCTCCGGGTCAAGTAGTGCAAGATTGTAATTTTTCTTAAACCCCAAAAGTGTGAAGGGAAAGACAGGAGGAAACTGCTACCATACAAATGTTGGGAAGAGGTATAGAAGGGAAGAGTTTGGATTGGATTTGATATCCCGCTTTATCACTACCCGAAGGAGTCTCAAAGCGGCTAACATTCTCCTTTCCCTTCCTCCCCCACAACAAACACTCAGTGAGGTGAGTGGGGCTGAGAGACTTCAGAGAAGTGTGACTAGCCCAAGGTCACCCAGCAGCTGCATGTGGAGGAGTGGAGACACGAACCCGGTTCCCCAGATTACAAGTCTACCGCTCTTAACCACTACACCACACTGGCTCTCTCTGAAATAATAATAGGTATCTGTTATCAATTTTACACTTAATATGTAAATCACTTATAATTCTTCTACTGGCAGCTGCTTCTTTGACCATTTCATTTGCTCAAGAAAATGTAAATGGTGTTATGTTGGGTACTACATAGCAGATGTGCACCATAAACTCGCCATATTCTGGAGAAATCGTGTGACATCACGTCATGTCCATTGGTGAAATTTGGCCTGCAAGACCTCAAAAACTGGCCTGTATAGACAAAAAGCTTCACCCATCATCCCCACTTCATGCCAGCTTTGAGAGTTTGGACCAATAGGCTTCATTTTAATTAGGGTTGCCATATTTCAAGAAGTCAAAATTCTGGACACAAAAGTTGATTAGCTTTTTTTACCCCCCAAAAAGGCACTTCCTGCTTCTGTTAGTTAAATCCCAGACATTTTGCCAATTTTCCGAAATGGAGTTTTGTCTCCAGAACAATTATGATACCTCAAAGTGACTAATGCAATTAGGAATAGGAATAGGAATAGGAATCGGAATAGGAATAATTTATTATTGGCCAAGTACATTTTCCAACATACTTGGAATTTGTTTCGGCTACATTGCAATGTAAACATACAGACACTGTTCCTCTCACAATACAAAGAAGTAAAGAAACCCCACCCATATTTTACCTCCCCTTAAGCTATACAACTACGAATTTAACAATTTAATGGCACAAGGGAAAAAACTATTCTTGTGCCTGGCCGATTTTGTATATGAAGTCCTGTAGCGACGTCCAGATGGAAGTAAATCAAGCAGATGATGACCGGGATGTAAAGGATCTGCTACAATTCTCTCTGCTCTCTTCCTTACTCGGGTAGCATAAATTGTCTCTATTGAAGGCAAGCTAACACCAATTACCCTTTCTGCAATTCTTACAGCTCGTTGGAGCTTTTTCTTGTCTCTCTTAGAGGCTGTACCGTACCAAGCTGTTATAGAATTACAGAATTATGGTGACAGTCTGCCGTTTGGGGGTCATGGTTCAACCCTGTTGGAATTAAGATGGGCACATCCAAGCCTTTGTTTCGCATTTGTGACATCTGAGTGTTAAATGTAGGATAGATTTTAGGGAGAGAAATCTAATGTATGGTTTGACTTCCACATTACAGGTGTTGCGTGCCATATGTAAATGCGGTCAGACTAAACAGCCCTTCACCTGAACTGAACAAGGATTCACTTTCACAAAATAATTTTTATTAAATAGATTTCCATTCAGATTTCATTGAGTAGAATTTATCTGCAAACATTTCCTTTTCAAAAATTAGCGTACACACAAACACACACGATAGGGCAGCAAAAACCTACCCCAGAATCCTTTGCTTCCAAAAGGCTGGAAGATTGCAATACACAAGTATTTACATGTATAATTATGTCTGATTGCTGGGCAGGCCCAGAATTCAAACATCCTTTGGGCAGTTGAGAGGACTTTGCACTCCGACATCTGAATTCTCTACCCAGTTCTGGCTCTAGACAAGAGGGAAACTCTTTAAACACACACACACACACCTGTAGAACCAGGTTAACTCTTTCTCAGCCAATGACGAAGCCTGGCTGCCTGAGGTTCAGCAGTAGCAAATTAGCACCCCCTCCCCTTCTCAGAGGGGGAGGAGAGAAGAGAAGAGAAGAGGTTTTAAGTCTCTCAGCCGCTGCTGTTGCAAACTGTGGCCCGAGGGCTTGCTAGGCTCTGCGGTTCTTCAGGCTGAAGAAGAGGGTCAAGCTTCAGCCAGGAGTGCAACAACACTTGTTCCAGCGTTGGCCGTTCAGAAGGTTCCAGAGATAAGCACCATCGGATTAGATCTTGGCAGTCTGGAAATGTAGAAAAGCCAACATTACAAGGGATATATAAGAGACTTGGAGCGCAAAGGCATTGTGCCACCCTGCGCCAGTTAGGCCTTTGTATAATCTGAATTTGAGATTGCAGGGATTCAATCCTAGGTGAAGGATTTACCAATCTGAGAAACTGAGAATGAAATTCCTTGTTTAAAAGGTACACACACACACACACACACACACACACACACACACACACACACAAAATCACTAGTCCTTAAGGCTGTGGATAGGTAGAAATGGGGTATGAACTTGCAGGCACAAGCTAAAAATGAAGGAGAGATGGGCAATCTTGTGCCATTTAGGATTTTTTTTTCTTCCTAGGTGGCTTACAAGAAAATCATATCAAGAGCCCTCCAGCAGTAGCGGAGGAAGCTTCCGCACCACCTGAGGCAGCACGCAGAGGCACACCCCTGGGGGCGGGGCGTTGGGACTTCACGACACACGTCAGGACGGGCTGCGCATGCGCGGAAAGGCCACACATGTGCAGTCCATCGGCCTGGTGCTGCTGCTCCCACGATGACTGGACGGGCCGCCGGGCTTGCGGCAGCTCGTGGGCTGCCCCGTCCGTGCTGCTTTACGGACAGGGCAGCCCCACGAGCCACCGCTTGCTTGGCAGTTCGCTCGGTCGCCGCGGGAGCAGCGGCGCAGACTCGGATGCACTGTGCATGCCCGGGGGAGCCGCCGGGCAAGCAGCGGCTCGTGGGGCTGCCCTGGCCGTCCGTGGAGCAGCATGGACGGGGTGCCGGGCGGCGGGGAGTGGCGGGAGGGGTCGCCAAGTGTCACCCCCCCTCCCCTGGAACCCGGGGCGGAGCGCCCCTTATGCCCCGCCCTTCCTACGCCACTGCCCTCCAGGTCCTTCTCAAAGGGCAGTTGGTGGTAAATGGCCCTGCAGTTGAGAGGCCAGATCAGCATGAGCAGGGGAAATGTATGAACCATTTCAAATTCAACTCATTGTTGGGTTTTTAACTAGATCTCCTCAGTTTGCAGACACACTCACCAGCAGAGACAGGGGTGCGGAACACCACATTTGCAGACAGAATCTCCTCGTCCCGTTCAAAGGGGATATCGCCACACACCATGTCATAGAGAAGGATCCCCAATGACCAGACAGTGGCTGGCAGGGCATGGTACTGGTGGGATTCCACCCACTCTGGTGGGCTGTACACGCGGGTACCTGAGATGGTGAGAGAAGCCAACAGGTTACCAATCGTTCCAAGCCTAAGATACCATCATTTTTTAAAAAAGCAAAAAAAAAAACCTCTAAATGTTGCATTTAAAACAACTTAAAAGACCACTTTTACAGAACTTAAACCAGAAAAAACAGAGTGTGTTAAAAAAATTAAATAAACCCAACAACGCTGATGGAACAACAAGCGGTCAAGTAAGTAATAATCAGAACCAGATTCTGAAAGACAATCTTGGCAATAATTTTGCCTTGCAAGCTTTGGCTGAAAAGGACAGCCTTTGTCGGTTTCCTGAAACTTACCAGATTTAGCAAGACTGGCCTTTCTAAGCAATAAAAACAGTGCTATGATTGAGAAGTCCCTGCTTTAGAAAAGGTGGGCTCTGTAAGGTGGACCCTTATAGAACAGAACTACTGAGCAGATCTTCATGCAGGAGCTGGCTTTGTGGGTTTCTTAAACCTTACTGGGACTTCAGATAATTCATAACGAATAAATAAACATAGCCCACACCTCAAAGCAAGCTCAGAAGTTAGAGACCCTGTCTTCTAGACTAGGATCCCAACCATCTCCAAGGGGATGAAAGTACCCTGGGAAGTAGAACTGAGAAATCAATCCCCCTGTTTTTATATGGGCTCTCAGCAGTTTCAGCTCCCAGTTTTCCTTTTTTTAAAAAATAAGAATTTATTGGATTTTAATAATAAAAATACACAAAATACAAATACATACACTACAAAAACTACACAAAATACACACAAACAAAACACTTATTTACTCATCCTTATCTTCTGTATAATCCTAAACTTGGGACTTCCTCACAACCTCTCTTTTGCGTTCATTTCTAATCTTCTTTAGTAACTTTGTAACATTGTAAAATCTACTTTCTTACATCTAATCTTGGTCTTACAATTATAATCAACATATCTTAAATCTTATTCTTATCAAATAAAACATCAAGTTCCACATCTCAACTTCTTTTATCCTCTCTTCACTTAACTTTGTTATGCTGTAGCCTATATTTCTTCTGATTCCAATTTCAAATATATAAAAAAACACATCTTAACAAATACCTAAATGTTTCTTCCATTCTCATAGTCCGTTTTCCCTCTGGTTTCGGAGTACCGTGGTCGGCCTTTATAATATCCCCATTAATTCATACTTTACCCCACCATCATCACCCTTCCCATTACCTTTCCCATCCCCCACAAGTGCAGCTCCCAGTTTTCCACTGCCAGAGCCACTGGGTCTCACTTCCCTCCAAGGTGGAAAAATGCTCCAGTGCCTTGACACTTACCATCAAACTCTGTGTAGGCAGAATCCCTCAGCAAAGCCCCAGAACCAAAGTCAATCAGTTTGAGGTTGCCGGTGCGCAAATCCACCAGGATGTTCTCGTCCTTGATGTCACGATGCACCACCCCCTTTTCGTGGCAGTGGCAAGCGGCTTCCACCACCTGGCGGAAGAACTGGCGGCAGAGTTTCTCAGGGAGGGGCCCCTGCTCAGTCACATAGTCAAAGAGGTCCTGGCAGTTCTCGGGCCTCTCCAGTATGAGGAAAAAGCCTTCGGGGCCTTCGCACCAGTCCAGGAGGCGAATCACGCCACGGTGGCCAGATCCTGCGCACACAAGCTTCATCAGCGCCACTTCCAGAGGCACCACCGCCCCGCTGGGCTGCAAAAGGAAGGCAAAGAATAAACTTAGTACAAGGAGTTCAGGGGTAACTAAGGAGTCAACAGAACGTTGCTTCAGTACGGAAGGTGAATCCTTTTTGAACAAACTCACCAGCTCTGCCCACTGTGAAATTTTATTCCTGGCAACATGCTTGATTGCAACCTATGGGAGAAAACACAGAGAGATAAGAGCCTAAATCGCACCACTTTTAAACCCGCTCCACCCACAGAGACTGAAGCAGGATCGAAGCCAGACTTTCCCAAGAATTTCTCTTTTAGTAAGTAACTAAATTTTAATTTATACCCCGCCCAAGACCGGGCTCAGGGTGGCTAACATCACATATCAAATACATTAAAACACAATCAAACAATTAATTATATCAAATACATTAAAACACAATCAAACAATTAATTAAAATACAGCTTAAAAATTAGAATCAGGATAAAATTAAATGACTGCCCATGAATTACAACCATAGGGGTCAGGAACCTCAAGTATTCATCAGGGCCAGCTATCCATGTTGGTCCCACATGAGCCGATAAAAGGGCCAAAGAGGTAACTTACAGGGTCCCATAGAGGGAGGTCAAACTGGGCCAGGACAGAAGGCCAGGCAGAACAACTCAGTCTTGCAAGCACTGTGGAAAGATGTCAAGTCCTGCAGGGCCCTGGTCTCCTGCGACACAGTGTTCCACCAGGCTGGGGCCAAAGCCAAAAAGGCCTTGGCCCCGGTCGAGGCCAGTCTAATCTCCCTGGGGCCTGGGATCTTCAGGGTGTTATTATTTGCAGACCTTAAGGTCCTCCGTGGGGCATACCAGGGAAGGTGGTCCCGTAAGGAAGAGGGTCCTAGGCCATATAGGGCTTTAAAGGTTAAATCCAGCACCTTAAACCTGACCCTGTACTCCACTGGGAGGCAGTGCAGCTGGTATAGCACTGGATGAATGTGGTCCTGCGGCAAGGACCCCATAAGGAGCATCACAGTGGCATTCTAGGAACATTCCCTGAACCTGGCCAGGGACCTGGCCACCTCTCTGGGTGGAATTCAATGAAACACTAATCAGCACAAGCATTTCTGCTGGCCCAGCAGAATGATCTTCCTTTTCCTCCTCCCCACTTCACGTTTTGGGGATATCCCATACACGGTGGCAAGCACACACTTGCTGCCCCGCCAGCAGCCATTCCCATCCCAAAGTCTCACCTGCAGTCCATCAGCAATCCTGTGTCCAGCGTAGACCATCCCAAAGCCCCCTTTGCCCAGCAAGCTGCCTTGCTTATACAGAGCTTCAAAGGATTCTTTGTCTTTACCTAGAGGGAAAAGAGTAGACGACAAAGTTACTGGGGCTGGATTCACACAGGGACGCTGCTGTAGCTGTTTCACCAGGACAGCACCATACTAGGTGTTATGTATTGGGTTTAACACGTTATGATTCTAACCAATCGCAGAGCGTAGGTGGACGAAAGTTCTAATGGCAAGCTCTGTCAACTGCCAACTGGCAGTTCTTGTTGGGCTTTCAGAGTGTGTTCTTGTTTTAATGTGGGAGTGAGCTGTTGAATAAACGAAGTTACATTGGGCTTCTGACTTTTCCTGAATATTTAATACTAGGCTTCTGTTCATCCTTGTCCCAACCAATGTTCCAGATCCAGCAACAGTTCTGATGGCTCATACAGTGGCACTGCCAGGGCAGGACTCTGGGGCAGACAGGACACCAGGGCCCCCACTAAGCAAAATGACCCTCAAATGATGCAGGGTCTGCTTACCACGCCACCGTATTGGAGGGAGGAAAGTAATGCACACATGAGCATGTAGAGAAGGACTCCTTCCTGTCAATCCATTGAGGCCAGGGGCGTCACTTCCTCCAAGAAGAATTTGAGTTCAAGAACAGGGCAAATGGCTCCCAAATTCAGAGCGACTCCTCCACACCTCCCAAGCAAAGGAGAAAATTGCAGAAGGTGCGCGCGCACACACACGCACACGCACACACACACACACACACACACCTGCTGCTGCTTCCTCAGATGGATGCCCTTTGACACATTTTATGGAAGAGCTACAGGAAGAACAGCAGCAGTTTGGGGGCAATTAGGTTGCAGGTGCCAATAACAAAGCAGGCTGCAAACACCCAGGGTGGGCTAGCACCTCCACCCCCACCAGGGATGGGGAACCTGTGGCCCTGCAGGTGTTGCTGGACTCCAGCTCCCACCATACTCAGCCATTGGCTATAGTGGTTGGGGTTGCAGTTACAGGTGAGTAGCCGTGTTGGTCTGCCATAGTCGAAACAAAATAGAAAATTCTTTTAAGTAGCACCTTAGAGACCAACTGTGTTTGTTCTTGGTATGAGCTTTCGTGTGCATGCACACTTCTTCAGATACGTTCTTCAGATACGTTCTGCATGCACATTTCTTCAGATGGTTGGGGTTGATGAGAGCTGTAGTCCAGCAACACCTGCAGGGCCACAGGTGCCCCCGTCTTGCTATAAGTCAGGAATGTCCAACAGGTAGATCCTGATCTACTGGTAGATCACTGGACATCTGTGGTAGATCCCTGGTAGATCCCTGACTCCCCTAAAAAAAGCTCTACATCTTTGCCCTGAAGCCCCCCCAAACAGGGCTTTCATTCCTAAAAAAAAAGCTCAACTTTGACCCCAACCCCCCAAAACATGGATGGCTTTCTTTCCTAAAAAAAAAAAAAAAGCTCAACCACCTCGACCTGAACCCCCCAAAAGGGGGTAGATCACTGCCGGTTTTTAACTCTGCGAGTAGATTGCAGTCTCTTGCAAGTTGGCCACCCCTGCTATAAGCGAAGCTTTCCTAATTTCTGCATCTCCGGGCCTGAGAAAGGCTTGCCTACTATACAGCTGCTATGAAGAAAACTTGAGAGAAGATTGCTGGATCAGGTCACTGGCCCATCGAGTCCAGCATGCTGCTTTCACAGTGCCCAAACAGATGCCTCTGGGAATCCTAAACACAAGAGCACTCTCCCCTCTCGCATTTTCCAGAAATTAAATAAGAGCTCTGCCATTTATTTAACTGCATGAAAGGATTTTGGCATCCCTAATGTCAGATCGTTTGGTCCTAAAGGCACTGAAGTGAAGTGGTTAGGGAGGAAGCGAAGAAGATGGGCAGGCGGTAGCCAAATTTTCTGAGGCTTTAGATCAGGCATCCCCGACCTGCGGCCCTCCAGGTGTTTTGGCCTACAACTCCCATGATCCTTAGCTAACAGGACCAGTGGTCAGGGATGATGGGAATTGTAGTCCTGTTATAAGAATTTTAAGGTTATATATTTAAACCACATGTCTGAAACCCCATAGAAAAGGTCCAGAACAAATTGACCTCAAATATTTATCTGCAAGGTCAAAGTGGGAAACTTCCCCATTGTCTCTTTGCTCACAAATCCTGTCTTAAGGGCACATTCAAGATATGAGCAGGGTGTGAGCCTGTGACCTGTGACCTAGATTCAGGAATTAAGTAGTTATAATAACAAAAGAGTGGCCAAAACCCAGATAATGCAATCAGGTAATTTGCCAGACAAAAGATAAACAACGCACTCAGATTTCTGTTGCAGACTGCCTTTTCTGGGATGTAGGTATAATGTATGGTGTGTGTGTGTGTCTTGGGCTACACTCCTTCTGTAAGGTATGTATGATGTTTCTGGGATGTGGTCTTGTACTCCAGGACGGGCAATTTAAAATGTCTACACGGCTACCTGCCTGTAACTGTTGCAACAGTTAATAAAGATCAGGCTTACTAGCTGCTTTGCTTATCAATATAGAGAACCTACAAAAGGACTCAATATGGGCTCTTGGCGAAAAGGAGCAGGTTTTTCTTTTCTTATATCAGTCCAAAATATCTGGAGGGCCCAAGGTTGGGGATGCCTGCTTTAGATCCTCACTTCTCATGCTTTAAACACAGGACAACTCAGTAAATGACAAAGCCGCCCAGAGCCTTGTATGTGACTCACAGGAAGGACAGCTGCTCTCCTGCCCATCAGAGACCGGCTTCCCCAGCCTGGCAGCTGGTGAAACTGGACTTCCTGGTTGAATGATGCCTCTCAGCCCAGCTTTAATACAAATAATAAGTGGGAGGAAAGAGAGAGCCAGAGCTGCAGACTAAGATACTTGGGTGTATATTTTTTTTATGAATGGAGGTTCCTTGCCTTGAAAAGCTGAAGTCAATGGGCAAAGTTTTCTCCAGGAAGGAGATGTGTGCGGCAATGGAGGAATACTGTCCCTGACACATTTTGCTTACTGCAAAACTACTATAGGAACAGTTACAGGTAGGTAGCCGTGTTGGTCTGCCATAGTAAAATTAAAATTAAAATTAAAAAATTCCTTCCAGTAGCACCTTAGAGACCAACTAAGTTTATTTTTGGTATGAGCTTTCGTGTGCATGCACACTTCTTCAGATACACTGAAACAGAAGTCACCAGACCCTTATATATATTCAATGAAGAAGTGTGCATGCACACGAAAGCTCATACCAAGAACAAACTTAGTTGGTCTCCAAGGTGCTATTGGAAGGATTTTTTTTATTTTTTATTTTGTTTTTACTATAGAGCCTGATGGATGAGGCCAATGGCCAATTAACTCCAGCATCTTGCTCTCAAGGTGGCCAGCCCATGCAAACAGGAGCTGAGCAGAACAGCCTGCAGTTTGCAGCGCTTGGAATTCAAGAGTAGGTGGAGGAAGCTTCCCATTACAAAGGGCTTAAAAGGTACAAGAGTCCCTTCAGGAAGCAAAGAATTAGCAAGTCAAACTAGGTCTTATTCAGCTAAGCTTCTTTTGCTTGAGGCAAAAGCCCATCCCGTAGATAGCACAAGAAAGGAGTTCGTTTGTTAGGCAGATGGGGCAGGGTGAGAATCCAGGATGTTTGGCTGATGATTCATCAATGGGAGGTAAAGGTTAGGAGGTTGTTTCTGGGAAAGCCTCTGTTTTTGAATGAGTTATCAGGGGAGGAGATATCCCTCCAGGTGATGGAAGGGGGGAAAGGCGTGTCCGAAGAACCAGGGGAAAAGAGCAGTAGGCAATTTGGAAAAAGAGAGCTTCCATCTAGCTGGAGGTAGTGCAGCCTCTTTGCTGAACTCATGCTCCGCTTGCATGTGTTTGTAAATAAAGCAAGCATGACAAAGATGCCGCACATCTCATCTAACAGGAATCCAAACCAGCCATGGCTGCATACCGCGGAGTTTCTCATTGCAGTGGGAGAGCTGGGATGCTTAACGCGTTTGTGAACTGACTCGCTCTTTCTCGCGCGCACTTTATTCGGTGGAGGGCAGCAAAGAGTCGCCCTCGCTGCTTCCCGGCAATTCGCCACCCAGGCTGCTTCTCCGACCTTCCCTCTCCGTCTTCTGCCCGCTTTCCTTGTTAGTACCCTGATGTGTTGTTGTGTGCACCAGGTTAGGGGGCAAGCAAGGTAACCAGACGCCACGGGAATAGGGGGCACCTCTGCCTAGAACCATTGTGCAAAAGAAGGATCGCGCAAAAGGTGGGTTTTCAAGGAGAAAGGGAGGCAGAACAGGAGCGCATCTGTGGAACACCACTTCATTTCTCCCCTCCCAGAACTCCCATTTATTATAGAGATCATTATGTTGTAAATTGGAAGGGACTTCGGGGGGTCATCTAGTCCAACCCACTGCAAGTGCAGGAATATTTTGCCCAACACGGGGCTCGAACTCACAATATTAAAACAAAATCGAAAATTCTTTCTAGTAGCACCTTAGAGACCAACTGAGTTTGTTCCTGGTATGAGCTTTCGTGTGCATGCACACTTCTTCAGATACCCTTCTTCAGATACACTTCTGAAGAAGTGTGCATGCACACGAAAGCTCATACCAGGAACAAACTCAGTTGGTCTCTAAGGTGCTACTAGAAAGAATTTTCGATTTTGTTTTGACTATGGCAGACCAACACGGCTACCCACCTGTAACTCACAATATTAAGGGTCTCATGCTCTCCCAACCGAGCTATTCCAGGTTTTAAGGCATTGTACACCCGTTTCCCCTGTACCCAAACCCCAGAGTTGCCTTAGGCGCACCCCTAACCCCAAAGTCCGGTGGACAGCAACTGGGGAAAAGGGCTTCCGAGGAGGCGCCCACCCTTCCAAGGAACCGGCAGCCCTGTCCGAAAAGGGCGTCGAGAGGAATGAAGAAAGGAGGGTCGACTGGCGAGGAAGTGAGAGGGAGACGGACGAAGAAACAGGGCGATCTGCAGCAGAGAAAGAAAGCAAGTCTCCGCTACTACCGAAGCTTTCCGCAAAGGAACCCAACAGGCCAAGAGGGACAGAAGAGAATAATGCACAGAGATGCGCCCCATCCTGCAGCCACGAGCGAAAAGGCGCATCTTGCAGTTTCCCCTTTTCCCCGCCTCACGGCAGCCCTGCAACCCCCGCCACTGCGGGCGACCCAGTTTAGGATGGGAATGGAGTGGTCAGGGAGATTATTATTAATTACCACCAACTACTACACTAGCTCTGCTCCTGCGGCTTGGGAAGCGCCCCAGCACCCAAGACTTTAGCAGGGGAGGGTGCAAGAAAAGAAAAGTTGGACAAGATTCCGTGCGCTGGAAAATCGCAGGAACTCTTCACGGGGAACACACGGACAGGGAGATGAGAGACAATGTGGTGTAGCGGTTAGAGTGCTGCACTAGGCCCTGGGACACCGGGGTTCAAACTCCCAGACTCGGTCACCAAGCTCGCTGGGTGACCTTGGGTCACTGCCTCAGCCTAACGTACGTACTTCGCAGGGTTGTTGCGGGGATAGCAAGCAGGAGTGCCAACTTGGCCCCGCGACCGTGGCCCCGAAATTTGTGGGCGCCCAGCCCCTTCATGGGGAATTTTGGGGGTGCTCGAGTCGGGCACCCAGGGAGTTGACGCTTATAGTAGCAAGTGAGGGGAGGAGAAGTTGTGTACCCCGCCTTGAGCAGCTTGCAGGAAAGGCGGGATATAAATGTAATGAATGAATGAATGAATAAATAAACACACACACACACACACACACACATAACTAGTGCTTCCATGCGAGGCACATGCTTGCCGCGTTCAGATACATTTACATTTCAACAGCCCAGGACTGAAATAAAAGTTACCTACTTTATTTATGGCAACTGTTTTGCAGAAGTACTGGGTACTGCATTTACAATAGGTTTGGCAACGTTATATATGTGTGTATATACACACACACACACAGCATGTGTGGGGAAACCCAGCCAGATGGGCGGGGTATAAATAATAAATTTATTATTATTATTATTATTATTATTATTATTATTATTATTATTATTATTATTATTATTATTATTATTATTATTATTATTATAGTATGTATCTGAACGCGACAAGCCAGTGCCTCGTATGAGCGCCCTAGGTAAACCGGATCTGGGGGCAAGCAGCTAGTCCTCATTGAGCAAATCCGCGCCTCCAGACCCGACCCCACTCGAAGAGGCGCGCGAGCCTTGGAGGAAACCTCCACCGGCGGGAGAGACGGGCGCGCACGCCTTACCTGCGGGACTCCAAGCGACTTCGCTCCGCTCCGGGACCATCGTCCCCAGCAGGGCTGCCTCGCCCGCGATCTCGAGCCCGGACCGATGCCCGCACAGGCGCAGGCGGCTCAAGCGCGGCACAAGCGCTGCATAGCTGCTCCAAGTGCCGAGCGCGCTTCCCCAGTTCCGCTCCGAAGCCGGCCAGCCGCGAACTCCTTTCTGCACTTCCACGCACCCGCGCACGGCCTATCAGGCGGCTCGGCCTATTTGCATCTCTCGCCGCGGCGGCCAATGAAAGGTGTCCCTTCGGCCCTCTATGCAAATGAGCCGACGCAACTGGAGGGGCAGGAAGCGGAGGGCGGAGCCGGGCTGGGCTTTTCCCATCCACGCGCGACCAGGAAAGACCAACTTGAGTCGCTAGGACGTGGCAAGGATCCAAGGAGCCGCGCGTGCCTGGCTGCCTTGACCGTCCTCTTGGCCTTGAAGTGGGTTGGCTCCCACCCAAAGCAGCTGTGCGCGCACGGAATGGGAGCCCGGGAGGGCTTCAGGCTTTTTCAGTTATTTCATAAAATTTATATCCTGCTTGATTGCCTAAAACACAAACACAAACACAAACACACACACACACACACCCCTCAAAGCAGTTTGCCTTGTGCTGCCTTTGGGAAAATCTGCTTTGCTCTCTTCTTCTAGGAATCCCAAGATTTCCACCCATAGCAGATGTCAAAGGCATACTGTTGGGATTAAAAAGCAAGGTACCTCTGAGCATATGCTGACCTTGGGAATTGGGTTTCCAGTTCCCAGAACTGATCTGTCCTTTCGTTTTGCGGACCAAAAGGGCGACAACAGGTTGGCTCATTTAGGAGGGGGGAAATATTTTGTTCTTCGCAATGTTAAACAACTGGGAGTCAGAAATCCTTCCTGATCCACTGTTGGTCACTCAAAGGTCTACCAGTAGATCCGTCTCCTTTCTTTCATTTCCTGCTCTGCAGATATAACGCTTTGTGCCCTTGGTTAGAGCGTGGTTCTGACAACACCAAAGTTGCAGGGACAGCTGCATATTCCTGCATTGCAGGGGGTTGGACTAGATGATCCTTAGGGACCCTTCCAACTCTGTGATTCTATGTGAAATGCACTAAACATTTATTTCGAAGTAAGGTAAAGGTAAAGGACCCCTGGACAGTTGTCCAGTATGGGGTGCGGCACTCATCTTGCTTTCAGGCCGAGGGAGCCGGCGTTTGTCCACAGACAGCTTTCACAGTCATGTGGCCAGCATGACTAAGCCGCTTCTGGTGCAACAGAACACCGTGACAGAAACCAGAGCGCATGGAAATGCCATTTACCTTCCCACCGCAGTGGTACCTATTTATCTACTTGCACTGTTGTGCTTTCGACTGCTAGGTTGTCAGGAGCTGGGACAGAGCAACAGGAGCTCACCCCGTAGTGTGGATTTGAACCGCTGACCTGATCAGCAAGCCCAGTAGGCTTGGTGGTTCAGACCACAGCGCCACCCATTCCTACTTGGAAGTAAACCCCACTGGGACTTAATTAAAAAGAAAGATACCTAAGAGCCGACTGCATATTTAAATACACTGAGCCCCACATTGAACATAGCGGGGTTTGCTTCTAAGTAAACTCGAGTAGAATCATGCTGGACTGATGATTTGGGAACAATTTCCGCACAGCTGACTTGTCAATTAGACCTTGTTGTGATTAACTTTAGTGGGTCTGAGGTCAACGGCTGCAAAGGACTATATATAATCAAGTCAGAGTAGACCTACTGAAATTAATGAACCTATAGGTGTACTCTAAATAGAACCCTGGATACAACCTTAAACCATTTTAAACAAATAATCTTTTACTCCCCCCCCCCATCTTAAAAAAATATGAATTAGGGGGCAATGGTTGCCAGTGCGGTGGCTCCAAATGTTGCTAGACTACAACTCCCATCATCCCTCACCATTGGTCAAGCTGGCTGGGGCTGATCAGAGTTGGAGTCCAGCAACATCTGGGGTGCACCACACTAGCTACCCCTGAATTAGGATATATAAATACTCCACGCTGTCCCCCGTCTCTTTTGTCATTTTAAAACTGTGCATTTTGCACCTGGGATTGACTTCCATGGACATCAGCTGAACTTCTCCCCTATGGGATTTTGGTCTGTTCCCACTGAGCTCTTAAAGAGCAAAGGCAGATTGCAGGTGTTTTGCACCACATCAAATACAAAAGAAAACAAAATCCATCACAGTCCAGTAGAATTTTGTCTGCAAAAGTTTGGTGTCTGCAGATTTATTAAGAAAGGTGTGCTGGAAAACTGGACAAGAGTTTCACTGTTAAAAGTCCAACATTTAATAGTGTGTTTAATCTCAAGTTAGATCTGATTGTTTATTATTATTATTATTATTATTATTATTATTATTATTATTATTATTATTGAATACTTTCAGCTTGACACATCCAGAAATATGTAATACTAGGATAAAGAGAACAGGATGGGACAGAAGCAGCAGTGTGATGTTTGGTGTTTAGAGGACAAATGAATAATCAAGTTCACAGCTGCCTGGGGTTGTCAAGATGATTCAGGAGCAAAGGGGCTGTTGATACTTTTGGTTAAAAATATAACAAAACCAAAATGGTTCTAGTAAAGGAGAATCTGTTGCCCTTCTGATGTTGCTGGGCTACAAGTCCCATCATCACTGGTTCCTGGTTAAGCCAGCATGGGTGGATGGGGTTTGAATTTGAAGGTCCCCACCAGCTGTCCTACAGTAGACCAGATTTAACAGGTCAAAAATGTTACAGGTAGGTGTTGGTCTGCCATAGTCAAAACAAAATAAAAAATAAATAAAATTCCTTCCAGTTCCAGTAGCACCTTAGAGACCAACTAAGTTTGTTCTTGGTATGAGCTTCTGTTTCAGTGTATCTGAAGAAGTGTGCATGCACACCAAAGCTCATACCAAGAACAAATTTAGTTGGTCTCTAAGGTGCTACTGGAAGTTTTGTTATTTTTTTTATTTTGTTAGGTCAAAAATGTGCAATGCAAGCCTACACGTTTACCCAAACCAATCTCACTGTGTTCAGTGGGGCTTTCTAAAGGGTAAGTGCGTAAAAGTGCAATCCTAACCCTATCTACTCAGAAGTAAGTCCCATTGAATTCACTGGGCTGTACTACCAGGTAAACTGAGTCAGGATTACAGCCTTAATATCTAATGAAAAGGGTGTAGGAGACTTGGGGCTGTATCTTATACTAGTCCTACTCAGAATACACTCATCGGAATCCAAGGAAACAATAAGGGATGCTAGAAGAGAATTTGAGGAGCTCATCTCCCTCTTCCGATCTTTCCATCAGTGCAAACATTTCTGAAGTACCGGTATTCGTATTCTCCCAGTGTCCCCATTGACCAAGGACACTGCCTGTCGTCTGCTTTCTGTCAGTTTTCTCCTTGTACTTTTGAAGGAAATTTGAGGAGCATCTTTTAATAATGTTGTTCGTATTCATACTTCTGCTACAGATACAATTCTGTAAGGTTTCAGGGTTGTGCCCAATGCTAATTCCACTTAGAGTAGACCCATTGAGATTAATGAACACAAGTCATGTTCATTAAAAGAATAAGAAGAGGCCTGTAGGATCAGGCCGGAGGCCCTCCTAGTTCAACATCCTGTTTTCAGTTTTCACTATGCACTGTGTGAAGGACTTTGTTTTCTCTGTCCTGAATCTTCCAACATCCCTAGAACTTGTGGGCAACGAGGGAGAAAAACTTTATCCACTTTCTGTATGCTATACATAATTTTACGCACTTCTAGCATGTCCCCTCCTACTCACCTTTTATTTAAACTAACAAGTCCCAAATGCTGCAACATTTCCTCATAGAGATGTCACTCAACCCCCTTGATCATTTTGGTTGTCATTTTCTGGACCTTTTCCAACTCCACAATATCCTGTTTGATGTGAGGCAACCATAACTGTACACATAGTTCCAAATGAAGAGTTGTATAATAGCACTATGACATCAGCAGCTTTCTTTTCAATTCACTTCCTAATTATCCGTAGCATAGGTTTTGTCTTTTTCAGAACTGCTGCGCACTGGGTTGACATCTTCATCGAGCTCAAGGTCTCGTTTCTGGTCAGACACGAAGTTCAAATCCCATGAGTGTATACGTGGAATTCATAATTTTTCCCCCAACACACATCCACTTTGTCCTGAATTGCATTTGCTATTTTATGGCTCGTTCACTAAGTTTGGAAAGGTCCCTTTGCAGCTTTTCACAATCTCTTTAATTGACCCAAAATGGTTTAGTATCAGCAGCAAACTTGGCCACCTCACTGCTCACCCCTAAACCTAGTTAATTTATGAACAGATTGAAAAGCACAGGTCCCATACTGTATACTGACCCTTGTGGGGCTCCACTTTCTGCACCCCTCCTTGAGGAGAGCAATCCCTTTATTTCTATTCTGCTTCTTATTACTTAACCATTTTCTGACCCACAAGAGGATTCCTTGACAGCTGAGCTGAAATTTTGGGTGAGGTACTTCATTGAAAGCTTCTTGAAAGTCCAGGTACACTGTGTTAACTGGATTACCTCTGACACTCTCAAATAACTAATAGGTTAGGTAAAGGGACCCCTGACCATTAGGTCCAGTCGTGGACGACTGGGGTTGCAGCGCTCATCTCACTTTACTGGCTGAGGGAGCTGGCGTACAGCTTCTGGGTCATGTGGCCAGCATGACTAAGCCTCTTCTGGCAAACCAGAGCAGTGCACAAAAATGCTGTTTACCTTCCCGCTGGAGCGGTACCTATTTATCTACTTGCACTTTGATGTGCTTTCTAACTGCTAGGTTGGCAGGAGCAGGGACCGAGCAACGGGAGCTCACCCCGTAGCAGGGATTCGAACTGCAGTGCTGACCCTCTGATCGGCAAGCCCTAGGCTCTGTGGTTTAACCCACAGCACCACTAATAGGTTAGTGAGACAGAATTTATTCTTGCAGAAGCCATGCTGGTTGTTTAGCATGGCTTCTGCTTCTATATGCTCATTTTATCTGTAAAAAACATTTTCCACCAGTTTTCCCAGGACAGATGTTAAGCTAACCAGCCTGTAATTTTCCAAACAATCGTATACCCATAGATAGTCCCATAGATATGCACAGGAGGGTCATGCTGTTAGCCTGGATCAAACCAAGTGCATTGAGAATAACCTTTGGTAGGAACCTATTCTCATGGGACCCTACCTTATACCAAGTCAAACTGTTGGTCCATCTAGCTCAGTATTGCCTACACTGGCTGGCTGTGACTCTCTAGGGTTTCAGGCACAGGACATTCCCATCCTTACCTGGAGATGTCAGGGGTTGAACTGGGACGTTCTGCATGCAAAGCAGCTGCCGTATCACTGCACTACAGCCCTTCCTCAGGCAATTGTTTTAGTGCAGGAAGGGTGACAATTTCAGGGATCTTGGATGCGAAAATGAGGGCCTTGTGGACAAAAAGAAATGTCCCTGTTCTCACCTGTGTGGTGTTGGGAAGACAAAACTTAGAAATGATATTGAGGCACCGGCTGTATTACAGCGTAAGATCTCATGGACTATGGTCCAGCTGATGCATATCGGGAAGAGCCCATTCATAATGGGAGCAAGAGCGATGGTTGAAGGGGTGGTTGTTATACGAAGGAGATAATTGGGATTCAGTTAGGACTTGTGAGGAATTCGATGCATGAGACATTAGTCACCAGAAGAGCAATCTGCTAATCTGAGCAAGGCACATTTCAAAAGCAAATGCTGAAGTGTACTCAGTGCGTGTGTTCACTAAGGGCTGGAAACTTGTGCATCTGGTTTGACTATTTGCATGCCCCAGCTGCACAGGAATGTCTTCCCATTCCAAAGGATCCAGTCAGACTGGCTTTGAATTGGGATGGGACCAACGCAAAGGGCTGGTGGATTCCTTTCCATGCCTTTTCCTCATGCCTTCTGTCTCCACCCCAACAAGCTGAGGTCAATGTTAACCTTTGGGACTCAATGCCATGGGAACTGTTTGTCCAGGAAATGTCAAAGAGCAGGAGGCTAGAATGGCAAATCTCTCCCCTCCTGCTTCTGTTGAAAGGAAATGTAGGCACCGCATAGCTCTGAGCTGAGATTTCACAGGCCTGACCCAAACTCCTGTTCCTGTGGTTTCACAATGAGGGATTTCCTCCCATTTCTTCCTAACACATCTTCATCATGAGCCTGTAGGCATGCTCCAGCTTCCCTTCCAACCATTTTATCTATTATTCTTTTTGCCTATTCATATTGTAGAGCAAGTCTTTAGCCTTCCGCTCAGGCGGTTTATCAACATAATCTGAATCTAGATGTTATCCCAAAGCTACCATGTTTTCACGAGTAAGGAACTGAATTGGCCCATGGCTGCAGTTTTGTGCAGACAGTGGGAAGACAGAGCTCACACATTACAGCAGGGGCACACAACCCTTTTCAGCCCAGGGGTCAAACTCCTTTCTGGGGTCCACATGCAGAGCAAGAAATTTTAACTTTATCTTTGCACGGTCTTCTGAATTCTATTCACACTCATGTCCTCCATTCCAACAAGCAAAAGGCAGGATCAGACACATTTGTAAGACACGTTTCAGCCAGGTGAGGAAGGTGAGCTGGTGAGGCATGTGGCCCGGGCCAGAGAGGGAGGGAGGCTTGGAGGTGCACATTTGGCCATGGGCCTGCAGTTCCCCAGCCCTGCATTATGGATATGGACCCTAGGCTTTCGTTCAACATTCCCAGGCTGTCAGGTTTTGATTCAACTAACTAGTCCCATCAGCGGAAACCTGTGCTAAGGCTACCACTAGTACAATAGGGCTTCCCCTTCCTCCCCCTGTACCGCCCCCATTGGCTCTGGAGGGGGTTCAGCAGAACCCCCATAACAGCATCCAGGGGAAGGAGGGCAGATCATTCCATCAGGCAAGCAGAAACATTTGCACTGATGGAATAATCTGCTTAGCACCGTGTTGAATTCCTTTGCTTTTTTAAGAACTAAAAATATGAAATTCCACATCAAGGTAATTCTAATTCAGCACACACAAAAAGATGGATTCTGCAATCTGTATATATTATAGAAATTATTAATGGCAGAGGGATAACGAACTGTAAAGAGTAGGGCATCAACCCTACAACATTATCTGGGATGGAGAAACTGCAATAGGTTGCATTAAACCAGGGGTGGGAAACCTGTGGCCCTCTGGAAGTGGACGGACTACAACACCCAGAAGCTCCAAGCAGCAGTCAGAGGTGAAGGATTTGGGGAACTGTAGTTCAACAATATTTTTTTTTTTTGGGGGGGGGCCTTCAAATTCCCCATCCCTGCATTGAGCAGAGCAGCAGCCCAAGGGAGGAAGCCTGCTCCAGGGAGCAGATTAATGGTGTATTCAAGGGCAACAAATTATAAAGTTAAAATAAATGTGCTCAGCACCATCTTGGCTGTGAGTCCTGGAATCTTGAGTTGGAAGAGACCACAAGGGTCATCTAGTCCAACCCCCGGAAATGCAGGAATCTCCAGCGTGGGAATTGAACCTACAACCCTAAGATTAAGAGTCTTGTGCTCTACCGATGGAGCTATCCGTTCTCCAAATACCTGCTTCTTGCTTTGCAATCTGGAATGGGGCCCTGACTCTCCAGCTACAAAAGCTGAGGCTGCTGAATAGAGTCTTGGGCTGGGTTATTGTTTAGGTTTTTTGTTGCTGTTGTTTATATTATTTTTATGTTATTTTTATGATGATTTATGTGGAAATTGCTCAATTTGGTTGTGCGTGAGGTTTTAATGCAGCAGAATGAAGTGGTAAAATATCAATAGACTGTACCACCACTTCAAGGGGAGGGGGTTTCCATTTTTGATTGCTTCCTGCAAGTAAAGCAACTAACACACTGGGAGAAAGGTTCTATCCCAGCATACTTCCTGCTATACTAGTTTACAAAGCTTTCCCACCCACTTAAATCACAGGAAAGCATTCTAATACAGTGGTGCCCCGCTAGACGAATGCCTCGCTAGACGAAAAACTTGCTAGACGAAAGGCATTCGCTAGCGAAAGGCTGTCTCGCAAGACAAATTTTCCTATGGGCTTGCCTCGCAAGACAAAAAAAAAATTTTTTTTTGGTCAAACCGCTATTCTCCCGTTGGTGCTTCGCAAGATGAAAAATTCGCTATATGACAGCACTCGCAGAACGAATTATTTCCGTCTTGCGAGGCACCACTGTAATTGACAACTGAAGGTCATGTCACCTTATTCTACTGCAGGCATAGGCAAACTCGGCCCTCCAGATGCTTTGAGACTACAATTCCCATCATCCCTGACCACTGGTCCTGTTAGCTAGGGATGATGGGAGTTGTAGTCCCAAAACATCTGGAGGGCTGAGTTTGCCTGTTCTACTGCATGTGCGGACCAGGTCTAGTACATATCCTCAGCTTGTCTCAGCTCATATCTGCTTATGGCAGGTAAAACGTTTGTAGCTGCTTTCTGCCTGCTCACTTACCTAAAACAGGATAAGCCTTGACTCTTCTCTTGACCAAACTTGGGTCTGCTCCCTGCTCCCTTAGGCTTAGCCAATAGCACTTCCCCTATTCTGACGGCTGCACAAATCACTTGCAAAAGCTCATTTAGCCATGGTTTGAGTAGCTATTTTAACCCAGGGAAGCAGGCTGCAACTGCTTACCAATTACCCCCCTTTGCCCAAATGTCAGCAAATATGAGGGCTGGTTATCAGTGGGTTGGTGACTGCTCCTTCAGGGTTGATGTTATATGGTGCCAATGTAGCAACAATAGATAAGCTGGCATTGGCAATTACTTAAGGCATGGTGCCTGGCTACTCTTCCGCTTTCTAGAAAGCAGGTCTGTGATGTGTAAGATACACTAGAGCCCAGCGATGAAACAATTACTATAAAATGAAGGTTCTTCTCTGAATAGTCCCTGCTACCTATTAGCCAGCCGCAGTTGTACATGTAACTCTTTGGATTGGAAATGCGATCAAATGCCAATTCCTGGCTGCCACGTGGCACTTAAAAACCTGTTCTTCCCTACTGGTTGTAGGGCACCAACTGTAATGATGGGTCGCTGACCCTTTCAGAGTCTTTCCAGGAGAACAGCAGTAGACGGTGCACCAGGGATGAGAGGGCAAGTGAGGAATGAAGTCCAGCTCAAAAGAACAGATCAACCAGAGATACTGTGCTTATTTGTTCAACTGGTCTTCCCCCCCGTCTAATACAAAAGCTCAACTCTAACATACGAGACACAGCTTCACTGGATGACTGTTGTCTAAAACAGCCTTCGGTCATGGAACCCACCAGGCTCCTGAGAATCTCAGATTCCTTTTTTAAATTAAGTTGCCAACCCTCTATGCAATGGAGATCCTGAAAGGTAAAAATGGTGAATATAACATTGGGGGGGGGGGAGATAAAGGAACTCCTCCTTCAATTTCCAGTAAGTCTATTACAGGCCTTGCCTGTCCCTTATGAGGCATGGCTAAAGGAGTGCTTACCAGTTAAGTAGCTTGTGTGTGTGTATCCTCCACGCACTGCAATGTATTGCAAATCTATTTGATTACTTTACTCGATCAAACAAAGCAATATTTACATGATTTATTCTGCTTATAACGATCTTGCAGAATTTGGCATTTCTGGTCAAGGAATTTTAATATCTAATTGGCAGTAAACCAGCACATGGGGTGGGACAAAGGGCACATCCAAGTTTGGCCCATGTGCACCTTTCAGTTCTAAGATGCTGATAACCAGTGGCTCCACCTACAAACTCTTGTGGGGGAATCATGGGAGATGAACGTAAAGGGATCCCTGGAGAAGCAAGGAAAGGCTACCCATGAGAGGGTTTTGTAGGAACAAGAAAGCACATCAGAGGAAGAGGTTTGGATATTTTGCTTTGTTCTCAGACTTCAAGTACACCCTCACCTGTTCCTGCTTCATTTTCTCATTCTGGACAGGGAAGTTAATCACCTCTCTCAAAGGTGTTTTTTTTGGTGGGGAAGAGAGAAGTAGAGCATAGATCAATACTTTATTTCAGGCACCAAATACCACTTTGAAACCTGTCTTCCTAAAGCAGTAGACTACCTACCCACCTCCCTCCCACCCCTTTTCAAAGCTGCCACTCTGCAGCCTCAGAAAGCAATGCCAAGAGGGCAGGACCTTTAGCAAATCCCAGCCCTTCATGAATTTTGGACACAACATGAAGCTGCAGGAGTAGCTGAGTGCACTGGTGCTGTGCCCCTTGCATGAACGGGGAAGGCAGAAACATTTGTTCACACCCAGGATCCGAGAATAAAAAATAAATGGCCACATTAGGTTTGTATAACCACAGCAGTAATTAGGAAGACACCACACTCGGAAGAGGCAAGGTTGCCGGAGATCTTTCTTTTCTAGAAGTTAATTTACCTTCAGGCCAGCCTGCCAACAGTCAAGGGTCCTCGTGGGACAGGTCCCCCCACCATTTGCATGGGTCCCAACTGTGGGATTCAAGGTCTACTTTCATCACAGGACAACCTGGGGCCTTCCCAACATTGTAGAGTTGTTGCCTACAGCTTCTGACCTTGTGCCAGAGTCCATTTTGTCACCAACACCTCCTTTCCACGATGCAGCTAAAGGCCTGGCCCATTCTAGGAAGTGCTGACGTGGAATGACAAATGGTGTGTTCCCCCTGTTCCTCCTCCCCCGCTGCTAGGCACAGGGAGAATAGAAGAGTCAGCAGCGGGAGAGGCCAAAAAGCCAAGAAGCACAGCGTCAGGGAGACCACATGGCTGGGCAAAAAGTCGGGAGCCTGTGGTGCTCTCCCAGATGTCAGGGGCCACACGTGAACAAACAGGGACTGACACCCAAGTGGGAAAGAGAAGAGAGGCTGCCACGTGGAGCAAGAAAAATCAGCCGCGGAGGTGGTCCTCCTGCAGATGACCAGAGCTGTTCCTTAGAGATGAAGGCGGAGTGATTTCAAATGGTTGCAGGTTTAGGGACCCACTCCACTGAAGACCCTTCCGTTAGAAGCCAGGATACTAGTGTTAAAAGGGGGCAGGTGAAAGAACCGTCAACACACTGCTAGCCCCCCAACCCCCTTCATGCTTGAACATTATTATATCCCCAGCTCCCAAGGGTGAGGGAACCTGGTGGGCCCTGCAGTCACACTCTGCTTCCACAGAAGCAGCTGAGCTTCTCTCCACTCCCCAAAACCCAGCCTGGAGAGTCCACCTTCCCACCACCCTATAAGCAAACTGCAACCCTCCCATTCAAAAGTGGGGAGGTCTCACTTAGGATTGGATCATATATATAGATATATTCAATAATGAAGGAACGGCTGATGAAGGGGGAAGCCCAGCATGCCCCAGTTTGTGCGTGTTCCAGCTCCTTGCAGAGGAGGTCCTGTCCTTCTCTCGCTTCTCCCCCAAGCACATTGGAGGTTGGATGCAAAGAGCCAAAAAATGACGGGGCAAAAGGGCAGCCGAAGGAGCTTTGATCAGCAGCAGCAGAGGAGGGGAGGGGTCCCAGGTATTATCATCCTTCCTGCCAAAACATGCACCTAAGGGGTGTCAGGCGAACACAGGAGATGCAAACGAGTTATCAACTTTTGTCTGAACCACTGTCTCTGTGCAGGGCACTCTTCTTCATGCTTTCCAAGTACTCCTGTTGTGACACCGCCAGCACCGAAGCCAAGATCTCGTCGTCATCCCAGTCGCTCAAGCCTGGCAGAAGACAAAGGGGTTGAAGCGGTCACAGGTGGAGTTGCGGATCACACGACTCCCGCCACTAGCCGTTCTCCCACCACCTCTCACACACAGTCAACCATTTACAGTCTACTGCAGGGGTCGGCAAACTTACCAGGCCTTGGGCTGGTTCCTCCAGCGCCGATCGCATGGTGGGCCGGAGGGCAAGGGAGCGCACGCTATTTCCGACGCACTTCCGGGTCGGCGGTGCACCAGAAATAGCTTGTGCGCATGTGCATGGGCCTCTTCCGACCTGGAAGTGCGCCGGAAATGACGTTTGCGCATGTGCACAAGCTATTTCCGGTGCTCCGCCAACCCGGAAGTGGGCAGCTGTGCCAGTAAGAGCGGGCGGCGGGGGTTGCCACGGGCCAGATAATTGTTTTTTTTTTATATAATATTTATTAAAGGTTTTCCAATTAAATCCAAATTACAATACATGATTACAATTTTCTAACTCCCCTTTCTCTCACTAAGAGGAGCATACTAAACAAACCCCCCTCTCACTGGGGTAATCAATAATTCTTTCCCAATTTAACCACTTACATTACACATATCATTTTTACTTTCGCGGACTTTCCCGATTCCCCCCCCCCAATTGATTCCCAAATTAACCCTGATTCACAGTTATTGCCAATTAATCCCCATGTTACTTTTTCTCCTTCTTACATTTTCCTTATATCTTTTACTAAATACTTTTCCAACTTACAAATCTAATTTATCATTTTAAACTATCCTCTGCAATCACTGTATTTCTAAACCTCCATTGTCTAATCCCAAATCCATTACAACAACCAAATTGAAATTAATTTTACTTTAACTCTTCCCCCCCCCCTTTCCCTCCTATTCAACCGCGGGCCAGATAATTTAGTCCCTCGGGCCGTATCTGGCCCACGGGCCTTGGTTTGGGGACCCCTGGTCTACTGCATTATAGTTCCATGTCCACCCCATTCTTTGCCACCACAGCCGCTGAAGCTCCAGACTGGATGCTTTCACCTTGATGGCCACAATAAAACTGCACATGGAGTGGGGAAACAATACTTCATTTCAGTGCTCCAAGCATTCCCGTTTCAGAGTAAGCAGTTTTCAGTTTCTGGCACTCAACCTAGTTCATCTGAAAGCTCTCACCCTTTTTAATTTTTGTAAATATAAATCTGAATTTTACACAATTTTGGAATTGCAATTCTTTTTTTCTTTTGCTGTACTCACAGGGCTCTAGTATCCATGATTCCCTTTTACAGCACTTCTTTTCCTCCTCCCCACCCACCCTACTGCCCACCATTTCCATAGCGTGAAGTCAGGGAAGAATTAGGCGGGAAGACCACAAAAGGAGGTATGTGACCTCCTCCTCCCAAAGAAACCAGCTGACTCCCAAGAGATTGTGCAAGGGCCAGGGAAAATGTGAGAGAGCTAGTTGCCCTGTAAATCATGCAGAATCTCGTGAAAATCCTGGTAGCTTTGTCCTGAATCTTAGGTAATTTTCAGGGTTTTACTTTTTGAAATATGGCAACCCTGCTGAAAACATCAAAATGAAAACAGATCTGAGGTGTGTTTCCAGCAGCCCAGAAACCCTCACTTAAATAACTGCTCAAGCTGACTTCTCTTCTGTCATCTTCCCACAAGGCTTGGCATTTTTAGATTTGCTCAAGCTTGGAACGACAAATTTTGACCTGTCTCCTCTCCATATACACACTAAGCAGTTATATATATTGTGAACAGCAGCCACTGAACGCAGGGTTCTGTACTGGAAAACTGAAGGAGTCTTCAGCTATAGCATCAGAATGCCTGAAAAGAAGATAAGGTTCTGAATGGCTAAAGAGCCACATCTCCTTAACGCTTCAATACTTGGCTCAAGGGAGGGCACTTACCAAATGCTGTGGGTGACATCTGTTGCATTATTGCCCGACACTCCAGGGCTGGATACAACGACACTAAGGGAGGGGTTGCTCGGCCACCGCCTGCAGAAAGCTGGCTGCTTGTACCTGGGTAGGTGTGCAGATTGATGGCAGAATTATTTGCATGCAAAGGGGATGTTCATCTCCTAAGGGTCAATTCTCAACACTCTCTCCAACAATTCCCTGCCCCCTGGTATTCCTTTAAAGGCAATTTAAAGTTTGCAGGTGTTTTCCTGTGATGGATAAAAGATTCTGAACCCTTATATATTAGTCAGACCATATTCTGGTATAATTTACCTATTATCAGGTTGCTCCTTGATAGAAACCAGAGTATATATTGTGGGATGGCCAAAATCTCAGTGTTTTTTATTTTATTTATTTGTGTGTGTGTGTGTGTGTGTGTGTGTGTGTGTGTTTAAAAAAACAACACCATTTATCTCTCTTTGGCCTCCTTTAGGCCTGAGAGAAATATTAATCCAGAATTCCAAGTCATTCTGATGGAGAGCTACTAACCCCTTGCTCTGCTGGCCTCACCACTTTTCTGTTCTAATAAACCACCTCCCCATACCTTAAGATCTTCCAAATCCAAAACTGACAGGAGGTTAAATCAGTGGGTGCATGAATGGGGAATCCCTCCCATTCTCCTGTGGCACCTCAGCAGTAAAACAGCCTTTCCAGGTAGGCCTATCTGGCTCTCCAAGTTCAGTACTAAGTGAAAACTTCCCTCTGGCTCTGGGATATTTAATTCTTGTTGTGTTTAGCTTGCTTTAAGGATGTTCATTTCCAACCCTGCAGGCTCATTTATGGCTTTCAACCCATTTACAGCTAGACCTTATTGGATGGAGAAACACTTTATGCCTTGCTTCTGCTGTATAGGACTGTTATGTATTTTTATTTTACTTACTTCATTTATTTTAAGATTCTAGGTTGTTTTTAAACACAGTCAGTGTGAACTTCCTCAAGCAATGCAACTGGAAAGGCGCTCCATTTTTATTTTTATTTTTAAATCAAGGTAAGGAAAGCTAAATATCTTGTCCTTTTTCTCATTCCCGACTTTGGCTGCCAGATAGCTAATCTCCCCTCTCTCCTATCCCTTCAAAATGGCAGTGAGGAAACAGCTGTGGAGAAATATACCACAGTAATGCATTATGGTAACTGCACCACAGCCCTTCTGCTCCCCCTTCTAAACGTACAAAGGAGATGCAGCTTCCACAGGACCACAGTGATTTGAAGCAGAACAGCACTATGGAGGCTGGATCAAAACAGAACAGCACTATGGTGTCTACAGGTGTGGTGAAAGTGGCAAAATGCATGACCTTGCCCTGTCACCTGAACAACCAGAAGGAGCTCAGAGAGACCTATGCGTCTTGCAGGAGTTTCGTGTGCAAGAAGAATGTACCTGACACCTGGGGAAAAAATTGTTTAATCTGCACATGTCCCAAGTCACAACCAAGCTTGTCTCCCTGTGACGTAGTGGCCACCTCACCCAGCCCCTGCCATAGCTTAAGCCCTCTTGCTCCCCACCCAGAGGAGTCATTCCGCTCCCTGCTCTGACCCATGGGGCACTTACCAGGCGCACACGGCGAGGGGGGCTTTGTAAGTGCTAGAGCTGCGGTGCTCCCAGGGGAAGGTGGCTTGGCAGCATTCAGCTCGTTGTGCAAGTCTGGGTGCTCTGGGGAAGACGCTGAACTGCGCTGGCGTGGAGAGCGGCCACTCCATTCTTCCAAACCGCTGGCTGCAGCCGCCGTGGCGGAGCTGCAGGTAGCGCTGGCTTTGCAGGGCTGTGGAGAAGGGAAAAGGTAGAGGTGCCATTCAGGGCCAACAATCTTGTTGATCAGTTCCCCTGAGCTGGGCCGGTATTACAGCCAGTCTCAATAGAAGGAAAGACTTACTTCTTCACCTCTAGTGATCCCCAAGATGTCCCCAAACCCTCATTTCCCCTTCACACACGGAGGAAATAAACCAAACCTGTCTGGCCTGCTTTTCCTGATCACGCAGCCACTGTAAATAAGACTCCCTGGCAACCTGCTCCTCAATGGCCTCGTTGGTGGCTTCCCAGTCGGTTGCTCGCTTCTTATCTTCTAGCATTTGCTGCTCGATCCATGACTCCTCGGATGTCTTGATTGCGTTCTTCATCAAGGACTGCTCCGCATACTACAGAGAGTGGAGGGAGTTCAGCAAGCCCACTGGAGTCCCAGGCTCAAACCCGCTGCCCAAGTTTGGTTGCATGTTTTAAACAGCAAAAGGAGATAAGCCCTCTCAGTCATGAAAACAACCACAGGGGCAACTATACTTTCACATAGTGCTAGGTAGGCCTCCTGCCAGCGCAAGGATTTCCGCTTGCACAGCAGGACTCCCTCCACCCTTCCCCATTTGTTTTAGGAGGCACCCCCAAGCCTTCCAAGCAGATATGGGAAAGGTGTGGGATACATGCAGGGGAGAAATCCTTGGGCAGACAGAATGTGCTATGTGGACTCTGCCCACAAATGAAACAAAGAATCTGGGTGAGAGTGGGAGGAACTTGCCCAAAGGTGCCTTGGAAGAGCACATATCTATTCAATTTTTCCCTTGTAGATAAAGGAAGGATGAGATTAATTCATCTTAAATGCAGCTGGACAAGCTTCATCAGATCTGGGGGAGGAAACAGGTGATAGTCTCCCAGCAGCCAGCAGATATCCTTCTCCAGCCTCTTTGAGGTTGGCTTGGAAGTGGCTGGGGAAGGCATCCTACAGATACTATTCTTTACATGCTTCTTCACCCTGCTCTGCCAGAATCGCCACACGGCCAAATCAGAAATGCGATGGTGATTGGCAGGCCCAGCACTCTGGACAAAATGCCCCAGCCTTCAGATGGGTGGGTTGATTCAGCCCCACCTCATTCACCAGATCAAGCTGAGCTATATCTGAGGCCTGAGGGAGAGGACCTCTAGTGCCTTCATCTGCCCCATTTGCCAACAGAAAGAGCCACCTGGAGAGGAGAGGACAGCAGAGCAGGAGAAGCTGTGAGATGAGCAAGTGGTTGGTTAGGGGGCTATACCTCCTGATGCCTCCCTGCCAGCAGTGGCGCCACCACTCCCTCCCTGCACCATCATGCCTTTCCCCTCCCCACAGGTGAAGCCAGTACCCCTGCTTCCATCTCCTGCCCCTTGTGGCTAGTACCCAGGACTAGCCATGACTTGGGCGCTCACTGCTGCTAGAGGCTTGCCACTTCCTGCTCCTTGACCCCGGCAGCTGCAGCGGCACACTCCTCTTTGGGGCAATCCAGGGGTGAGTAGAGGGGTGTGCTGCCACAGGGGTTGAGGAGCAGGAGGCAGCAAGCAGCTGGTAGTGGTGGGCACCCAGCTGTGCTGAGGAGGTGGGGGGCTGCACTGGGGATTTTGTCTTTAGCAGCACAATGTCCCGGGCCGCTCCTGGCACCATGGAATTTTCAAGGGGTAGCAGCTGAAACAGTCATTGCAGTAGCAGCAGCAGCAACTGGGAACTTCTGACTCACTTGCCTGATTTGGCTTGCAAGGGCGTTTTTAAAGCCATGCGCTACCTGCTCTACACCTGGCACCAAACATAACAACAGGGGTGTGGCAGGTAAAGACGAAGCTGGGCCAAACGAGAGCTTGCAGGCAGCACCAACCAGCCAGCTGCCAGTACCTGAGAACAGCCCTGTGCAACGTCCCATGCCCAACACATATTATTACTCTATTATGTATTTTTTTTTACTTGTTCTCAGTAGCGTGGAGCCCAGTTATTAGGCAGAAAGGCAGGATATAAATACATGCTGGTCCCACTTTCTGAACACAATGCATTCCCAGGAAATCATTCGTTAGGCGAGCATTTAAATTATTTCCTATGGGAACATTTCAAATTCATGATTTCTCCAATCTCCCTCCATGGTTTCTTCCTGAAACGGCTGCAACCAATTAACAAAAACAAGCAAATTTGGAAAGCAAGATTTTCCATTTATTTCAAATTCATGCAACACCACCAAGTTGAGTAGCTGATAACAGCAAGATGAGATAGAAACGTTTTATAAAAATAAAAATACACAGATCATACTGCAAGTTTACATGATCAGGTACACATCTTAGTCAATTGGATTTCTCCCTGCCCTCTGTTTATCCATCAAGCCTTACCTTGCCACATCCCAACCTTTCAACCCCTAGAGGACACTCTGGTAGTGAGTGACACTGAACTCCTCGGCTAAAGTGACCTCCCTTCCCCAGAACCCATCCAGGAAAGACTCACCCCTGGCTTGAAGGAGGGCAGCCCCAGTCCCACACCAATGGTAGCCTTGTTGGGGTTCACCACAGAGTTGTAATGTATGTTGCGGTGATAGCTCACTCGGATGGGCTCATCCTCATTCTGATGGATGCCATGGAAAGTGTTGATGGGCTCTGGAAGGGAGAGATGGCAGCTCAGTGAGAGGTGTAGCATAATCCCTGCCCTTTGCCCAAACATGCTGGATGCCATCACCACGCTTTATAGGGGCAGTTGAGAGGCTGGCATCCCCAGCCCAGGGCTGGCACGGGCAAGGGCTAGGGGACAGGAAGTAGGAGCCATGCATACCTGTGCCATACTGGTAAACCTCCACAGGTCGATTGTACATCTCTGCCATAGCCTGCATCTCAATATGGTTGCCGTGACAGTTGTTTTTCCGCTTCCGGTTGATGTAAGTGGTGAAATCTTCTGTCACGTAATTGGAAAAGTAATCGGCATTCTTCATCTGCAATGTGAAAGGGCCTCAAGGTTAGAAGGATGGAGAGAGGCTCCCACTTGGGGCAAGAAACAGCATAGGGAGGTGGGAGAGCCTTTCCAGGAAAGGATTCTTGCCACAACCCATTAGGAGAGCTGAACCTGCAGAGAACAAGGGGCGCCCATGCTGCATTAGAACTGTTTTGCTCAAGGCGGGTTCCACACATATGGGGCAGTGGTTGAACAACTTAATCATGTTGGGCCATTGGGCATAATGTGTAAAGTGGTTCCAACCATGGAATTGGGTCATTTAACATTATTACCCAAGTCACATGGAAGCTGTAAACACACAACACACACGCACGACACACACTCCACGCCGCCACCGCAGCAGCAGCTTCAGTATAGTTGGGGTAATGCTTAAGAGTCCCCTCAGTGCCAACAGGATTCCACAAGGGAAGGGCGTGCCAAACACCTTTCAAGCAGTTTATGGATGGCTTCCTGAACTGCAATTTAAGACACGGTGTGGAGATTATACATATACATATGGTGTGTGTGTTTATCTGAATAATTTAGAGGTGGTTGGGAGAGGAGGAGAAAGAATAGTGGCTGTAGCATCAGTTGTAGCATTCCAAAGGAGGGAAGGTATAATATTTTCGTAGGAAGAATCTCCTTAGTGCCCAGAAGTAACAGCTGGAGAAGAAGCTAAAGCAGGGATTCAGATTGGCAAGACTCTGTTCTTTATGGGCTGCCTGTGTTCACAGAATAAAAAAATGCCTGCTACACACAGTCCTGAAGGTCAGGCTTAGAGGTGGAGGCAGAAGCCCACCCTCCTCTGGATTCCTTCCGTCACTCACCAAGTAGTCCATACAGTGCTTCCTGACCACTTCATGCATGTCTTGGTCACCATATACCTGGTCAGCTGCAAAAAGAAATGAGAGATCGTCACTGACCCAACCCAACAATTGCTTAACTCTTAAGCAGAAAAGAGAGACAGGGTTGAAAGCACCTAGTTTTCCTTGCATGTAGCACGGCTCCATAATTGAAGTTGCTGATTTGCAACATATAGGCACCTGTAGCCAAGTGAACCCCAGATCAGTTTCTGATTCCTCCAGTACTCAAAAACCCTGGGATGGTCCCACTGAGTGCTGTCTTCAGCACCCCAAGGGAGGCATGTGGGTTTCCTCTCGTCTGCAAGCTGTGCATCAGAGTTCTTCTTCCCCCACAGTACAACAACCAAGCAGATGCAAGTGCCATAGCTGTCAACCTTCCCCCCTTTTAAAGGGAAATTCCCTTATTCCGAATAGGATTCCTCGCAAGAAAAGGGAAAAGTTGCCAGCTATGGCAAGTGCTGAAGGTGGCCTAGAACAGTCCTTTCCCTCGATCCCCAGCTCCAAACCCAAAGACAGCAATCAACATTTGGCTCCCAGGCTGCAGACACTTCTTGGGCACCCTTAAATCTTCTACCTGGGGTTAGCTTCTTTAGTATTTCTATTGCCTATTCTGATTTACAGCCACGCGTGTGTCAGGTGTAGAGCTGGCGAGAGCACCCTTTAATCCTCCTGCTTTGAAAGGCTTTCTTTTGGTCCTCCTTTTTTGCAGCCTTGTACCATTTTGCTTGCTGTTGATTTATGGCAGTTTATTGCACTCTACTGAATATTGTATCCTTTTAATACTGCCGTTTACTGCTGTTTGGGGCCTTTTGGCTAAAAAGCACCATATAATTAATTTGGAAGCATGTAACACCGATATCATGTGTCACCCAGAGGGACCTGACTGATCACATATTTAGGGTCAGGAAAGAAAAAACCTCCCCACAGGACAGATTTTGGTTAGTAGCTGAGGCTAAGGCTTGTGGCTGCAACACACCTACTCAGCCTGCAAGTACACTGTCACCTGAACTATGAGGACCTGTCCTCTTGACACTGAGAGGTCAGATGAGTTCTCAAGCAGAAGCCAAAACAAGGACTTCTGCTGGGTCAACAGGGCTATTCACACCCTTGCCTGCTCTTGCACCCACACCCACACCCCCAAATTGGCTCTGGGGGCTTGGGAGTACCCCAGAACAGCACACGGGGGTGGGGGGAGGTGTATGGGGATTGTTCCATAGGGGAAGCTGAATGCTTTCGTTGATGGACATTTGACATAGTGCTACCTTAAATTCCTCCCAGAGTCACTTACTCCATCAGAAAAAAACATTTTAATGCTAGTTTATCTGGTTTACAGCTGGAAAAGTAGTGGGCCTATTATTTCTACTTTTTCTCTCCCCCCTGATTTTTTTTGTTTGGTGGTATTTCTGCAACACACACACAGAGCTCGTTTCTGCACAGGCTGGGTCACCAAAAGCTTTAGTTGAGTAATCTAACAATTAAAACCGATTGAAACTGGGAGCTGCAGTTCCATTATTGTCAGCTAACCTACAACAAGGCAGCTAATGAAACTGATCAGAACCAGTACTGAAACTGACAGATGCGCTGAAAAGTAAGATCTTACAGATTTTTCAACATCACAAAAAGTCTTTGCAGATGTGCAAACCATTTCCAGGAGCAAGTGTAGAAAAAACACCCAGATGCCAGCTCTGGGAGCATCAGAGAAGCAATGTTGCAGCAAAGTGGATTACCTTGGAAGGCAAAGTAACTGAGGGGTGGTCACAGCTATCTGCAACCAATTACTGAAAAGTGCCAAAATCCCTTGCTATTTTGAATTGCCTATATGGACTCTACTTCAAAATACCGCTGTTAACTGAAAAGAAGTTAGGATTCAATATGCAGCACCCAGAGGGATCCCAAAGCAATTCCAAAGCCTCAATTCTCATTAAGGCATAAGAAACTGAAATAAGTAAGTTGGCTTTGCGTGGTCCAAACTTATCCATGGCTCTGGGGCAGTCAGGTCAAAAGAAAATAACATAAGCGGCGGGAAGAAGAGGAGAGAACAGCCTCCTGAGTTTGGAAAGGACTGGGATGGGCCAAGGTTCAGGAAGCAGCTGGGGGGGGGATGGTAGAGGTAGTCACTGTGCAAGAAATGGGAAAACTTAGTGAAAAGCAGTTTCAACAGCATTTGTGGCAAGTATACAGAATTCCAGTCATAATCAGGGGACATGGTTTATAAAGCAAGGCAAGAAAGAAATCCAAAAGACTCTACTGAGCTACATGCCATGTCCTGAATCTCCCACCCAGCCCAATCAACTTACACCGAGGAGAGGCGGAGAGAAGAAGCTAGCTACCCTGGGATGCTTGTCAGCAGCCCTTACCTGGGAATAGTATTTTGGGGAGGCACATTCCTGATGTGGAGCCAGTGGTGGCAGAGACAGGAGAATGAGGCTGAGATCATCACCACACTCAAAGGTGAGAGTAGAAGGGAAATGCCAGGAAGAAAAGAGACCTGTGACAACCACACAGGACCACAAGGTCAAGAGACAGCATATGAAAAAAGTTTCTAAGCCCAAGAGTAGCAAATGCTTTGTACATAGCGAAGCGTCTTGAGATGATGCCTCTGCTGCTTCTCCAAACACAGCAACTTTCTCCTGCTTCTCTTCTCTTCTACTTTCCGGCAATCATTTCCCCTCCCTCTTCCCCTTGCTTCCCTTCCCATGCCTGATTTTTTCCTACTTCTTCTCTCACATTCCACCCTCTGCACTTCCCTGCTGCCTCCACAGCCTGTTTGCAACCACTGCTACCACCTATGTATGCTTCGGAATGGGAAAGACTTTCTTGCACCCTCAGTGCATCCAAACACTAGGGCTGCTCTTTTCTGAGCCAAACAGGAGCCACAAAGACTCCGCAGGCCACCCATAAACAAAGCAACAACACCCCCAAGCCAAACTGGGGGCCATAAGAACTGCAGCCATAAGAGCTCCAGTGTGGGGAGTATCTTGGTGCCGGAGGTGACAAACTCCAGCAGCACCACCCAAAACTATAATAAGACAACAGCACAAGCCCCATTCAAATCTTCTTGTGCCACTCCTATTCCTTCTGGGGATTGTGCACAGAGTACATTGTGCTTCAACAGTCAAATCCATTTGACTTGTGCCCAGCTGCCTTTAATGGCATCCCAATGCACCTGCTTCACCTTGTCTTGCGATACATCCATATGATGGAACGGCAGTGGCCCTTAACCTTCCCAGTTAAATAGTAGATTTGTAATACTGAAAGCCTCTACTGCATGAAGAGAAGACCCATGCCTGCCTCAAGGCAGCACGGAATTAGCAGGTCAGAAGAAGGTGGCTTGCCTTGTACGGCAACCCTTGTATGTGCCCACGAACAGCAGGATGTTGAAAATGGCACATGGGACGGTGTAAGGGTGGGGACCCCAGCATCATTCATCAAACACAAACAGACCACCTTCTAAACAGTGTGCTAGTAATTCCATGGCATTTCCTACAACAGTGCAAGGGGGTGAAGAGGCAGTTCCCTATATTATGTGATAGCAATAGGACACTACCTTCCGAGGCTAATTTTCTACGCCCCTCAAGGTAGCAGCAAGAAAGCAACAGGCAGATGAGGACGGGTCAACAGCTTTTTGGCGGGCTGTGCAATGCATCAAGGGAGTATGTGACTCATCTCTAAGCTCTATGTAAACAAGGATGTGGTTTCTGGTGTGGGGAAGTAGAGCTGGCAGTTCCAGCAAGTCACATGGGCATCGGCTTTTCTACGAAACTTCTGTTGTGGTCACCACTCCAAGCCCCATTTTTGTTGATGATCTGTGCACGTGCACAGAGGCCCGCTCAGTAAAGACACAAACAGAAACGAAAGGCCTAGTCCACGCTCCAAAACATACCCCAGGAAGAATTAGGGCAATGAAAAACTTTGGTAGGAAATGAGAGGCTACAGTTGCATATAGGTTTTTTTCTCCGTTAAGGAAGCTTTATGTTGCATGCTTATTAGGTTTGTTTTGTTTTAATTATTGCATTTTCAGCTTTTAGTACTATACAGTGGAACCTTGCGTTACGTACCACCCTCCTTACGAATGCTTCGGGTTACCAGCTCCGCTAACCCGGAAGTAGATGCCCCTTTTTGCAAACTTTGCCATGGGACGTGAGCAGAAGTCGCGTGCTGGCAGTGTGGCAGGAGCAGGAGGTGCCATTAGTGAAAGCGTGCCTCATGTTAAGAATGGTTTTGGGTTACAAATGGACCTCCAGAATGAATTAAGTTTGTAACCGGAGGTACCACTGTACTCTGTTGTTTTTTTGTGAGACCCCTTGAGAATACCTGACTCCCAGTCTGTATTTCAGGCTGATCAACCAAGCTATAAAACATATGATGGCTTTCCACAGCCTCCTTCCTAAAGATCTGGAGGGAGGGTAAGGGTAACAGTAAACTTTTTTTCCTTTTAGTGTAATATTTAAGGGCCTGATGGTTACATCTTAAAATGTAGGCAATAGCAAAATTGCTAAAAGCAGAAACACAGAGACAAAAGCAGCCCCAATTCATTTCATTTCATTGTTCAGCTTTTACATGTCTTCTAAGAACACCTACTGAAATTGTTCAAAAGCTGACATAGGACTGGGTGAGGGCAAACTCTGTTCTGAGTTCACATACTATGTGAGGCACAAAAGTGGAACACAACACCAAGCACAACCACAAAGACAGACAAACGAGGCTCACTGTAAATATCTAAAATGTCTCTCTGACCCAGGGACTTGCCAGTAAAGCAGGACATGAGCATCGTTGAAACTCCTGGGTGATTATGCCTCGTACAGCTTCAATCTCAAAGCAGTTCAAATTCACAGAATTTCCGAGGTATCACTACTGGTTAATAACTCACATAGAACTGTCAACAATAACCTCAAAGCCTTTCTCTGAAAAGTTCAAAACATGGTGCTTCTTTTCTGCTGCCTTTTTAAAGGATGGGAAGTGGTTCTGCTGCAAACGACCCTCTTCATGCTTTTCACCTTTGGCAAGCCTGTAAGCCAGTGAATCTTGAACAGCTTATTCAGGACACCTGGCACCAGCAATGAGCTTTGCATGGTGGGTCTTTGCTCTCATGCAAAATCAGCTGTCTCAGAGGTAAGCCCTCTGCCATTGGCCTGATTAACCTGATGTCACAGCCAGTGATAATGAGCAACTGCAAGTCTGGGCAATTTTGCTTCAGCCATTGGCCCAAGTTAAATATATTTATGTCAAAAGATTTTGAAAGCTGGCTCACATCAGCGGAATGGTCTCTAAAAACAGCCAGCTTCCGTTTTGGAGGCATTACTACAATCACTTCCTCTGTATCTGCTGTTCAGAGGTGAGTTTCAATGCTCTTGTAGCCAAAAAAAGCACAAAGGGCAGGTACTGTATCAGCCAGTCTGGGGAAACCCCAAAGGCAAAACAGAATGATTTTACTGCAGGACTTGAATCACATTTGAAGATGGAAAGAGGCTGTAATATTTCCCCATAATATTTCCCCACATAATTTTAAAATATTTCCAGTATTTTAAGCGTGATAGTGCATCTTTAAAGAATGTACGTAGGTGGGGTAAATCCCATCTAAGGTCCCGTGAAAAGGGGGGGGGGGGTTTAAAGCTCATTCTCTGAAGAGAAAGCTAAGCATTATGGGTGTATTTTTGCTGCTGCTACTTGGTAGCTTTACTGTTTGAGATTTTTTAAATGATAAATTATATTGTCTACCAGTATGTGGTATTCTTCTTAGTGCAGTGTTGATACTATATACCGGTATATTCATTCCTGGGACCTTCCTGGCGAAAGGTGGATTTAATGGATAAACACTTAATGAACAATATATGCCTGGACAAAAAGGAAGCCACTACAGGTTAGGAATAACCTGTAACTATAAAACATTTCTAAACAAAGCGCATTGCAATGGAGTAGGGGATGCCTATCAGAATCAGAAGAGAGGAACTGGGCTGGAATAGACACAATAAAGGAATGAGGCAATCCAAGCCAAGGTTGCTACTGGATAGTTAACAAGATGGAGATGGCCAAAAACCAAACCAAACCAAAAAGAAAAATAAGAAATAGGGGAAAGCGGTAGGTAAAGGCTGTGTGTCTGCGGTTTGGCACATAGATGGGCCGGTGGACAAACCCAGGACAGATCACTGCAGCAACTGGCTGCAATCATTCTTTTCCTGAAAATCCAGCCATCTCTGAATGATTTTCAAAAACCACTTCAAGGACAAAGTTGCACTCTGTGAAAATGTTTTCTAGAATCTTCTGTTTATCCAAGCCCCTGCAAAACCGAAGTCAGATGGTCAAGTTCTTAACGCATTCACATATCTCCAGTCAAAGGGACTCAGGAAGCAGAGTTAGCACAGACCTTTGCCCCTGGCAACTAAGATAGGGAGCTCACAGTCTGACTCTATATAAAGCGTATTTGTTGCACACACACAAACCCTGGTGCAAACTGTATAATCGGGGAAGGAGCCTTGCAATGGCAGAAGTGCTACAGGCTTTGACTGAACTGTCCTGTCATGCTTCCATACCTGTCACACCACAGCACCACCTGCGTCTAAACCACTGAGCCTCTTGGGCTTGCCAATCGGAAGGTAGGCGGTTCAAATCCCCACGACGGGGAGCTCCTGTTGCTCTGTCCCAGCCCCTGCCAACCTAGCAGTTGGAAAGCACACCAGTGCAAGTAGATAAATAGGTACTGCTGTGTCGGGAAGGTAGTGTTTCCATGCGCTCTGATGTCTGTCATGGTGTCCCATTGCACCAAAATTGGTTTAGTCACATGACCAGGAAAGCTGTCTGTGGACAAACACTAGCTCCCTTGGCCTGAAGCGAGATGAGCGCCGCAACCCCATAGTCGCCTTTGACTGTACTTAACCGTCCAGGGGTCCTGTTCCTTTACCTTACCTACCTATCATAATCTTAATTAGTTTTTTGTTTTCCCCAACCGACTACCCCATTTATCATTAGAAGGAAGGCCTTCTACCAAAAATAACACTCAACCCCTTTATCAGACCCAACAGTCTTACTGTAGCCTAGCAAATGCCTTGGGCATACTTGCAACAATGGCGGGACCAAACCACTTCTGACATCTACAAGGGCCAGAAGATACCACCCCCACAAAGTAAGAAATTATGATGAAAAGAAAACAAGAGGCAAGTGGGAGCATTTTGAAGAATACTTTTAAAAAGAGTGGTATTAAGGTTAACTGGCAAGTGGGATAAGTCTATGAGCGGCAGTAGACACGACAAAGGAATGGAAAAGGGAAATAATAAAGGGGAGAGGAAACATTAGGAGATGTAGCAAACTAAGAATATGAAATAGGATACCAATAGAAGATAAGCTGGGAAGTCTATATAAAACTGAGCTAAGAGATGAATGGAAGTAATATGTAAAATGTAAGAAGAAGAAGAAGAAGAAGAAGAAGAAGAAGAAGAAAGAAGAAGAAACCACCCCCAAGTCCAACTCATGCCTTTTCATAACATACCCTCTGGTGTGGTGGTTGTCAATGCAGTGCCAGTGTGCCCTGCCCATCAGTAGGACACCTGCAAAAGGACTCAGTAAATGCACCCTCAAAAATTCACAATGAACAAGAGTCTGTTTGCTCTTCTTGCTCGATTTCTGTTTGGACTGGTTCGGCTTCTCTTATACTGAACAAGTCCCCTTTAACATGCCCACATTTCGTTGGATCCCAGGACTGGATACCCCGCTCTCCATTCTGTTCTGAACAAAAAGAGAAGTGCAAAGAGCTGCTTTATGTGAGCAAGGAGGCCCAAAAAGGTTGGCAATGGCAACCCCTGTGGCAGTATGCATCCATGGCTGGGGGAAGCAGCCACCACCTCCATCTGTATTAACCCCAAAACAGCAACAACGTTTTTTAATAAGTCTCCCTAAGGTAGTGCATTGCAAGGGGCTGGACTAGACAAGTCTCACGGTCTCTTCCAATTCTATGTAGGCATCCCCTGAAATCTTGCCGACTTTTTCTTTAGCTCTAAGCTTCTGCTATTTGATATAGCAATGTTACGATAGAATGAGGACAGCTAGTGGCAGAATTTATAACAAATTTATAGTAAATACGCTGACCATTTCTGTGAAAGCGTATAGAAAGAAACAACTTAAGCGTTAACCACATTTTGTATCTTTTCACACAACGGAATTTCGCAATTGCCTTTCTTCCTCCCCCAACCTTTACAGACCTATCCCCCACCCCGTTTTTTGTCTGATTTTAAGGTTATAAATTTTGCACACCCAGCTAAGAATGACGTACAATCCAGCAGATTTCTGCCAGTTTGCCTAGCACAGTGGTTTTCAAAACTCTGTTCCAAGGAACCTTGGGTTCCTTGGAAGCATATCAGCAGTTCCTTAGTGAGAAGATCAGTAAGGGTCAACATGCTCTACAAAACAGCTTGATCACACCCCTCTTTCAAAGTTTTAGCACCAAAACATGGAGCTTCTTGGATCCTGGATGCTACTCTACATATACCATAGCAAAGCTAAGCAGACTTCAGACTTGCAGGTTCTACCTTGGGTTTTTTTTACTAGATCCCCCAGATGGAGCCTGGTGCAAATATATGCCCTTAAAATTATGAGCCCATGACCCACAGGAATCTTCCTTCTCCCACCCCTTGCACTATACACAGCCTAAGACTCACAAGACCTTGGTAATGTCAATGGGATTTTCTTCTAAACTTCTTTCTTCGGTCAGCTAACTCTCATGCTATACCACAACCTGCCTCTCAGAGCCCCAACACATTTCAAAAGTGGTTTGCCTTAGTGGATTTGGAGAGGGGGCGATTTCGCTTTGTTTCGAAAAACACAAATTTAAACTGCCTTGGACACGCAGAATTCACTGCACACTTCTTTGCATCCTGGCTCTTGAATTCTGTGCTAAAAACCCACCAAATTGGACAAATGCAGAAGTCTGATAGTTCCACGCATATCCTACACTGGAAACCTGAGTTTGTCAGAAGTTGATACTCAGCAGTACAGATTTCCTGTTTTTGACAAAAAAGTCATTGATTTTTTTTTTAAATCCACCATGCTTTCCATTTGCACCCTGCTCCACCCACCAGTTCTGGCAGCTCCTGTTGCATGTTTTCCTTTCTTCGTGTGTATTCTTAAACACCACCATGTTTCTGTTCCTCCTACAGCTGAGGAGAAAGGCTCATTCCAGAGAGAGTAAACGAAACCGAATCATGACAAGGAAACTGAAGAGTGGCCTTTGAAAAGAGAATCAAAGGAAAATCATAGACTGTGCCCATGATCTCTTCTGCTACTGTAACGGCTTCAGGCCCATTTCAGGACAAGAGGCCAGAGGTCGTATGAATGTGAGAGAAAAGTAGTTCCATGCTCTGGGAGATTCCACTCCATCACAGAAGACGGGGTGGGAAATGGGGTGTGCATGTTGAGTTATCCAATATTTTTACTCAGAGTAAACCTACTGAAATTAATGGACCTAACTCAGCCATGTTTATTAATTTATTTGGTCTACTCTGAGTAAAAACGTAGTTGACTACCAGCCCCAGACAGCAAGTTTTAAAGTGACAAGGGTTCTGTTGAGATCTTCAGTAGAGTGTCATGCATGAGTTGGGCTGAGCAGCTGCAGGTATCCTCCTTCCCCCTCATTTCCCTACCAGCTTTCACCTTACAACTGGTTTCCCCCAGCATTTACAAACCAACACCTTCTCGAGACTCTCCTTTTCAAAAACAAAGTGAGTCACCCAATCGAGTATGGAGGTCCTCAGACCCAGTGAAACGTTAGAATGGCGCCACACTGAAGAACAGCAGGGGAAAATCTGCACATATTTTGATAGAAACTGAAACTGTAGGTAACTTTTTAAAAAACCCAGTTCTTTGAAAGTGGAATTCCCGGTGGTATTTCCCACGCTCAACTGCAAAATGGCATTAGCTACTTATAAGGGGCATAATAAAACCCTTAATATTAAAAAACAATCTCTAAGAAAATCTACCTGTTTAACTGAACCTGCTGTTAGTCACCCTGAGCAACTCTGGAAGGGTAGGGCAGAACATTCTGGTACATAGCTGTCAACTTTTGCCTTTTCTTGTGAGGAATCCTATTCGGAATAAGGGAATTTCCCTTTAAAAAAGGGAAAAGTTGACAGCTATGCTCTGGTAAGCAGTGGACTAAGTTGCAACTAAGATTGGGGAGCAATCACACTCCTCAATTGGCACAGCATAATGTGAACAGGTGGTCTTCCGCCCCACTACAAGAATCTGGGTAAAGATACAGGTGAGCTTTTACTAACAATGATGTTGGTGCTACTGACTAGCATTATTTACAGCATCATTGCTGTGCAGCTTGATCCTCTGCTTGCTTACACTGAACTCAGCAGTGTAAGTCACTTTGGGTTGGACAAGATAAAGCAAATAGCAAATGTAATAAGTAACAGTAACAACAACAACAACAACAACAACAACCCAACTTCAAAGCACACATACAAGTTGATTACAACACAACACAACACCAACTCCAAAGCACACATACAAGTTGATTCCCTGCTCTGGAATCAACCTTTCAACCTTTTAAAGTTGTGTAGACCGTTGAATTGACTAAGCAGCTGAGTTATGTTTTTGGGTACATGGGCAATGTTGGCTGCATTTTTGTTTGGAATTCCCATGAGGAATATATAACTAATACATACCTCATCTGTTTTGAAAGCATAAATTTGGCCAAGCCCAAGCAGTAACCTTGCAGCTCCTCTGTTCCTTGCATAAACCCCACCAAAGGAACATGGGTCGGGATACATGCCAGGCAGCATGTGATGGAGAATCAGACAAAGGCAGTAACAGGACAAGGAAAGCCTGCTAGCAGAGCCTGGCATCACACACTCATGGCAACCAAGTATGAGAGATTTTGCAGATTCACTGAAAGAGCCCTGCTGGATCGCAGCAAGAGCCTATAGAGTTTAGCATTCCATTTTTCACAGTGGTCTGCCAGATGCCTCTGGGAAATCTGCAAGCAGGACAGGAGGGCAAATAGTCCTCCTCTCCTGCTGTTGTTCCCCTGCGACTGGTATTCAGTGACCAGTCTGAACCTGGAGGCAGAATATGGCCATCATGACGAGTAGCCACTGATACTCTTATCCTGAAACAGCTCCTCGGCTATAAACGTTTTCTTTAAGTCCAGAGTAAGTTTTCTGCCCTCAGTGTATCCCAACACTTGTTTCAGACAAGCTACTAAACTTGTTCCACATATTTAATATGATGGCTCTTCATACTTTACCTCGGTAAACCCCACAGCAGTCCTGTGAGATAAAGACACTTAAAGGTAAAGGTAAAGGGACCCCTGACCATTAGGTCCAGTTGCAGATGACTCTGGGGTTGCAGCGCTCATCTCGCTCTATAGGCTGAGGGGGCCGGTGCTTGTCCGCAGACAGCTTCTGGGTCATGTGGCCGGAGCGGTACCTATTTATCTACTTGCACTTGACGTGCTTTTGAACTGCTAGGTGGGCAGGAGCTGGGACCGAACAACGGGAGCTCACCCCATCACGAGGATTCAAACCGCCGACCTTCTGATCTGCAAGCCCTAGGCTCAGTGGTTTAGACCACAGCGCCACCCGCTGTGTGTAAGTAAGACACTTACTGCCCCCATATTACACAGACTGGAGGTGGGGGGAGGGAAGTGTGTCTAAGGAACCATCACAATTTTGTTACTTTGCCACAAACACAAAGAATTGCAATCAATGCTCTGCCAGTGGAACTCAATTCGCGCAACAGGACTTCTCCTCTCCCTCCTCCTCCTGTGTGCCAACAAAAATCTGATCTGAAGGGTCCCCCAATCCTCTAGGGTTGACTGAGGTATACAGTGGGGGGGGGAGGAGGGGAAAGTTTCATTCTGCAAGCAGAAGTCTCTTGTGCGAGTGGAACAGACACAAGAGCATTAGATGATCTCCCTCAACAGTGTCAACCATCTGAAGGACCACCTTGCCATTAGGAGAGCAGAAGAGAAACAGCTTGCTACCCTTCAGCTGTCAGTGGTGGTCCCTCCTTCTGGGAGGGCCATCCTGCTTTGGGGGGAGTAGGAAGGGAAGGAAATGGCCTGGTGTTCACCTCCCAGTGGGACTCACCTCCCTCCTCTCTCACCCCAGGGCTTCTATAGAACCATCTTATGATTACAGCTTTGTCTAAAGAAACATAATGTCCCCCCCCCATTTTAGTGCAACTTAAAAGAACCAAAAAACCAGTGAGCTGTAGTCAGCCAACTCCTACTTAGATTAGATGCGCTGAAATCAATGAACTTGTGTCCATTAACTTCAATGAATAGTACGAGCATGGCATACCACCCAAAGCTTACTGGCGTATTCTTATGAAAACCACTTGGGGGGGGTCTGCTTGAAAAGTGGCATATAAATACCCTAAATAAATGGCCATAGCGAATCCACAATGGGGGTGAGGCTTCAGAGATCACTCTCTTAAATCACACTAGAACCTAGATCTCCCCAGCTCTCGGTTCTGTGCCAGCACATCAACTTCCTCTTTTCATTTAATCTCATTTCCAAAGAAAGGACAAGAGAAACCACAGAGCCTGTTGTGAAGACTGTGCCTCTGGTGGTTGTTCCTTTAAAAAGGAAAAAAAAAACGAGCGCAATAGAAGGGTGGAAGTGACGGCAAAACTGTCAATGGAAACAGTCAAGTTAAATGAGAACACTTTGTACCGTAGCAATGGATGGATGCAAGAATATGATGGCATGTCCCATCCTGTTACTTGTTTCCAGCTGGAGCCTCAAGAATACTTCTAGCATAACACTGGTGGTGCTGGCTTTCCAATTGTCCGTCCTAAGGGAGACCTGAATGCCAAATGTAGAAGGCTCTGTTGTTATATTGTGAGATGATCTGAGGACCCTTTAAGCAGGATATTATTTGCTTTATAAAATAAATAAGATTGAGAAGAGATTGTAGGAAGTATGGGGCTCAGGGATCCATCTTGGGACCATTCCATGCACTGCATGGAGCCAAAACTGAATTATTTTTTAAAAGAACATTTATAAACCACTCAGTATTTTTTGTGTGTGTGCACATGCACACAGTTTTTTTCTGGGGAACTCAAGGGTACTCACTACTGGCACCTTTTGTCCCACAAATATTAAAAGTGTGGCACTTACTGTAACTACTCTGAACATGGTGCCTTATTTTCCTTAAAAAAGCACTGTATATATGTGTGTGTGCGATGAATACACAAGGACAATGAACTGCAGCCCATCATGACTCCCCAGTGATAGTGTTGGTATCTATGATCGTCATACTCTAAAAAGTACACTTAAAAAAACTTAGGCCGCAATCCTATGCACTCTTACATGAGAAGAATCTCATTGTGCTCAAGTAGACATGTACAGATTTGCATTTCATTTATTCTTGATTCTGCTTCTAAATCAGAGGTTTCCCAAGACATACAGGTATACACCTCAAAAACATGATGTGCAAAATAGTTATAGGAGCACAGAAGTCCCCAGTTCTGAAGCAGTGTCAAAAACCCATTTGGGTTGCCATGTTTTCAAACAGACACTGTTAAGTACATATTCAAGATTTCACTGAATGCCTAAGGACGAAGCATGCCAGAAAAAGAAAACCAAGGCCAGATCAAAGAAGCGACTTAGTTAAATGTGTTGTAAACTTCGTACAGGGAAATCCCATTGGTGATAAATGGGACCCACAGCGCCATCTGCTTGTCACAGTGTTATAATGCGTACCAAGGGCTTTATCTTTACGAATGTAGCTGAGTCCCAAGATTCTCAGAAAGCCAACTACAGCGTCAGAATCCAGAATCTTTGTTAGTGTATGCTGATGATATGTTGAATACGAACAGTACAGAGCACATGAGGAGTAAACAGGCTCTGCCCAGATGAGCAGAATGGACAGATAAGAAAGGGAGAAGTAGTGAACACACTGACCTAAGCTATCCACCAGGGTTTTCAGAACAAAGTCCTAAACTCCACATCCAGGTTAATTCCTAACACATCCAAAGCAGAATTACATGGGACACAGTGGGAAGGCCAAGAGTGAGGGGAAAGCAAAGTTGAGGGAAACCAGAACTGAGAGTATGGGCATTGGCAAGAGTACAGACTCCAAAATATAGTGGCTAGTAACACAAAACAGATAACACTTATCTGGTGGGGGCAGAAAACCAAATGGACCCAGAGGCTTCCTAGAATTTTGAACCCTCCTGTCCTAGCACTGTGAAGATCCAACCACACACGATACTAAGGTGGGACAGGGGACCATGAAAGGCTATTCTTTTACAATACTAATTATGTGGAGTCCAAGACAATACTATTTTTTGCGGAGTTTACAATACTAATTTTGTGGGCTGAGGTACTACACAAGACACAAAAAGCTTCCTTACAAATAAATAAATGAAAATTGCAGGTTCTCTGCAGGCTCAAGTCTCATCCAATATATTACATTTCATCCTTGCATGATCCATTGATAGAACTGCAGGACCAAAAATATAGCTATCCCCATACAGTTACCAGATGGTACAGGATGCCATCTTTGTGCAAACTGTATTGGCGCAATACAGTTGAGTCCAACAAGTCAGCAAGTTTCACCCCCAAGGTGAAACTTGTACAGTGGAGAATAGCTGCCTAGGTAAAGGTAAAGGGACCCCTGACCGTTAGGTCCAGTCACGGACGACTCTGGGGTTGTGGTGCTCATCTTGCTTTATTGGCCGAGGGATCTGGCGTACAGCTTCCGGGTCATGTGGCCAGCATGACTAAGCCGCTTCTGGTGAACCAGAGCAGCGCATGGAAACGCCGTTTACCTTCCAGCCAGAGTGGTACCTATTTATCTACTTGCACTTTGATGTGCTTTCGAACTGCTAGGTTGGCAGGAGCAGGGACCGAGCAACGGGAGCTCACCCTGTTGCGGGGATTCGAACCGCCGACCTTCTGATTGGCAAGTCCTAGGGCTCAGTGGTTTAGCCTAGTGCTCAGCTTAATGTGAACGAGTGACTGTGAATGTACTGGTACACAGTGAGAAATCACAACACACCTGGCTCTTCTTCTGCTGCTACTGAGTTACCAGGAGCCAAGCCACAGTCCAAAAATGGGTGTATGGCTTATCTTCCCCAAACAAACCACTAGGACAGTAAGACAAGAACAAACCTGGGCTTCAGCTCATGGGGCATGTTTGGAGAGAATGAGGTCCACTTGCACAACTGGAATTCCCTCCTATCCTCCTCCATGCCCCCTAAACCTGTTCTAGGGGGTTCTACCACCCTGAATAGTTTTAGGGGGGTATGGGGGAGAAGTCCCATTGCTCAGGCAGATCTCGTTCTGTGCATGCAATAACTTAGATGAATCCCGCCCATGGCTTCTTTGGAATGAGGCAACCCATGAGCCCAGGTTCAGAGGCAATACTAAATCGAAGCCATGGCTTAGTTCACAGTAGCACAGTAGTAGTGGAGAAGTGAAGTGGCAAAGGCTTTTCTCACTGTGCACCATCATATTTGCTCATCCACACTAAGTCATGATTAAGCTCAGAATTACATGCAAAGCAGACCATTCTTTATTCAGTATTTCGTGGTAACCTTTGGAAATAGGAAGAGGTAAACAAGGAAGCATTACTGATGCAAATACAGATTTGGAAATTATGTAGAATGAACAGGATACCTCAAGCACTACAATTAAGGAAACAAAGTTCAGTAGGACCAAGTGCAAGGCGACAGAAGGGACTAAGGGCAAGTATTTTGTCTGGGGACAAAAAAAGGAGGACAGACATTACAGGACCTTTAATTCATAAGACAAGGAAGAGCTGCAGCAGTGGGGTAGCTGCAAACACAATTCTCATGTACACTAGGCAAAGTTTCCCTGGTAAATATAAGGTAATATTTAATTATAGTTTATGCAACACACTGGTTTTTGCAATAGCATCCAGTATTGGTCACTTTGACTCACAAATTCATTCATTCATTCAAATCAGACCAAGTAGAAGGAAGGACAGCAAGAATGGCTGAAGAAAATAACTACTCGCACATGGCCAGGTGGGAGAAAGCCTGATGGCTTTAGTAAGACAAGTAGATGGCAGGTCCCTCACACCCCGTCCCCCATCCTAAATTGGTTTAGGGCAAGAGTGTAACAACTCCCCATGTTTGGGATCGGAACGATTTATCATTATTATGCTGTGACTATCCAGGAAAAAATTATGGTGATGGTGGAAAACTTGCTTGACATTAGCACTGTATGTAAAGCAATGAAAAAGGAAGATTACTATTGAGAATTATTACAAAAAGATGGGAAGTTTAAACAACAAATGCCAAGTTATTAATTAAAAAATCCTATATATGCCCTCATTTGGCACACTGCAATCCTCTGGTTACACCACTTACAAGACATCACTCACCACAGAGGTAACAGAAAATGACAACTAAAATCATTGAGAGAAGGCGGTGGCAAACTTTCCTATGAAGAAAGGCTTAAGAGCTATTTAAGTTTACAAAAGTCAATGAATGACAAAGGCTTTGTAAAATTATGAATTTTGTGAAGAAGGAAGAAAGATAAATTATTTTCTTGATATATCAACATTCCCGTGTCCTTATTGGGAAGGCACTTGAAGGTTGCTGAACAGCACAAGCCAAAAGGGTCTTATTGTGCTCATGTCTGGTTTGTGGACTTCCCAGTGGCATCTTGTCGATCACTGTGATAACAGCATGCTGGATTAGAGGGGCCTTCAGTGTGATGTACCAAGGCTTTTATGATGTTCTATGTTCTGGCATGGGCTCTGCTTCATCTAGATGTGATGGGTTGTGTGTAAATAATAATCACCATCATATTACCTGTCCTTTACCAGAAGCCCCCAGGGCAGGTTACAAAATTCTAAAATACAGCATTAAAAACAATTTAAACCATGTGGCAGATGGGATGGGAAATAATCAGCAGTATTGACACACATGGATTAATCTGCTTTGGTGAAGACATCGGACTTTGATTACTTTCAGATCTATTCCAGCACTGTGATTCTATGGATATTGCTAAATCAACTGCAGCAAAACCCCACTGGCTTCACTGCAAATTAAGTGTGATGAAGCATGGCAAACACCAAGCTCATTTACACCTTTATGGGATTTATGGGTGTGTACACATTCTTTTTGTCATTTTTTGCACAGCTCTCCCACCACCAACACTCACTCCTTGCACACATACAATACTCTCAAAAGTCAGTGGACTTCAAGCCAGCTCCAGGCCATTTATACACAGCTCTATTTCTCTTAAAAATGCTGTGTCACAGGACAATTTGCAGAGTCATGTTTTCTCCAAGAGCTGTGGCCTGCTGAGTCAGTAAAGCAGGGTGTGTTGACACAAGGTTTCTATGCCAAAGAAATGGGGTGTTCTCTATCGGCAGCTGGAGGTGGAAGGTAAACCGCAAAACTTATGCTGACCCCTGCAGGGCATAGCTGAGCATAACTATCTACTTAGAAAGCAAATCCTGCAAGAAAATTAGAAGAAAGTCTGAAGTAGAAACAAACTAGCCAGGAGTTTAAAAGTTAGAGCTCCTTAGGCTCACACAAAATGGCCTGTGCTATTCCTGACAATTCCCTAATCTCTCATGTTCCATTCACAAGCTTCTTTTAAAACTCCTGCCTTTTTCAAAAGCTACTTGCCATGAAGCACAAGTGTGGTGGGGTATAGATGAGATGTGTTGTGCAAACCTTCATCTCCCCTAAAGGCTATACAGTACAGGCAGCACAGGAGATACCAGAACAATCCAAGCATATTCAGCAACAATACCCACAATAGCATGATTTACTTCAGTGACCAAACTCGGGTGGTTTTCTGGACTCCCAAACTTTGGTGCAAAGATAATAATTTACTGCAAGTTTAGCTGTTGTTTCTGGAGGAAAAGATGCTTCATATTTCCACCAAGTGAAAATCCACCATCTTTGGTGGGGGCAAACCCAGAACAGCTGTGCTGAGACACCCCACCCCACTTAAGGTGCAGGAAGACATCGCGAAAGGAAGAACTGCAAACATCCGTAAGTTTTAATTTACAAAACAGCAGCAGCAGCAGCAACTGAAAACCTGAATGCACAAATATAAACTATTTCACCTGTAACAGGAAGATTTGTAAGGGAAGAATTCAAAGTAGTGATATCCCCTCTCCTCCACCTTCATGCGGTTCTGGGGGTTCTCTCAAAGTTCAATCCAGCCCCTAATCAGCAAGCTCCCTAGGAATACTTTTTGGATGCAAATCTTTCCCATGTGGACTCCCTACTTCATTGTGAGATAGGCAGTTATGACCTTTATGTTTCTTGAAATGTCTTTGCTTCTTCTTTCACAAATGTTAAGAATGCTTCAGTTTCAATTTGAAAATCAACAGAATACATTAAAAAAAAATAAAAATGTTTTGGTTTCAAGATGACTCAAGCTCCCTTTAGACCTCATGTGAGTAGCAGAGGAGGTTTCACAAGTTCATCTGCAGTGCTGTAGTCAATGTGGGAGGGGTCCATTACACAGGATTTCAATGTTCCCACTGTGTTCTCCAATGCCGGCTGGGTGATGAATATGTGGTCGTGACCTGCACAACCATTCCTGGATTTTTTTGTTTGGATCTGGAATTGTAGGGAAGATGGAGGTTTGGACAGTGCACCCTCTTTCCAGCATTCCTAACCACTGGCCTTGTCAGTTGATGCCAATGGGAGTTGGGAGTCCCACAAATCTGGAGGGCCATAGGCTTTTCATTCCTGTTTTACACATTACAGTAGCACAGTGGGTAAAAAGGGAAAGGACCCCTGGATGGTTAAGTCCAGTCAAATTCAAATACTGGGTGTGGCACTCATCTCCACTTTCTGGCCGAGGGAGTTGGCGTTTGTCCACAGACGGCTTTTCCGGGTCATGTGGCCAGCACGACTAAACCACTTCTGGAGCACCGTGACAAGAGCCAGAGTGCACAGAAACACTGTTTACCTTCCCGACGCAGCAGTACCTACTTATCTACTTGCGTTGGTGTGCTTTCAAACTGCTAGGTTAGCAGGAGCTGGAACAGAGCAACAGAAGCTCACCCCGTTGCACAGATTTTAGCTGCCAACCTTACGATCGGCAAGCCCAAGAGCTCAGTGGTTTAGACCACAGTGCCACCCACATCCCCTAGCACAGTAGGACAAACTTATGGGAAATGAAGTAGTGCTATAGTATCCACAGAGCACTCAGTAAATGGGTAATAATAATAATAATAATAATAATATATAATAATAATAATTTATTATTTATACCCCGCCCATCTGGCCGGGTCTCCCCAGCCACTCTGGGCGGCCTCCAACAAATATTAAAATACAATACAGAGTCACAAATTAAAAACTTCCCTAAACAGGGCTGCCTTTAGGTGTTTTCTGAATGGGTATTATTAATGTTTGAAGTCTGACTGCCCTTATGACCAAGTAGGAATTAGCTCCCCCTCCGTCACACTGGTAATAGCTGGGAGGGGGTGTTGACCCTTCTTTTGCAATACCCAACTTGGCTCACTTGCACAAATCACCTGGAGTTGTTTGGGTTTTTTGTTTTGCCGCCTGTCTCCTTTGGGGGATAATCCATAGCTCTAGGGCAGAGTGCATACTCTGAATGGAGAGGTTCCAGGTTCAATCTGTAGCATCTCCAATTATAAAGGAAGTCAGGTAGCAGGAAGACCTCAGCTTGAGACTCTGGGAGATGATTGACAGAGTAGGCAATGCTGGCCAATGCAAACCAAACCAATGGCTTGATAGTAGAAAGCAGGTAGGTGAATGGGTGCCCTGGTCCCGTTTTGCGGCACAGCACTGAATTAATGGCCAGTTGACCCCCTTCCAACACTACGGCTATAATATACAAACATATGTCAAGTGCCTGAAGGGTGCAACTGGTGTGGAACATGACAACTGACAAGTGCTCCCGAGCACCTGTTGCGGCAGCATCTGTTAAATCTGAATTTTCTAACCTGGGGTGGCTAACCTGCAGCCCTCCAGATGTTTTGGACTACAACTCCCACAATCCCTGCCCACATGCTTCATACACAATACCATTAGGAGGGTGGCATGGAGTGAAACATTCTTGCTAGTTGCTCCCCAGCTTTGGGATCCCTCTCCCTATAAAGCAGTCTTCTTCCCCCACATGATGCCCTAGAGGTTATGAACATATTATTATTATTATTATTATATTATTATTATTATTATTATTATTATTATTTTCCATAAACCATCAATACACTAATGGTGCTATATTTTTTTGAAAAATGTAAGGAGAAGGGCTCCAATTACTTGACATATTTCTCCTTGCTCTTCATGGAGGCAGGCACAACCTCTTCTAGGTACAGATGAGGTTTTACTGAGAAAACTCAGATCCATGAGCTGCAAAGTGGTCAGAGCCCTCACCACTGCTATCTAGCAGGAAATGTCTTCTGGAGTCTACTTCTTGTAAGAGAGGCTGGGTCAGCGTCTTTTCTCGAAAGTGCATGTCAGCTGCGGGGAAGACACTGAAATGTTTCCTCTCCACACAAGAGGAGTCCCCAGAATAGAAATTTCAAATTTCTACAAGAGCTGTGCTATGTATTCCAAGAGGGCTGCTTCAGAAACCATTTCAGATTTGTCTTAAGAATAGGAGATTCATTAATCCCTTTTTTGTAAACAACATACTATCTAGGTATATGACCATTTATAGAGTAACACGGACCAAGCGACACACTGCTGCCTGGATGAGCTTATTGTTTACATTTCAAGTGCAGGGATGGAGAGACCAAAAAGAAAGATGACAAGAACAAAGCTGTTAGCAGAAGAATGTACCGTATTTTTCCATGTACTGTATAAGACAATGTTTATGCTAATTTTTTTAAGTCAAAAAATGGGGTTTGTCTTTACAGTGGTACCTCTGGTTACGTACTTAATTCATTCCAGACGTCCGTTCTTAACCTGAAACTGTTCTGAACTCGAAGCACCACTTTAGCTAATGGGACCTCCCGCTGCCGCTGCACTGCCAGAGCACAATTTCTGTTCTTAACCTGAAGCGTTATTTCTGGGTTTAGTGGAGTATGTAACCCGAAGCGTATGTAACCCGAGTTACCTGTACAGGGATGATTAATGCACAGGGGTTAGGGCGGTCTGGGCCCAGGTTCTGGCATGAATGGCTCGGGCTCAGGTTGAGTTATGGCGTGAGTGGCCCAGACGGCCTGGGCTTGGTGTGGCGGATCAGGGGTGGGTGGGTGAGAGCTTGTGATCACCCAAAAAAACCTCAACAACTTTGCCCAACTTCCCTGACTGCTGCTGATGTTTAAATAGGTAAAGGTACCCCTGACCATTAGGTCCAGTCACGGACGACTCTGGGGTTGCGGCACTCATCTCGCTCTATAAGCCGAGGGAGCTGGCGTTTGCCCAGACAGCTTCCGGTCATGTGGCCAGCATGACAAAGCTGCTTCTGGCGAACCAGAGCAGCGCACGGAAACGCCGTTTACCTTCCCACTGGAGCGGTACCTATTTATCTACTTGCACTTTGACATGCTTTCGAACTGCTAGGTGGGCAGGAGCAGAGACTGAACAATGGGAGCTCACCCCGTTGTGGGGATTCGAACCGCCGAACGTCTGATCGGCAAGCCCTAGGCTCTGTGGTTTAGACCACAGCGCCACCCACGTCCCTTGATGTTTAAATATACGGTACTAAATAAACCAGTGCTTTAAATATTTAAGAAAATATCAAAGTTGTTCTGTTTGAAGTTTAAAATATTGATTTCTTAATTTGGGGTTCAAAAAAATAGGGGTCGTCTTATATACAGGGGCATCTTAACATTGAAAAATATGGCATATAATGCTGTTGCATGTACTTAGGGTTAGTTTCTGAAGGGGTGAGGATTAAGGTAGAATTCAATGCTCTCTTCCAAATATTCCTCTGTGCAAGTATTGCAGCTTGTCAGATGGAATACTTCCCCTCTCCTCTGAACTCACACTGTTCTGGCGGTACTCCTGACACACCCCCAAGCCAATTTCAGGGGTTGAGGAGGGAGAAGAGGGAAGAAAGCCCCATTGCACAAACAGAAGCCCTTGTTCAGGGCTTTTGCTGATGAGGCTCATTAGGTGAATCCCACTCTAAAGGTTAGAAAAGGTGGACTTTCAGGAGAGACCTGCAAAAGGAAGGTACTTTGTGACGGTGTTCCAGACACAAGGAACAACAAAGGAAAAGGAGTAGCTTTGCTGAAAGGAGCAGGAGGCCTTCAGGCAATTGTGGGAGACAGGAGGTTATGGAAAAGAGCATATTGTCCAACAAGAGTGGTGAATTATTTTGGCAGCAGAAATCTGGACAGAGGCAAGAGGAATAAGTTAAGACACAGGAAGGCCAGAGAGAGCAAAGTTGCAAGCGCCAATAAGGAAGGTGACCGGAGAATGAACTAGAGCTTTAGTCAAGAGGGTGGAGATCGAGAAGAGTATAATTTTCACAATGCCGCCCAGGCAAAACTGATAAGGTTGGATGACAGATTCAATATGGGGTAGCAAATGTACATGGAGTAAGCTAATGCTTCTTGCCAAATCAACAGGATCAAGGGATAAAGAACAATCAATGAGAGGATAGCCTGGGAAGAAAGTTGAGAAGCTGAGTTTTGAACATACTGAGTTTGAGAGAGCGGTAGGACAATCAGATAGGCAGGATCAGAGGGAACGGGAAAGCTCTCAAGTGGAGACGTAGACCAAGGGGTCATGTTTTAAATGAGCCTTCCCCAACCTGGTTCCTTCTAGATGCTGTGGCTAACTGTCAAGTAGGGCTGGGTTATATATGCTATATCGTCCAAAACCAGTTTGAAGTCTCGATCATGGTATCAGTTTCATAATTTTTGACCTGGCAATATATCACAAATCATGGTGTGTGTGTGTGTGTGTGTGTGTATGCGCGCGCGTGTGTGTATGCAAAAATCACAATGTGGGAAAAACAATGAAGCCAGCCAATGCCTCTACATAGCTCCATCCTTAATTCAAACATTGTGATATTTGATACTGTATGTTACAATGTTTAGCTGGTGATATATCACAATGCTGAAAACCAGATATCACTCAGCCCTACACCCAAGGATGGTGGGAGGTGCAAACCAAACATCTGGAGGGCACCAACTTGAGAAAGGCTGCTTTAATTGGTGATACTTTATTTCAGCTTACTGCTTCCAAAATTCTGTTTGTTTGTTTTTTTGCTGATGGAAGAGTGAGCTTCAACTCAGAAGGCACTGGCACAACTATTTCAGTAATATATTCAGTTTTGTACCTTATGACCATTACAACAGGTTGCATCCAACTAAGTCATACTCAAGAGTAGACCCACTGAAATCAGTGGATGTAAAATTAATCAAGACCATAAATTTTAATGGAGTGAATCCAATGCTGTTGATGCACAAGCAGAACAGACTTCCACTAGTACAAAGAGCCTCCAGCCGGCTCTCTTCTCCCCTCCAGTCCTATGTTCACACACAAAATCAGCTCTAAGGGGTTGGGGAACCTCCTGGAACAGACTCTGCAGGCACATCAGGGAGAAGCTCAACTGTGCAAGTGGAAGTCTGCTTGCGTAATGGTAGATTCCCCAATGGGTCAACTCTGACTGTAACTTAGCTTGCTACAACCCTACTTTTATTTTCACTAATGGGCAACACCCTTTGTTGTGCTATGCATGCAGTGATAAGAGAGCTCATTTCTCCTCTTTGCCCAGTACTCATGAGACAGCACAAAAAGGAGCGTGCAAGGAAAAAATTATAATGACACCATTAACTCTGCCCTCACTGGTGCATTCTTGGGTCCCAGTTCCACTTCCTGCCTCTGGCTAGTAGAAGACCTCCTGCTCAGTCTGAAAATACCGTAAACTGAGATGGAAAAAAATGAAGCAGGGAAAAGGAGTGTAAAGGGAAGCAGCAACCAGGTCAAACAAATGGTAGCATCCTTGGGAGGCAGAGCACTGTTTCCTGCCATATTCAGCAATGAAGGTGCCAATGGGTCCCCATGTCTGATCATCTTATTTATGCCTACTGGGCACTGAGATTTGTCCTCCCACTGCAGGCAACCCAATATTAGTCAACAAGTACTAAATATTACAGCAAAGTCAATGATCAAATCTAAATACTGGTATCTGGTGTCAGAGTAAACTATACCCAATATTCTGCAAATATGCATCTTAACATTTGCAGGGCTTTGAGGAGAACTTTTGAGGACGGGGATTTGTTTCAGCTCTAGTGCCGCCTGCTGTCCAATCTCTAAAAGGAAGACCCGTCAGCAGGCAGGACTTACCCACAGCCCGGAACAAGCAGGCCCCATCTTCCATCTGTTTTATGATGAACCCTTTCTCTCTCTCAGCGCCTTCTCGAACCTGTGTTCCTGCTGGTGACAGGAGGGGCAGATGTCAGCAAGTTAGACGGCAACCCCATCCCCCAAACCGAAAGGGTGACATAACCTACTCTTTCTCCAGTTCCCCACATGGCAGCCCAAACACGGGGCACCACCTTTAAAATCCACAACCGGAATAGAAGGGTTACCCCCATGCATGGCTCCACTGTGCCCCCTAGAGGCTGATTCTGAAAAGAGATGGCCATTATTATAGCCCCTGGGCTTATCGATGAAGACACACAGGATTCCAACAGTGACCCAACCATGGCAGTTCTAATGCGGGATGATACTGGACCCATTCCCAGCAACTTCTGCAAGCTCATTTGGCACAAGGCTCTCATACTGAGAAATATACATTTGGCAACATGTCCATAATATGTGCAAATGCTGTGTGTTTTAAAGGGACATTACAACGTCATGTTTGGTTACACAAATGCCCCTTCCACATTTCCATACTCAAGATGCCCCACCAGCTATGATCCAATCTCAGTGCTCTTCACCAAAAATCTATCGACTGCAAGAGTAAGGAAAATACATTATTTTAATATCTCACCCCAGTTTTGTTACTGTTTGCTTTGAAAATTAATAAAAATCCATTTAAAATCCCAATGAGGGTCTTCCTCACAGTGCCAGACAGGAAGCAGTATTTGTGCAAAGTGCTTCATTACTGAATCAAGATTAAAGATATTTAATTACCCACTACAAAGCTTTAAAGACTTCGCCTTACAGTATAAAAGTTGTAAGTTTTACGATTACTCCTAAAGGAACCTATGTCCCAAGATATGTTGAGCTGTAATAAATATTAAAAGCACTCTTTCAGAACTGGTTTCTCTCTTTTTTGGCATTCTATTAGGTCAGAGCTGACTGTATGTACCGGTAAACAGCAGGCAAGCAGCTGCATTTAGCCAGGAGGGAAAATCTAGAATTCTGCATTACAACCAATACTCCAAGAATGCTGGGCAAGAACTACTTATTTCAATGAGCTGGCTCAGGAAAAACATCCTAGTGGACCACTGAATCTTAGAAGGCTTAATACTCCCCTTCAAAAACTTACACTAGAACAGCTCAGAACTTGTCAGAACTTCCAAAGAAAGTATACATGTGTTTTCTGGCTCAATGATTGTGCTGCCATCTTCTGGCAACAAGTGGACACGCATGCCCTAGGCTGCCAAGCTGTTCTTCCAGAGTTCCCCTTCTTAGCAAAGCTCAGACTTCCTTGTCCCTATTATCACATTTTCTACACATAAATTGAGTAACTGGTGTGAGGAAACCACCATTAGATCTGTGGTATTTGGGGTTCTGGAAAAGACAAGGAACATGTGCTTGTGATGCTCTTTCAGGGTGGATTTGATTTAAATCAAAAAATCCACCCTGAGCCTTACTGACTAGTGATTTAAATCAGTTTGATTTAAATCAAACCCACCCTGTCTCTTCCAAACATTTTGTACAGGGCAGGCAATATTTGGTCATCTGGATCACTTGACAGTATCCAGAAATCAAAGAGCAAGGGAACAAAAGAGCCTCAAGCACAACAAACTCCCCATGAATTTCACAGACAGGTAATGTAAAGCAGACAAGCATTTTCACCTTATTACAATGGAGGCTGGAGACAGTGTTTTGACTCAGACTGCTTGTGACTTTGTGGATGAGACTAATTATGAACTAAAAATGTCCAAGCTCATAGCTTACTCTATTAACTGCTGCACTAGCAGTCCGGGTCTAACCCCCTCCCCCAACTCCACACACACAAACAAACACCCCATACAACCTATACAATGCAAAATCTTAGTGAGTAGATTTATTAAACGATTCATAAATAATTTCAGGGCAACATTGTCTTGCATAAATAGAAGCTGTCTATTGTCCCAGTACCCGTAATACACTTTTGTATCTTGGGGGGGGGGGGCTACAACTGCTTTAGCTCGTTTTTCATACCAACCACCACTCTGGAAATTTTCACAATGACACTTTTATAACCAGTGTTCATAATTGCCAGGTGCCAGTGCATTTTGTACCTTGCTATCTTTCACTTGCGACCAAGTGAAGAAGTCTGGCACTAGGATGGTGCCTGATGTCTCCATCTGAGGGGCATGTCTGGGATCCTTGGATCTTGCCTGTTTTCACAACACCCTAACAGCACATCCCTTAGTCAAAAAAATAAAAAAATTCCTTCCAGTAGCACCTTAGAGACAACTAAGTTTGTTCTTGGTATGAGCTTTCGTGTGCATGCACACTTCTTCAGATGCACATCCCTTAGAATTCTATCCATGATATCTGCACAAGCAGAACAAATTTCAGGAACCAAAAATTGCATTGAAAAATACAACTTTCAAGCCATCTGGCCCCAAAATAGCAACTAGACCAGAATGTGTAGTTGGCAACTGT